>NW_027468598.1:14309691-14434691 GCF_046254945.1 Alosa pseudoharengus | reverse complement strand
AAATGAGACAGGGTGGTCTAAATCAATTGGTCAAGGTAATTACCCAATTTTACATAGCCTTTTGTCTTTGGGCAAAACACCCTTTGTGTTTATAAATCTTCTAGCCTGATTCCACGTTTCCATTTGTTCCTGTGGACTTTGATTTGAGATCCATTTTACTTTTTGTCAAATTCAGGTAATTGCTCCCGTGATTCTCTCTAGTAATCTGATTAATATTTACACTGAAAAAGGTTCTACTGTAAAAGTCCTGGCTTTGTGAAAGGGAACTAAAAATGGAGTCTCAGGTTGCACCACCTAGCCAATCAAAATGGTGCATAATGGGGATGAAAGAAATGGGTGTAGGCTAGTAATGGGTGCCTTTTATCTCTTGGTCTGTAAAGCTTTTATGAAATCAAATAGCATCTGTACGGCAGAATGCTCTTGGTACCAACCAACAAGAATGTTGTGCGTAATGCTTCTATTCCAGGATTTGCTGGGCTTTGTCTTAGTACATTACCAATCAGCTGTTACAGAGTACTGCAGAAATATACATCTGATTGGCAGGTTTGTTATTGTTGGGTAAGATGGCATACTTTGACTGTGTGCCATATGGTGAATCCTGAATTGCTATTATTTAAAAAGAGTTATGTTTCAAATGGAAGATAAACGACAATGTGTTGGTTTAAAATAATATGTTTTTTTTTTATTCTTTCTTAAAATTTCACAAAGCAATAGAATGGCAAAGCCACATTTCAGTCCACACTATAGCACATATCAGGAACATTCGGTGTCTATAGGTGAAGTGTCACAGATGCCTAGATAAATGAGGGAAATCACTGGAGCACTTTGTTGGCCAAATGGCATTGAAGCGTAATGACATTTTATGGCTGAAAGTGAAAGATTGGATTGCCCCTACAGTCTCCAACTCAAGGTGATGTGCATTCCACCTTTCAAACTTGCCGTTCATGTTTCATTTACCTGCCTGATGAAAACGTGGCCAAAATACCTGGACCCGAATGAGTTCTGGAACGAGTCCAAATGGGTTGATCAGATTTTAAATTGAGATGTGAACTAACCTGCCTACTGAATTAATACATGGTACATCCCAGAAATATCAATGACAGAACGTTCGCACCCTGAGTGTGATTGTTTTCTGTGGGTGTGTGCTTTGGTATCTTACTTACCAACTTTAAGAGCCATGCAAGAGTTTGCAACCACTTGCCTGAAGCTGAACCAGCAGCACTGGAGGACATTTTTAACACACAAGGGACCTGGAGTTCCAAATTTAACTTCCGGCATCCAACAGTGTAGGATATTAATTAAATTCACCCCTAAAGGTGAATTCGGTTGACAGATATATTATCTAAAAGTTCCTTTTTTACAGCACAAAAGAACACATGTGTGTGCATGAGTGAGATCTCACAAAATTGTCCAAGACATTAACCGTGCGGTAGACCACTTATATTCTTTAGACATCCTAGACAGTCTAGGATTCAGTATAGGCCTATGCATATATCCAGGTTCCCCCTTTCGGCATGTCAAGGATGTGCCAGCGTGTTCTTCGGTTGTGTGAACACATCAGCTCAGTACACATTCACATTGAGTGCTGTGATGGAAAAGCAGTAGGCATTACTTACCCACAGGTCTTAGTGGTTGTTATCCTCTCTCTTATTTGTTATGGAGGTTGAATTGAGCCTATTATACATTTGGCACCCCAAAGCCTACGAGAGTGTTTGCGTACCCATTCAATGTCAATGGCCCTGAAAACATGATTGATTAATACATTGTATTTTCAGCTAAGTGGTGCCGTTACGCTTCCCAGTAGAGGAATTACTGATATTAAGGGGAAACGCTTGCTCTGTTTGGCTTATACACTGGGAAGCTAAGCGCTTTTATGAGACAAATAATTGACTATGAAATATATGGCTACTGAAAGGTTGAATGAAGAAATCCAGTGCTCTGCCATTAAAGTACAACATGCTGATTATGCGTATCACTTCACTTTCCTCTATAGCATTCCTCTGTTCTCTCACAACGCCACTATTTTCTCTTCTGTTGACCGTATTCCCTTGTGGTTCACTGTGCCACAGATTTTTTTCTGAGGTGATGGGCTATTATTTGGAATGATCACATTGGGCCTCATTCTCCAATGTTGTCCTAAGTTTTTTCTAAGATTAATTCTCTAGAATATCTTTAGAAAGGTCCTAAGAAAGCTCTATGGACTATTTTGTACATCAAACAATGTGCCATGCAATGTGGCTTTACCGTCCTGCACAAACTATATACTTTTACTTTTACTATATACATATAATAGAGCATTTGATTACCGCCTTCAAGCTAAAGTACTGCTGCAGGAAGTGAACAGCGAACTGTGAACATTTGGTGTGATATCAAGTGTTATTCGTCATTAGCCCAGCATAGCCAGACATGATTTCTATTCAGGTACCAGTCCATTTGGATTTTCAACAGAAACAGGGAATAAATGCCTCTGCATGCTATTTGATAGATATAACCTAACCAATCAGATCAACAAACTACTTGAATCCTGTAGTGAATACAGAACCATAGCAACACTATATTTGAATCCTGTAGTGAGAAGAACCAAAAACATCCTCGACAAATGCCTTAATCATTGTTTTCTGTTCATTTTTAAAAGTTATTGCGCTGTACCTCGTACAACAGACACAATAGCGAAATCTAAACATCCGTGAATAAGTAAAACATACTCAGCACACAGTGAACACACAGTGAGGTGAAGCACACACTAATCCCAACGCAGTGAGCTGCCTGCAACAACAGCAGCACTCGGGGAGCAGTGAGGGGTTAGGTGCCTTGCTCAAGGCCCAAGGGCACTTCAGTCGTGCCTGGTCGGGGTACGAACCTGCAACCCTCCCGTTACAAGTCCGAAGGGCTAACCAGTAGGCCACGGCTGCCCCAAATATAATCAGTATAATCAGTTCCTGCCATATATCTAACTCTTGAACATGTGGTGTGATATGTTTATGTTTTCTTTTAAAATATAATGTATAATCATACTGTTTTTCTCATTTTTGTGTGCCATTTTATCTTATGACATATGACATTGGTTGAACAAATTACAACCATAGCTATAATCATATGAACATACATCTGTGCATATTGTGACCAAATTAGCAAATATTCAAAAATGATTTTGTGTGGCTATATTATCATTTTTGATGTGATGTGTGGCTATGTAATCATGTAAGCTAATGCATTTAGAGCAGCCTAAAGAGAGAGAGAGAGAGAGAGAGAGAGGTGGGGGGGGGGCATGATGGTGCTACAGGGTTCTGCAGGGATAGAAAGTGGCATGGGGGTGAGTGAAAGAGCAAATTCCGACTTATAGCTAAAAACAGTCATAGCTTAGTGTAGGGTGCAGTTGTTTTGGTTTGGATATTGTTACATACAGTAATCACGTAAGATTACGTGATTCAAATCAAAGTATAGTTAACAATACTTTTTAGTAGCTAGTAGTTAAGCACTAACCTATTTCAACTTAAAAAAGATTGAATATTCGGAGGGACATGTCCTCCTCAAAGTAGGTTACAGCCTTGCTATGTGTCATGGAAATTATGGATTAATGCCCCCCTCCCCTTCATTTCAAATTAAATTATTGCAACAGAATTATTTAGAAATGTCAGGTTAAACTAGTCTGCCAACTGTCTACATTTGATAAAGCCCCTAGTTCATACATGTATCTTGTAAGTGTAAGTAAACTATAATAACATCTTCCCATTTTAGGACATCTAACTGCTGTTGTGGCGGGAAGAGAGGGGGCATCAGATGGTACTGTTGTCGTGACAACCAATGAGGGAGCATCAGACTCTCGTGAGGGGGGCAGCAGTGCGATGTTTAGAGCGGGGGTGGAGAGTTGGGGAGAGAGAGCAAAAGAGAGCGAGGGAGCCTAAGTGCGAGATGGTAACGACAGAGGACTGAATATTCACTTGATGGGAAAGCAGCTAGTCGCTTTTCTTTCTCAGGAGCAGCGGGATACGTCTCTGCGCACGGGTGTATGGAGTAGCCTCCATGCTTGCTTTCAGACCATTTTTCTTCCGTTACTTCAACGCGTGTTTGTCTTCATCTGTATAAGTCAGACAGGGGGGCTTTTGTTGTTGCGGAGCGCATCTCGGGCTTGGAACTGAACTGGAACAATCTCTTTGCAAAGTGCAAATACTTTTCCCCGTGGGACCTAACGTGTGTCTTTTGAAATGTTCGTCGGACGGAGGTCGTGTTGGAGGCAGTTGCAGGCGTCCTTTTTCAGGCTACTTTGTCTTATTCCCACAGGATTCCCCGTCCGGAGTGTGGATATGCAACGCCCGACCGACAACGTTACCGTGCGTCAGGGTGATACAGCTGTAATCAGGTAGGATGCGAACCAACTTAAATTCAGCATGCCAGTTGTGATAGACTGTTAACTCACAGAGACTTTGGGTTTTAGATAGCATGTGTTATTTGAAATTGACTGATGACTGATGCACAGACCAACGATTTCAGTTGATTAAAGTTAATGCATTGATATAAATGTGTCGGAGAGGGTTTAGCTATTCATAATGAAAATATATTTTTTCACTAACTTATTGAAGACATCCGATGAATTCCACAACATGTAGTGGTGTCGACGTATGCTTACTTTGAATAAGTATTACGGTAGCCTGCTTATTGCTGTGAATGTATGGCTTAACGTTAGAAAATAATGCAGTAGTGGGACCTCGGGACTTAATTGTTTCCGTAAACAAATGCTCTGTTACGTAAAGATGATCTTCCTAGGCTAGAATACAAGATTATTCTCAATATTCTTTCGTTGAGGGAGGCGTGTGGCGTAGGTAGGTTCAGATGCGACGTAGCTGTCACCGATGCTGAAACGGGTAGCCGATCATCGCTTTGGACGAGCTTGGAACAGTTTTAAGCCAACATACTAATAAAGGTCTGCAGTTTTTTTTTGTATGGGACTTTGTTTTGAAGCTAGTTATCGACAAAACTAATACACAGATTTTGGGCAGATTGGACAGCTGTCCCAGGTCACGTGTCCTTGGCTATAAAGTCTCATTATTTATGAACACATGCGCCAACATCGGCCAAAGGTCCCCGTCGTAGTAGTCTGCTGACCCCTCCGCATTCTAGTCGTACAGCCTCACATGGTTCCCTTCTTTATTCTGAATCCTGATTTATTTTACGTAGCCAGTTAAATCTATCAACATAAACCACATTTAGCACGACACACAATGTCATTAAAATATATCCATAGTTCAATTTACACCATTAAAACGCGTCATAGCAGTAGGTCACAGTAGGTCTTGATCAAAACTGCTTCCAAAAACCACAATTCGAATTTTCCTGAGAGTAGACTATGGCTTTGAAAGAGCTATGCTCAGACAGACACTATGTATGATTTAGTAGCACAGCTTTGCAAGTCTTTTTGCCATGCAAAAAATAAACACACAGTGTGTAGTCTGATCACGGGTGTTCAGTTATCCCCAAGCAGGCGTCTTTGTGTCCTGCTCACAGCAGTGTATTTTGAGAAGAACACATTTTCACGTCGGCACACAAGTAGCCTAAGCATCTTTACATCTTGGTGAGTATCTAGGAAGGCCTGCAGGGGTAGTATTTTGAGCAGCCAAAAGAGGGGTTTTAGTCTCTTAGATGTTTTTTTTTTTTTATCTCTTCTCCTCCCAACACGCTGTTTGGAAAGTATTGGAAGCCTTTAGGCATCTTTTTGACTGGGCCTTTATTCAAATGCCTTTGGCTACCTCAGGCATGTCACCGTGCAATATGTGGTTGGATTCCAAATGTTTTTGTCACCATAAGTAAGAAACACAGAGGCGTAGTAAACCTCAATAATTTACAGAAAACAGGATTTCTCTTGAACAGTCCATCGTTAATGGCATGAAGTGTATAGTGTAGCTGTTGCAGATGCAGATTTGATGCAGAGTACTGTGTACTCGTGTCAATGGCCTAGTCCATGGATTTTTTGTGTATGTTTTTAAATATGACCCTACAATTCAGTGTCTTTTTTGCATGCTGTAGGTGAACTGATTTGGTGCAGTGTTGTTCATAAATCTTAACAAAGTGACACAGCCCCAAGAACACTCGTGCCTGCTTCTCAGAGGACACTGTGAATAGTTTGCTCAAGGACTGACAACTATTAGTCAGTACAATAGGGCAGTATCCAATGATAAAGTTTAGAGTACCACTGAGTATCTCACTTAATATCCTTTCTCTCAGCAATGAAAAGATGTGAATGCCCACACTGTTTGCAATGCTGTGTGTCAATTTATAAAGTTAGCCCATAACATATTAATGAAGAGAGAGCAAGACATCCAGGACTGTCCTTATAGAGTTCATCACTGAATTTGCTCACCACTCTAGAATGTGTTATGGTAATTGCTGTATGATTCCGGAGCAATCCAGAGCTGTCTCAGTCTGCAGAAATACGACCTGATGTGGTCCTATTATAATTGGTTGGTGGAATGTGGTAGACACAATTAAGTGGCTGACGCAGCCACATTTTGAGCTCCATTAGACGTAGCTTAACAGTCATAACCAGTCATCCCTCCACTGCCTCCAGTACTTCGTCCACATTCAACACAACATCAAACGGCCGCAGTCACACAATGCCACAGCCGCAATCTTTATTTTTCTTCATCTCACCGGCCATTTTTTCTCTCATTGCTGCCTGCCACGCTGTTATACTTTTATAATTGCCTCCCTGCACCCTGTCAATAGAGGCCTACAGGACAAGAGCTGTGAAGTTGAAGTGCAGCAGAAAACTTGACAATCATTCGTTAAGGCCTTAATGACACAGTCAGGCTGATTGCACTGTCTGTCTCCCTCTGGTCTCACATCAGCTTTGTAGATATTTTCTGACAACACTCTCTCTTGGCCCTGTATGATTTTTTTGCGTATTATTTCGGAGGAGAGAATGGAATTGGGGGAAGAAGGAGGGAGAGTGATTTTGTTTCACTCTCATTAGTCACTGTCATGCCGCCCCTGACTATAATCTCTAATACTACCCACATACCCACCCACCCATCCGCTGCCATCACGTCATAAAGTATGAGGCATTCGCCATGGCGCTAAATGTGTAGGGGTGACTTCTGTTGAGGATTTGGAAGTGATCTTGTGCTTAACGGGGGAGCCAGATTTGTCTGGCTCTAAAATAATGGTGTCTGGGTTTAAAAAAAAAAAAAAAAAAACCCTGATTGCAGGATTTAAAACCACATAAATAAATAGGTTTTAATGAACACCATGATGCCACGTATGCAAGCGCGATGCGCGGTTGAGTGTTGCTTTGCATTTCATGCAACCAAGAACAGACAGCTAACCGTGACAGAGCAAATGCACCAGTGAAGCAGAGCCTTCCCTCTGCCCCCCAATTCCACTGGTGTCTCTCTCTCTTCGGCTGTGGTTTCTTCATTATTTGGATAAACCTGTTCACGAAAGCCGTGCAGCTCATCGTCAAAGCCTTTTAGTACACATTAGCAGGTTTATGGGGAATCCGTTCTATAGCTGACAGCCTCTTGCTCGCTGTGGCTCACGTATCATTTAGCATTAAGCCGGAGACAGCAGCGCTATTTGAAGAGGTCACCCCGGCGCTTCCTCTTCCAATCAGAAAGGGGTTTCGCGAGTTAATCGCACCTCACTTTCATGTAAAAACGGCTGCCCGTTTTTCCTCAGCACTTGGGAGTTCTCCTATCGTTTTTCCTCATCGCTGGCTCCATTGATGTTGCGGCTAGTGTCTCATTGTAATCAGCTAAGGGCCTCACAGGCATGCTTGAATGAACGCTGTTTAAGTGGCATGCCTTGAACAGCGAGTCCAGGTGATCAGTGAGGTGACGCGCTTGCATGTGAAAGGGTACCTTGGATTCATGGCCATTGCAGCTGTCAGGGGAATTAGAAGGAAACCTGAGGATGTATGAACTCTTGAGTGACTGTGAATCCAATTTTATGGTAAATTTGATCACTAAAGGGGAGACTATTTGATTTGTACCCCCAGGTCTGAAATGAAGTCCACAGGCCCAGCTTTGCAGCTCAGAGTTTCTGATGCTATCCTGGAAATATTAATGATCTGTCAAAGCCCTTTTCCAGAGTGGAGTCGAGGCTATGGGCAATAGAAACATTTGTATCCCAATGCCCAAACCATCCTGAAAATTAAGAAATATTCTAAAATTTGAGGAAACATAAGTTAACCAGGTTCTGCCATTTTCTTCCTAACACACTCAAATTCAAAATGATTATACATCCCTTTGTGGAATAGTTTGGGGCACAAAGTAGAAGGACGTTCTAATATTAGGGCATTAATTTGAATCTGCAGCGCATAGGTAGTACCTAAGGCCACTGTGCCAACAATATTTGCTAATTTATTGACACTTCAGTGATGTGATGTCACATGGCAAAGTGAGTGGTAGAAATTAGTTGACTAATTGTTAGCGCTTTATTTATTATGACGTAAGTTGACATGACGGAAGTTGACTTTAAATAAGAGTTTGTTGTCTATGATTCTTTTTAGAAGTTTCAAGGATGTGTCAGTTTAAATGTATTCATGTACTCAGAATTTCCTCGTCTATGCGTTGACCCACCGGTGCATCTTGTGCATATGCATTACCCGATGATATCAAACTGCAAAATGACTACTTTTCTCCATTTAATTGGCTGAATGACTCTGAATCAAATACATCTGTTACGGTGAACCAATTAGTTTGAAACATCACCATAATCCAATAATGTATCATCTTTTTAGGGGTACCAACAAATCTGTCATGGCCAGTTTAGAATATCTTTGTAAGATGAACAAATTATCTTTTTAAATAATATTTGCTTTACAGTACATACCAAAGGAGTGCAGGTATACATTTGAAAATGGCTTTGAATTTCATCACTTTAAAGTAAGAAATGAATCATTCATTCAATTATCTGTAAGGGTACCAACAAATTCAGCCACAACTGTATTGCAGTATTTCTATTCAGACTAGTGCATGACTAATAAATGACCCAATGTGCTGATGCTGAGGAGCCAACCCAGTATCAACCCATAGACTAAATAAATTAAATTCAATAAGCCCTGTAAGTAGTGCATTGCATTAACTCAATCGTAAAGCTCCTATGTTTGTAAGAATAACATCCTTGAACCAGATGCGGACTCCTTTTGGCAGGGCTCAGGCAGCTTTTGGCGTGGTCATGTATGAGTGCACATGAGCTGATTGCCTTTAAGTTCAGCCAAGAAGGTTAACCTTTTCCCAAAGAGGCAGCTCCAGATAGGGCTCTCGAATCGGGGTGTGCGTGTGTGTGTGTGGGGGGGGTGCTGGTAACTCTTAACACTCAGGCCTAGTAGCCTACTATCAGAAGAGCCACGCTGAAAGATAAGTATAGGAGTATGAATTTCCCACAATCCCCTTAGGATGCTTGCAGTAATCACAGGGAAGTAAAGGAGAAGAGGAAGTTGGGGGGACTGGAGGGAGAGGAACCAGAAAATAAGAAAACACTTTGGCTAAGTCTCACAAAACTGATGACTCTTGTTGCGCCGTCTTGAGAGCGGAGTCCCTGGTGTGTTCCTATCTTTCAATGACTCATCAGCCAGCACAGCACACTATGTTGGTTCCTGTCCTCCTCCTCCTGACACTCTATCAACCCCACCCCCGCCCTCACCCATTCCTTCGCTTTTACCGGTTCTCGGAGCCTGTTAAAATTTGTGGCGGCGACGGCGGCGTCCATCTCGAATCTGGAATAGTGGCTAGTGACCTGATTCAAAGCCGATGGGAGAGTGGCGGCCACACCGCATTAGCGGCCCGACTGCCTTGTAATCCCCTCCGAGGCCGGCTGTGGAGACGCAGAGCAGAGGATTTTCAAATCAATTTCATTTTTTTGCTGTCTGGGAGGGTTGGGAGAGAGGGGAAAATAGAGAGAGGGGAAAATAAAAAATAATAATAACAACATCCATACAACATCCATGTCTGTGATGACGGCGTCACCGTCGTTCAAGTCATTGGTTGAAAACGGTTGGTTGAGATGATTCCAACTCCCACTCTACCCCTCTCTCTGGTGAGAGTCACGACCTGGACAGCTGTACTCCTCTGGGGACCAGCAGCCTGGACTCCCTGTTTGGTGAGGATCCATCGGAGACTGGAACAAGTGTGCTGTGGTTTTTTAAATGAGTGTCCGGCTCTGTTTCCAGTCTTGTGCTGGCTGTCACTGCTTGACTCTACTTGTAATGATGGAGAGAATGAACTGCTCTCTCAGGGGTTTGGTTTCAGACAAAAGCAGAACAAAGGCTACTGTACCTCACAATGAGCTTTCTCTCTCTCTCTCTCTATCTCTCTCTCTCTCTCTTTCTCTCTCTTTCTTTCTCTCTCTGTTCTTGCTATGTGTGTGAGGCTGTGGGCCCGGTTTATATCAGTGGTAGGCTGCTGAAGTGGAAGGCTCTTCACTCAGTGAGCTTCCGAGTCCTCTCTACAGTCTCTGCTTGACTGACTATGATAGGGAATCTAAAAAGTATATCCATGTCGTCATTGTAAATCGCTGAGTGAATCCTGTCATTTGATGGAGTGCTGTATAAATGCAGTATCAAATCAAACACGTACAAGAAATAAAAAGAGGGAAGACAGGCTTTGGTCTGAAGTACACTTTAACACAAAAATGCTTTGAAGCTCTGTTGCAATTCTCCTTAGATACATGCATTTTTCCACCGGTATTGATCTGTTTCTTTTTTCACTCTTCCTTTTTTGTTCCCCGGCACAGAGGAGTCGAATGTGAATTTGCTGTTCAGAGCTAATTTGGGAAGCGGGCGAATGAATGCCTGTCTGCATCTACCACTGTGCAATGTGCCTGACTTACGTTTTAGAGTTGGGTGGCACCTAGGAACATGTTCCAGCAGAGATACTGATTTATTTGTCCTTATCTTTTACAAATTGCTTTCATCACAGCTGCTTTTTTGTTAAACAAAAAGGATGAAAAGTCTGTTGATTGGTCCAAATAACACCAGGGATTATAAAGTGATAAATCTTTATTTCCTCTCGAAATTACATCTCCATCTCTATTTTAACCCAGAGAGCCCACAACAACTTTCGTGTTAGTCGATTTTAATGCCTTGCCATGTCTTCACGCATTCTTCTTTTTACGACTGGCTTTTGCCTGTTCTTATTTGGCATGTACTATTCGATTACAGAGAGGAATAATTTGAGGATTTGGGTCAAGAAATTGGATGTCCCAATTTCCCTATTGAAAGAGTACCCGATGCCTCGGCCTTCCAGAGCTCCTCCAGGGAGCCTTTTTTATTTTGCTCTCTTGCTCTCAAAAACATGGATTAAGTGGTTACTTTATTGTGTGCACAGAAGAGTGTGATTGTGTTCATACTCGGCTTGGGAGCAATAAATTCTTTCATTGTTCTTATTTTTTTGAATACCTCTAAGACGACTATCCAGTCTAATTACACTTCAGATCATACATGTATTCGTATTGTGCATTCTATGAATGATAAAGACTAGTGTAAAAGCACAGGTTCTTCTTCTCATATACAACAGCATACCATATTTTGTGTAGGTGTGTCAAAGAAGTGAATGGTAAGTGAGACTCCAGTTGGGCTCATTCTCTGGGTTCCCACATACTCTGAAACCCTGAAACCTGTAATATTTTATTTGAAAACTCCATCCTCAAATAGACATGTCATTACAATAAACACGTCATGGCAGCTGTCATGTCCCATCTTTTGTGGAACGTTAATTTCCCTGACACCTCAAGAGGTGAGCTAGCTTTTGAAGCTAGCTCCCATGGGCCTTAGCTGGCATGTGTGAATTTCATGCCTAACGTTACACATATACTCAGTGCTTGACTGTGTGTCTCAATAAACACAATCCTCTTGCATCGTCTGAAAATAGCATAATGGCCTAAGATGTTGTAGCCACAAACTGGAAAGTTCAGGGTGAGATAAACAAGCACAACACTAGAGGTAATCTATCATTTGACAGTATTTGGTGTCTGTTGTGGCATGTGTATAGTTTTGAGAGTTATATATTGAATGGTGGAAGTATTGTCCTAAAATTCAAGAAATTCATTCAATAACCCTCCAGCTATAGTACACATCCCAGATGTCCGGAAAATGATTGAACCTAAACATAAAAAAATAATTGTATCATTTGAGCAAACATATTGGAGAGTTTGGTTGAAACCCACATAGAATAAAAAATAAACAAAAATACACAATGGCACTTTAAGGCTCCAACATTAAACAGACCTGTACCTTGACAATGTATTGGAAAATCATCTCTGAAGAATGGAAACCCCACAACACAGTGATGTTTGTGACTTACCTCAGGTCAGTCAATTTATCAACTCAAGCTAAGGCTCTCTACATGTTGATCAGACCACACAAGATTGTGTTTCCCCTCAGGTGAACATCCCCATGATGGAATTTCAATACATCATAGGATTATTTGAAACTGCTTACTGCACAACTCTTAGCACAGATACTCTAGAAATCACAGTTAGTTTAATTCCTCAACCTCCTTCCTTAAAAACCAAGACTATAGAATAAGTTAGCAAAACACCTTATTAAGCACGTCGAAATCAATGTTTAAACGTACATTACAGGCCCACATGTTTGCTAGTGTACTGTATGATTCAGGCTTTAATATTGGTGTCCCGTGGGGAGTACTGCATCAAAATGAAGACTAGTCACAGCAGGCTAGGCTTTTAGGGAGATTTCATAAACATCCAAGAGAGGCAGCCATTATGCTGTGTTTTTCCATGGGATTTCACCTCACACGCCAATAGGGTTAAGTGGATTATGAAGACCAATGATTATCCTATCAGCTGTGACTGAATACCCCAAAGAGGATTGTATGACACTGCTCAATAATTAAAAAAGTAATTCAACAAAATGATGATTTTATTTTGCATTTTGATGGCAAAAAGGTTTTGTCAAAGGCAAGGTCTTGAGAGAATGGTTCTAAACATTACCAGACATCCTTGTCCAGACATTTCCATTTTTCGGACATTATGAAAGACTGGAGTTGTTTAAGTCCTTGTCCACAATATCCCTTGTCCTGAAATGAATACTTGCAATTGGCAGCATTTGTAGCATCTTATGTAATTGTATGATTTTGCAAGCGATTATGCCGTGATTATGGTTTTTATGTAAGAAGATAAGAGAATGAGTTGGAATGAGTGTGGTATTTTCAAGGTGACAGATATTCTCCTCTAAAACACTTTTCAACAAAGTTCACCACAGTGCACCTCATACATTTTTTTTCTCCATCTTCTCTCTATCTTTTCTCTCTCTTGCTCACATGTCTTTAATAGTGTAAACAGCTAGCCCAACAGTTATTTGTCAAATATACAGTCACATCTGGTGAGTCACTGTCATCGGAACACCGTAGTTAGATCATAGTACTTGGATGATTAATTAATTATTGGTTAGAATGATGTGATTTGTAGCACTTTGGTTTGATTTTATTTTCCTCTTCTTTTTTTAGACAAGCCATTTTTGGGCGGGATTAGCGGGTTCTATCAGGACTGGGGAAGAGTGGGAGGGAGGGGGGTTTCCTTATATGGTCGTCATCCGGAACTCAGATTATCGCTAATCTAAGGTTCTTTCATTTAACCTCAGTCCGGGTTAAATCTGTGCTCTCCAACATGTGCATACTGAGACAACATAACAAGTGTTGTCTGGCTCTAGAGAAGGGCTGTGATAGGACAAACCTGGTGATCAACCATTGGATGGAGAGAATGACTATAAAATGGGATTTAATTTTTTGTATTTATTTTTTGTGACATTTGGCTTTCCTCAGCCTAAAAATGATTAAGCCACATAAACATACATGTAAGTGTTTTGTCAAACTGGATTTGGAATTCCTCTGATCAATTTTTTCCTGTCTGTTTTTTTTTTTTTTTTTTTATCGTTGTTTACTTTACAGCCTGGTGTTCTGCAGCTTTCCGCAATGCTTGATTTGAACGGTTTTCGGGGGGAGTGTGACAATTGCAGACAGATCATAGCTGAGACAGAACAAAAGCTGAAAACAGCTCCGGATCAAAGAGAGGAAATCTGTAGAATACATTTTGCCTCAGCCCCCTTCCCCAAGAGCCTTACTAATGGATTGACTAGTGTTAGAAGCCATGAGTACTTCAACACTGACATCAGACAACACAACCTTCTGTGGTTGGGTGTGTTCTGGAAAGAAAATAGATCTTTTCCTCCGTCGCTTGAAGCCATGTAAATGCCCCCTTGGGCGATGAAAGCAATGATTGAGAAATCTAGCTAGCCAGGCCGAATTGATTTTGCAGATTGAACCTCTGAGAAAAATCCTATCCACTGATCACTGAAATATTCCTGTGGTTCAGTGGTCATGCTTCTAAATTACACCAGCGAATTTTGAGGGGATGTGGCCACCGATTAAATATGAACATGTAAATCCTGAGAAGCCATTGTTTAGAGTGAGATAGCAAAATACCACAAGCTGACATCTCTTAACGATGTGCATTGCTGAATCTCAGTACAACATGAGTACAACAGACGCCTACAGAAGCTCGTCCTGGAATCTTAGTTAAATGAAGTCTGGGATGCAGCTCAAAAGCAGCCGTCACCACAATGCATCAAAAATCAAGAGATTTACTTGTGTACTAAAAATGTCTCTTCCTCCTACTTCTCTCCATCCCTCCCCTCCCTCCATCACTCCAGCTCTGCACTTCTCAGATGTGTGGTGTTTGTGTTGCCATATCCCAGCATCCTTCAGTGCCTTTTGTGCAGCTCTGTCTGGAAAGGCCCCCGCGGCTTTCTAATTGATGGTTATTGTGAAGAGCACACACCCACCACTCCGGGGGAAGGCCGTCCATGAATAGGGTTGTCCATGTTTACACCTCATGTCGTTCCGACTGCAGATATAACGTAAAGGATTGGGAGGGCCGTGGTCGTGGGGCTGAGGAAGGCGGATGGAGTAATCAGAATCAGTCACTTACACACATCGTCTGAGGCGAGGCATTCATTTCACCTTCCCTGCTGCCAGGCAAGCAGCATGGACGCTGCCTAATTAAAGCCTCTCCACCTCAAAACTGTCGTCAGAAATATTCTCATTTGGTCAAGGGCAGCCTCTGAGGGACAAATCAAGCATGCTGATCAAACTATAGCTGTTTCCCACTATTGGGTTCATTGCAGTTCAACATTTGTTGTTGTTGTTGTTTTAAGAGCTGCTTTAAGATGTATGGAAATGATATACCTTATGAGCAATCATTGTGCATTTAGAACCCCCAGCACAGTAGCTAATGATAACAGCTTACTTATTTGCACATTTTTCTCTGAGACATAAGGGAAGCAAAAAGAATACATTCCATTTCCAGAGGGCTGAGCAGGTCAGTGATTTAAGGGTCAGTTGCTCCATGTTTGGAGGATATAAAGGGAGTGTGCTCAGTCTATCATCAAAAAACACATTAGGCTGCTGGGGACTGGATTTCCAGATATCCATGATTGGGGTTGATCGCCTGGGACATGGTGTGAGGCTGTTACAGGAAGGAGGGAGCTTCTCTCAGAATATACTGCCAATGCATTGTGGCTTTGTCTGGCCAAGGTTCATATGGCAGAGAGCGCAGCGGCAACGTAGTGAAATAAGGTTGCATAAGGAGGACTGGCCTTGCGAATCGCATGGTTAAAACAACTGCATGAAACAGTAGGAACCGACGCAGAGTAATGAGGTCACGACACCTTCTCTGCCCAGCTTAGCTCTCAGGAAAACTTGGGCACTGCAGCTATAAATGGGCATTTCCTCTTGTATTTATAGACTGAGATCAAGGCTAAACTCCATTTGCGGGGAGGTGCAAAGATGTTCCTGGAAGGAGAGCTCAGGAATCATGTAGTTCAGTCTTTCCTTCACTTTGATCAAGAGAAGGACTTTCACAGTCATTCCTGAGGCATTCACTTTTATGCTATACATCATCAGTGGTATACAGCAGGCGCTTAATTACAGCCATATGTCTTTTAGCAAAAGCGACATTTGTGAAGTTCACAAAGGAAAGACAGCAACAAAACAGGGTATCAACAACATTGCACTTTTAGAAACATGGTGCAAGCAATTTAGCAGTTAGATCAAGCAATTTAGAGTGAATTTTATGATAGGGATATAAATGGATAAAGTGCAGATCACAGTAAAGCTCTCTCTAAGAGTTGACTGAGATATAAGACGAAAATATATTCCAACCATTGTTTTCGCATCCTCTATACTACTCTCACTGAAGGACAGCTTGATTTTTCTAAATTTAGTTTGAAGATGCAGCTATCTAATTCCTGATGCCTAATTCCAAAGTTCATGTCCTGTGGGTGTGTTGATCATCTCTGGATGTTCTCTGAAGTGATCATGTATATTCTTATAATTGAACACATCCTCTTTAAAGGTGCTCTAAGCGATGCTGAATAACGTCACTTCTGTTGACTTTCAAACAAAACACAGAGCTAGCTTGCTACTTCCTCCCCCTCCCTCCCATGCTGCTCCCGTATTCAGGACACAGACAGCTACCGGTTGGTTAGGTGATGTTTGCAGTAAGTGACATAAAATGTTTTGGCCTAAAAACCCGTGGCATTGCTTAGAGCACCTTTAAACTTGGCTAAACATGCTACTTGTCCTCACATATTCAGCCATGACTGTGCACAGTTAGATAGAGGCATTAGTGTCCAAGTCATTAGTGGCACTGTGCAGTACAGAAACACTTCAGTAAGTGGGTTTATAATAGCATAGATAAATGGTTTCCTTACTAAGAACAGAACAACATACAAACAACCAGAGAGAGAGAGAGAGAGATAGAGAGAGAGAGAAAAAGAGCTAGTTGGACTTGAACAACTTGGATAAAGTGATGCAGATCATTATTTTGATGGAACATAGTGGTACATTGTATGAGAGATGAGAGCCAAGAATTTTGTTATATAAACGTCTAGATGAAAGGATGCATTTATGTCTGAAATGAATGATAGAACAATGATACCATAGTTTGATGTGAATAAAAATTAAACAGAAGCTTTGTCTAACATGTAGGGAAGGCCTATACTGAAACAAAGACTTACTTAGGAATCAGGAGGGAAAAGAAAATGGTTGCAGTCATTTTAGAGCTTTGAGAAGTAGATTGTCTTAATTATGGCTACTTTGAAGCCATTGAAGTGCAATTATACTTTTCCAGCCATCTATTGTAATTTGCCAAATTGCATATTGGCAATGCTCAAGATAATAGTTGGCGAAGTTTCTGCATTTCAAATGGCATGGATTTTCTAAATTCCTGCGTGGGACAGGCGATGAAGGGGAGATAAGTGGAACACTTTTCCATTTGATTCTTTTCCTATTTGACAAGTGACACATTTGACCTTATTTCTATTTTTTTTCTTTTGATCGAGTGGGATTAGCAAATAACATTGCACTTGTATAGCAGAAATTCCCTGTTCCCTTGTCTTGCCCCACTAGTGTCATCACACGTTAGTACCCTCACCAGTCTCTCTGAGCTGCAGACTGAGCTTACTTCAGTGGTTGCCATCAAATGCACTGAGTACCCCCCCCCCCCCCCTCCCCTTTCCTCCAAAAAAAAGACTTTAAGACTTTGGGAACAAAACAGACTCTGACAGGGAATGTCTTGGTTTGAGAGATTTGCATGAGTAAGCTAGGATCCGGTGCCTGATCTGATAGTGCAGTGTGATGCAAATGAGATTGAAAAGCCTCTTTTGCTCAGCATATATGCCACCCCGCTGTTTGTGCCCTGGTCCCTGTCAATCATGATGTTCCTTTTGTACAGTACGTTGAAATCTCAGCTGTTATTTTTTAAGGGCGGCCTGATTAAAAATCGGCTCCCTTCAAAGCCATCCATCAGTGTTAGCCTCTTTTGAGAGATTTTTGAATTACTGCTGATGCAACGGCAAAACAGTGGAAAATGAGGCGTCATGAATGGATCTGTCTATTTTTTTTTCAATTGACAGGATCATTTTGAGGTCCTGTCGCAAGGGTATCAGGCGTAACGGGTAGGAGAAAGCATGACCCAAGCAATTGGTGCTCAAGCTGAGCAAGATTAAATCAGATCAATCAAAATAAAAATGTAAGTCATATTCCGAGATAAAGTGCTCAAGTTAAGCTTGGCAAAGAATTGACCTCAGCTTTGATTTGCTAAATGGATTCTGAGGGATATTAGTCTGTGGGTGGATTACAAACAGGAAGAAATCGCCACGGCAGAAAACTAAATAAGGCAGAAAATACACACTTTCACACTTTCACAACCACACACAGCGCATACACACACACTAATACAAATCCACCACACACACACACACACACACACAGCACATACACAACACATAAACCACACACACACACACACACACACACACACACATAGACAGATGCATATAACTGTTTATCTACCGTATGCATAAAGTTCTACATGGATGTTCTATCCATGGATAATGCAGCAGTAGCTTGATGTAGAGGAATTCTTTGTGATAAATTGTTTTTGTTCTGAAACAATTACATTAATTTTCTTAATTGTGCGCTGTCTAATGAGGCCAGGCTCTTTTCTCCATTTAACACAGCTGCAAGGCATTAGCGCAGCCCAGCTCTGAACCATAACAGCCAGCCTGGGTGCAAACACGGCTTCACACCATACGGTTGCGGCAGACTTGCACACCTTTGCGAGTGCAACCTCCCACGCACGTTCACGCCAACAGAGACTGTCAGATTGTTTTAAGTGGACTCCTCCTCATCTCTGCAAAAGTGTTTTTGATTATATTTATAGCGTTATTATTTATTTTTTTAGTTTTTTTATTTGTTTGTTTGTAAAAAGCCCTATTAAGCTATGGCTGGCTTAGTGGGAGAAGCACAGCGCGGTTTGTCTGTGTGACCCAGTGATGCTGCAGTGGCTGCCACTGAGGACGGTGACCTACATGTCGACCATATTGAATTGGGTTGCCCGGTAATCAGGATCTGCACCCCCTGGAGCATTGTTTATGTGGTGCTGCTGGTCTCTGTCTGCATTTGTATTGGTGGGTGTGCACTGTGTATGTGTGTGTATGTATGTGTGAGTCTGTGTCTTTGTGTGCATGTGTGTGTGTGTGTGTGTGTGTGTGTGCGTGTGTGCGTGCATGTGTGTGTGTGTAGTTATCTGTCCATATGTATTTTTTTTGTGTGTGTGTATGTGTGTTCACCCGTCTCACCACGGGATCCACTGTGCCCGTACTGTCTGTGCACGCTTGTGTGTGTGTGTGTGTGTGTGTGTGTGTGTGTGTGTGTGTGTGTGTGTGTTTTCTCTCTGAGCCACATTCAGAGGTTGTGCAAGTTCGTGCAGGCACTTATCTCACAGCATATGGTGGGTGCCACCATTTCCGCAGCATGCACAGGCTATATGCACTGGAGCATCACTGAAGTGGCATCACAGGGATTGCATTCTGCGCAGCCCTTCGAGATGAGGCGTGTTGCGGCTTTAATTTTACGGCAGGTCTGTGGATCTGGGTGATTGCCAGGCCATAATCCATAGGGTGTTCACATAAATCTGGGCTACAATGGACCCTGGTCTGCTCCAGGCACCGACGGCGCTGTGGAAATAGATCACAGTGAAGTCAGCTGGGCTACCGTGGAAAAAAAAAGGAGAAACTACTCATTAGGACTGGCCTAGATTCTCAGCCTTAACACTCAGTTTCCCAATCAGGCGCCGTACAGCTCTGCGTCCCTTCATCGCTCCTTCTCACCTCTCACTGAGCTGCGGCTACTGCTAAAGAGAACAGACTGGACAGCCAGGCACAGAGAACAACGCAGAGTTAGGGATAGAGAGAGATAGAGTGTGAACAGGGAGAGAGAGAGAGAGAGAGTGATTGACAAAAGCAGGACAGAAGCAGGACACACTGAGTGGTTTTAAACACGCTATGTGTGTAAATGTGAGGGGGAATGCGATGGAAAGTGGAGGGAAAGTAATAAATAGAACAAACAGAGGGAGCATGGAGCCACTGCCTCAGAATCACAGCCAGCGCAAAAAAGATTTTACAATTCTCAAACCACACCTGCAGCTTGATGTGTAGATCAACACATGTACAATACACACACACACACACACACACACACACACACACACACACACACACACACACACACACACACACACACAGATATAGCACAGCTATGCAATAACAGTGTACACATACATAATGCACACACGCAGGCAGTATTGAGGGGAGGGTGCTGTGCTGAGAGGGCACAAGTGCTGCAGTGGGCCCTTATTACTGTGGGCCGAGGCCGGTGTGAGCGTCAGAGTATCCAGCAGGCAGCGAGGATGATGAGGAGGGGGAGGCGAGGCTGTGTCAGCTGATGATGAGAGCAGAGGAGTGGAAGCTGGCATCCTGTCAAACCTCCGCCAGTGCTCGCCGGATGAAAAGAAGGCACCCACACTGTCTCCAGGGTAGCTTTCTCTCTCTCTCTCTCTCTCTCTCTCTCTCTCTCTCTCTCTCTCTCTCTCTCTTTCTCTTTCTCTCCCTGTTTCTTTCTGTCTCTTTCTTTCACTGTTTCTCTATCTCCTTTTTCTACAGCTTCCTCCCCCTGTCTGTCTGTCTGACTCTCTTCTTTTCCAAAACTCACTGATTGTTCGTGCAGCTCACATCTTGGCCTTGCCCAAAAGCAATAGTCTCCCCATTTACATTCAGACTCCTCAAGAACATAGCTGATTAGCAGGTTTTGTATCGCTGGAATAAAGGTGATAAGTCACGATAACTGCCAACAGTACCTCATCATTCCATTTCCATTCACAAAGAAAGAAGAGACCACATAAAAATAACTTTAGTATCATTGCTATTGCAGGGAATGAGAATTAAACAGCTTGTAAATCCATCTCACCGGTTTAAACTTAATATCGGTGGTGAAGCGTAATTGCAGTGCAAGCTAAGGTCACATCAGGCTTAATGTGTTAGGTCAGGGCCATTTTCAGAGAGGTAATTTCGCCACTGTCTGTTCATCTACTTCCGTGACCAGCCAATCAGTGCTCACCGAAGTGGTGCATGGATTATATACATTATACGACTTATGTACATATGCTGAGCCAACATAACTTGGAGTGAAACGAATGAAGCTGATGTGAGCAGCAGTGGTGGCGATGTTCTTGGCATGGCAATGAAGACAGGCAGAACAATCTGGAGTTTGGGGGTTTGTCATGGGAAAAGTGCAGCGACAGCACTTTGACCACCTCCAGGTCTGTGGGCGTGACACAAGCTTCATTGTTGCGGATTAGTGACCGCTGTTCATTTATTTATCTACCCCTCATTTACTCCGCTATCTCGCAAAGCCACCGCCGAAGGTTCCTATTAATCAGGTCATGTTTATTTAATAGACAACTTTCTTCTCTTCGCTCTTTTGTGTACTGCATTGTGCATGGTAGCTGAGATTCAAGCACACTTCAAAGCCGGATTTTGTTTGGTTCAGAAAGAAAATCTTGATGACTCCACACTTGCGTGCAACTTGTCCACTAATGGTTCTCTGGCTGTTGCTTCACCGTAACAGTGGCCCAGTCTGATAGGATATGATGATTTTCAGTATGCTCAGCAATTACCATCAATTGCCTCGTCAGACCTGCCATTGTTTCATTGTTAGCCAACTGAAAGAGGGTTGAAAATAGCAACATTGGCGCTATACAGGAGCGACACCGTTCCATCACGCGGCTAATTAACAGGCCACAATTAAAGCCCTCTCGTTTGGAGCGCTGCCAATGGCCTGAATGGTCTGCTGACTGTAAATCACTGTGTCACACGAAACTTGCCCCCACCCACCACCTACCCACCTCAGTCTGAACCATCGACGGGTCACATGTGCCGATACAGGCCAGGCCGTGACACCGTTTGGTCTGCTGAGATGGTATCGGGCTCACGCTGCAACTGTTTCATGTCTAATTGGATATTGAACGCTCATGTGTCCTGCTGCATTGTTGCTAAATTGACCTTATCTTTGTGATTATATATTGACCACAACGGCCCACCGTGGTGTCAGTGTCAGCGCTGTGGCCTGACCTCAAACTCCTCCTTGTCTAGAAAACTTGTCTCCCATCACGCCCATGACCTGGTAGACTTTGAGTAAGACAAAGGCAGTCACTAAAAGCAGGCTTGTGCAAAATTCCAGAATTGAATTGAAACTGGCTCTTAAATTCCAATTCAATTCTTGAATTTCACTTGCATTTCAATTGAGGTAGCAAACAGGAAGCAGAATTGCAATTCGAATTGTGCACAACCCTGACTAAAAGACACAATTCTTGTGACTTTGAATAAGACGAAGGCTGAGTCACTACAAGGCATAATTCCCAAGTTCTGCTCAGAAAAAGACCACCAGTAATGTGCTCGAGTCAATGCAGCAGTGCACTGATTTTACAATTCGATTTTCTGCTGGCTACATCTTATGCTTATGCTTTCTTGGAAGCAGGAAGGGAGAGTTGGCGGGGGGGAGGGGGGGTGGTTGAGTTAGTTAGTTGGGTAGTTGAAGGGCGTTGGCCTTCAGGGTAGGCACTCCAGTGGCTCATATCACTGACTTATCAAGATATTTGTCATGCAAGACAACTGACACCCTGCTGCAGGAGTCAAGTCAAGTGGGTTTTATTGTTATTTCAACCATATACACTGTATATAGTGAGACAAAACAACGTTTCACCATGGATCAAGTGGTGTTCCATTTAAAATATATAAAAATGACATTTGAGACAGGCTACATTTAGTGCACACACATTACAGATATACATAAAGTGCAATTACTACTTCAAGTAGAGCATTTAAGACAGACAAGGGACAGGACAGACAACAGACAACAAAAGACAGGGCATAACAAAAGACAGAGCATGGACTAGCTCTGTTTTCAAGAGGATGAGAAGAAGAAAACCACATCGGACTAAACCCCTATGATTAAGCTGATTACCACCATTGACTGTTAGGTGAAGTGCAAGTGAGGCTGAGCATCTGAGCATCTTTGTATTCGATTGCTTACAAGGCGCTTAAATGTAAAGCGACTTTCGGTACAGGAAGGGTGTCCTTATTATCACTGTGTAAACTTCTTAAGCATTGAGCTCATGACCTGTCTTCCCCATGGTACATGAAGCACTGGAATGCAAACACAGAGATGGAGATAGAGAGATAAAAAGAGGGGAAGGGAGGAGGGGGTGGAGAGAAACTACAAGTGGCAGAGCTTTGCACAGGTGACAGTCGCTGTTGACGCGGTGTGTCTTGTTTGTTGTCCCCTGATAGACACGTCTGGTGTCTATGTAATCAGCTTGACTCCGCGGTGTCTCAGGGGTCACCGTAGGAGGGGATCCGCCACACAGGGCGCACATTCCGCTTGTCAGTGCACATTTTCCTATGGCCCTGTCACCAACAGTGCACTTTATTGGTCCCGTTATCTCCGTATTACTGATTTTTTAGGGTGAGATATACAGACACTTACACAATGCACTACAAAACAAATCCAAATCAGAACATTCTAAAGCACTATAGACCCCATTCGTTTTAAATCCGGGACCTACTATAGACCCATAATGATAAACCTGAAGGAACTGAATGAAAAAGGACAAATTATTGAAAAAAATAATAAAATCTGAGCTTAGCAGTAATCTCTATTTTTGCTCTGTGATCCGTACAAAAGAAACCTTTTTGCTGTGCCTTCTTCAAGTGTCAACTGCCAAGTTTTCAGCTTAATTAGCATTTCTAGCAGAGTGCCTTTTTTTTTTGCATGTTTCCCTTTTGACTGGGCTGCGATTGCAACCACGTTGGGCTCTTTTGCAAAGCGAAACACAATGAATGCGATGGAGGCGGCGTCGACGGCAAAGGAGGGCTTTGAATGCGCTGCTTCCTGAAACAGCATCCCGAGCGCTTCCCCCGTGGTTGCGTGCGAGGCGAGGCGGGGTCTTTGTGTTCCTCCCCGAGGCTTGGTGCGGCTGTACCCGGTGCAGTGAAAGAGAGCAGGATCCGCAGCCGTGGATTATGTTGGCGGAGTTGCATTAAAATGACTGGAAATTATTCCCAATTTGTTACAAGTATCGAAAAGCGAAAATTAATTTAACACTCAGGGATGACTTGCTTTCCAGTCACCACACACCACAAAGAAGTCCTAGTTGTGTGGCTTGCAACTTGCATCTTCCTCTACCCTCTACGTGTAGTTGAAGTGTTAGTTGTTAGCCGTAGCCACTGTTGGAAGGCCACCATTTGAGTGGAAGCCAATTCCTTCATTGCGTTTGGTCACAACCGAGTTGTCAGAAAGGATCTGAAAGGATCCTTATTTGGTAAAAAAAAAAGTCGCTATTGCTTACAGAGCA
Source organism: Alosa pseudoharengus (assembly GCF_046254945.1). Lineage (NCBI taxonomy): Eukaryota > Metazoa > Chordata > Actinopteri > Clupeiformes > Clupeidae > Alosa > Alosa pseudoharengus. The sequence goes on along the minus strand of NW_027468598.1, from coordinate 14,410,427 downwards.
CAATAGCGTCATAGAGGCTTTATGCCACATACATCATCTGTTTCCCCTATAGCCATTGGAACGTAATACCAGATAGTTTAAGCATGCCATAAGGTAACCTACTGCATTGTTGTATTATATAAATTGTATGTATAAGTCAAAGATACTTGATCATAGTGATTCAATAAAGTACTATCTACATACACCATCTGTGGTCTGTGTGTGTGTGTGTGTGTGTGTGTGTGTGCCCACGCACACTGCTGCACATCTATGTGTGAGTTAGTGAAAGGGGGGGGGGGAGGAAGTGTCAGTGAGAGGTAGTGACTGAGAGGCAGGTATGTTATTCATGTTGTTTGTTGGTTTGTTTTAGTCAGCACTTGATGGTGCCTCGGCCAGCATCCATCAAGAAGACATGTGCCTGTTATGAGAAGAGTGATATGATCATTTCTAACAAAGCCACTTTTGTTTATGTGTGTCTCTTCTTCCACAGAGCCTCTCATTTCATTTAGGGGAATATAGAGACACATTCATCATTTCACAGCAGTAGCGTGGCTACGGGTGCTGCGTCTAAAACAGGGAGCAAGCCATTAGCATAAAGAATCAGTTCCCCCAATGCAAATTCATACAAAACTGTTTACCACACACTTCAGAGAACACTGCATAAATCCAACTTCATGCATTACTTTGTGGTTCTCAGAAATCTACCAGTTTCTTGTAAGCAATTTAGTTTGTTATGTATTCACACTAAGGACAATGAGAAACATGTCAGTGCCAGGGTATGCTTCAGTGAGATCACATCAGAGAGAGTACAGTTATAGTAAACAGAGTGGTAGTTGTTTTTTTTTTTAATGAAGGACAGGACTTAAGATACTTCTTGTTAAACAGATTAGAAAAGGCATCTCATTTGCCAGTGTGGTTTAGTATGAAACATACAGTGTGTGTTCTGACATGACTATTATTACTGTGTCACATCACAGGAGCAAGCCTTTAGCTTTTTACTCTTTAGTGACAATCTTTATTTAATAGCCCTAGGCTCCCTGAAGGATGGAGGCTTTATTTTCTGTGGCGTAATTGCTGCTGGATGAGCCAGCTTCTGCATAGAAAATGATCTGGCTCTGTATTATTTGTCTCTTGTCTCTTGGAACAGAGGATCGCACATTGGCGTCCATTTTAGCATTCTTCTCTCATATATAATGGGTGACTTGTCTTTTTACCTTAATGTTTGGGGGGGCAATTGTACCACCATGCTGATATTATTGTTTTTATATGCAATGATAACAACCTAGGAACATATTCTTGTGTGTGTGTGTGTTTACATTTTTCAATGTGGCTGTCATAACTTAATCCAGTACCTAGGTGAAGCTCCGTGGGCCCATAAAGCCCACAGACCTGGCCTGATAATGGGATATATTCTCAAGTCCTCGCAGCTCAGTGGTCTGGCTGATAAAAAGGCGATAAATCAATAGAGAAACAGCCTTCCTCGTTATTGAGCCCTCCTCCTTAATTAAACACCTCATACATTCAGCAGTTTAAAATAAAATAATTAATTAACTAATCTCCCCTGTCAAGTTGCGAGCATCTGCCGCAGAAGACGCAGAGTCAATTTTCATAAAACCTCCACACTGTGCATAGAGAGAGAGAGAGAGAGAGAGAGAGAGAGAGAGAGAGAGAGAGAGAGAGAGAGCTCGGCATTGGAGCGTGCAGGCTGCTATGGAGGTAAACAAGGTTAATCTATCTATCTGCCCAGGCCGTTCTGACCCATCCTGCCCTTTCCCTCTCGGCATTAGAGATTCCTGGAACAGGGTGCAGCTTTGCCGTGGTGCTCCCCATTTGTCTACCTGGCTGCACTTTTTGTTTTGTCATAGCGGAAACACTTTGCATTAAGATGCCTTTATGAATGCCATTACAGACTGCATTACCCAACGTGAAAAAAAAACATTATATTTATGGTTTGGCTATCACAGATCACTTAAGTGTACAGGAACAATTAAAGCTATACTATGCAAGTTTCAAAGTAATTTTGATGGGAAACTAACTTGTAATAAAGAGCATTGTGCACCTTCCCGGTGGTAGCCTATCCGCCTATGGAGAACCTAGCTCTTCCCTGACCCAGAGAATCACAAATTACTTTACGGCAATTGTGCAGTAACATACTATTTGTGTGGAATCGTGTAATGTCTTGTCAGTCAACATGGCTCTTTCCGAGATTATCTTTGCCGATTTGTAAACAAATCCACAAGGGGTAAGGGTGCAAGCCAATAGTGGTATATTATGGCAGTTGTGTAAGATATAAATACTCTGCTATTGTAGGGGTAGCCCAGTAGCAACAAAAACCCTGCAATTACAATGGACTGCTTTTTTCAGCACAATCAGACCGTGGCATCCTGTACATGACAAGGATGTCTCAAGAATTGATACCTCGGTACCAAGTTGATAGCCTGGCCCCGCCCACCTAGATCTTCTTTCAGGGAGATCTAGTCTGGAACACCATAGTTTTCCCTCAGACAAGAAAAATGTCAGGTCAATCAGCGATGAGAGGGGACGACAAAACCAAAACTTATTGTGGTAAACAGAAGTAGCAACACCTGCAAACATCAAAAGCTGCAGTTGGAAAAATGCAGACATTTATTTACAGCAAAGGTATACCCACATACATTGTTCCCTGACTGTTGATGCTGTTTATTGTCAGTTGGTAAAGTTTAGATGAAGTAGGAAGTAACGTTAGGAAGAGTTAGTGCCCGTCGCGATTCAAGTGTTGGAAACTAATTCCAATCAAGAGTCACCAGACTCTATTCACTTCGTGAATGAGTTTGTATTTTTCCAGGCTACCACCAAGTTGATGCTAAAATTCTTAAAACATGACGGTACTTGCTTTTTGTTTGTCTTGTTTCTTTTTAGGTAGTAAATTACTGTAGGTCCCGAAAATGCAGCTCTGCCAGACCTGATAGGGTCAGCTTATGCTCACAACTATTCTAGTGTGCCATAGTTCATTCACTCACATCCACACACACACTCCCTTTATTTGTCTCTCTTTAATGTGCCACCACATCTTGCACGGCTGACTGTACACATAATCCTAGTGAGGTTTGTGGATCGATCTATGTTGAATCTATGAAGTGTACTACCCTCACATGAACGGTTTTGCGTTGAATCTCCGTAGTGCTTACAATTAGAGCTTGAAGGTTATTATGTTGACTTTTGTTATTGTTTTTGCTGTAGCCTACTATGGAATAGCGTTATCAATTAAAATTGAGAAATCTTGGTACTTAAAGATGTTCATCATTCAGTCACATCTTTTGAGAAAATAGGCATGAAAATATGGTATTGATTTGTGAATCAAATTGTGTAATTTCACTGGTATTGGTATTGACTACTACATTTCTGGTACCGTGACATCCCTACATGATTCCCATGTTATCTCTGGCCTGCAGTTAAGTGAGGGTGACCTTAGTGTGAAATACCCACCATTAATGTTGTGCACAGGTGTCTAGAAAAGACAAGCTTCCATGCGATTTCGTTAGAATTTTCACTTGGTGCCCATTCGCTTGAAGTCCTCAGGGTATTTACCGTACTGGATTTGCACATTCACACATGCTGGCATGGCTTTTGCAAGTGACCGCCACAGACTGAAAAGACTTCCAGGGAAAGCCTGTGGCAGAGGGCAGATAAAGGAGGCTCTTGCGTGCTTCTTTTTCCCTTCTTCTGCCACCTCTCCTCCGCCACCTCTCTCTCCGAGGGCATCAGCCGTAGCGGTTTATCCACTCACTCCCCCCTCCTCACTGTCTCTGGGTACCCAGGAGGGTGTGTGACTGGCTGGGGGCTAAGGCTGGCAAGGACTGGGGCTGTGGCTGTGGTGCCGTACAGCCCAGCACGGAGGAGTTGGCCAACTCCGCTGTCAAATCCCATTAGACCTTAGCCGCTTTTCTCAGCTCAGAGCGGCTGATTAGCCGCTTCTCCTCAGGTGTGTGGGCGCCTCGCTCCGCCACCAATCCGACCCGTCTCTGCATAGCGCACGCCGGCTAAATATGGGGCCATATGGGTGCCGTGTTGTTTTTCAGCTCGCCATTAACATGGAGGCTTCCAGGCTTCATGTGCCCGTTGTGCCAAGCTCCAACCCAGACAGCTTTAACATGCACATGTCGATTGATTAGGAGGGGTTACAATTATAGGGAGCGCCTTAAGCAGCATGAGGGGAAGCTTGGCGCTCGTGCAAACTAGTCTTGTGCAGCCTCTCAGTTGGGAGGAGAGGCAGCATCTTTTGCAGATAAATGTATTCAAATCCAATCATCTAAATTGCAACATGGCCTACAAATTGAAGTGTTATTTTAAGCGCAATGCTGCGCTCCCCCAGGATGGTAGCTTTGCCATTTTCTTCTCCCTCGTCATCTTCTACTTTCCCCCCAAAAACAGATTTTTCTGCTTTGATCCCTGAAGCCTGCAGTCTTAAGTACCTCCTGGATGAGGACAGACACAGCAAAAACAGAGAATCTATATTTGTTTTAGCATTCGACGATAATAACCTAATACAACTATACTAATAAGGAACACCATCACACCAACCCAAATTCATTTCCATTTTGAATGTTTACAAAAAATGGCTCTGATATGTACTGTAGACAGAACCCATATATTCCAAGCATATAAGATGAGACATGCTCATTTTCTATTTGCAGTGTATCCCGTTGAATTTCCCGCTACATGTAGGATAGCCCTTTTTGTTTCACTTCCTGCCACGAGAGCCCTGGACTGCATTCTCAGAGATCAATCTTAACCTTCCTGTTTAATTTGCCACGGTCAGTGGGCCCATCCGGACTGCCCTTGTCGCTTGGCTGCTTCACCCAATTACTAACATAGCTATATCAGGTTATTACACAGCAGACTGTGTGGTATTGATAGACTCTTGATTTGGTGGAACTCCTACCGGAGGCACTATTAATTAGAGTTCTGGCCTTGTTGGATTTTATGACTGGTGAATGAGGATACCTGCTGCTTAATTTTTTAAAGATTATTACTCGTTTTCTGTTTCCCTCACGTGTAGGACAGATTGGCAGGCAAAAAACAAACAAACATTCGAGTGGAGGAGGAGAGGGTTCAATCAATCAGGTTTCCCATGAGGATGTTCTATCTGTCTCTGATTCGTGTCAGGATTGTTTAGCAGGTTGTGGTAAACAATCAGGTTGTGTTGTTAAATTTTTTGTTGTTTGTGTTTTGGGTCAAGCGTATGTGGGTGCTTTATCAAGTCTCAAATCTGCATCGACCTCTTCACGCTGTACTCTGTATTCTCTTTGGTCTTCCTGTGGACTATGTAGCATCAGTGACATCTGAGCTGGAGAGAGCAGAGCGGAGATGTAGTGTGCACGTGTAGAGCCGGGCTTGAGACGTCAGCGGTGAACCTGTTCACCATTCCCCCAGTGTACTAGACTCCGTCATAAGTGGGCTTACTAATTAGATGTTAGAATGGATCAAAAGAAAGGGGCAGATAGATGCAGTTTTTGATAAATTATGTTTTTTGATACTGTCCTTCAGTGATCCGCTATGAAAAGCTTCTGTTCTACCTTAGTCCTGCCAGGCTCTTGTTATATGCCTACAGTTGCTTTTCAACGCTATGTACCGCACAAGTGTACTGCAGAACCTGTATAACTTTCGTGTTGCCTAAAAGCCACTGTGAAATGAATGGGAATGTAATAGCACTTTATGTGTGTTTGATTTGAATAAGATTACTTCTGAGGGACCTCTCTCAGACACTTGGATTCAGCCATGCTGTTCTCAGATAAAGCACCCCATTTGTCTTTCTAACCGAATCCCTACCTGAGGATAGCTTTGTGTGAATTCATCTCAGATGGAGACCCTGGTGGACCATGAAGGGCAAAAGTTTTATCTCTCCTCATAAAGCCCCTGGAAAGATAGTATTTTACTCAAAAGTCTTTAAAGATGGCTACCGTGAGGAACAGAAGGCGAAGAGCAGTTTTCTCTTTTAGCCTTGGTTAGACATGATTCGGTCCTAAAGGCTTTTATCCCACTGGGCAGATACTTATCTAGCTGTTCTCCTATCCTTCAATTCATTCCTGAGTGTTCTGGACCTTGAATATGTTGTGTGATTTTGTGTGTGTGCGTGTGTGTGTGTGTGCCTGTGCCTGTGTGTGTGTGTGTGTGTGTGTGTGTGTGTGTGTATACTCACAGCCTAATTTTAGTACACTACTTCTTTACGCTATTTAGTGTTTGGCTCCGGAGTTGGAGGTCACTGTGACGAACGAGCAAATGTGCTGCTTTCATTATTTAACTTTGCTTTTCTTTCTGCTGACGGGCCTTGTGCTCGCAGCAAGTTTTAATCTTGAAACATCTTTAATAGTGGAATTCAGGAGCAAAAAAGACTATGGGAGCTCACTGCGATTAGGAATTAGACGACGAAGGTCACATCCCATTGGCGTTGGAAGCTAATGTCAGGGCTCAGCCCTTGTCATTAGGCAGGAAGTGAACAATGAGTCCACTCCTGGAGATAAGGCACTTTCTGTAACCTTTTTCTACCGTCAGCTAGAGAAACTTTTTTGGCTTGCATGCATTAAGAAAGAAACTAGAGGTATCTCTAAGATTCTGACTGAGAAAGATGAGGGCCAGGACAGAGACCGGACTACTGCAACGAGAAAGTGTACATTATAAACAAACACACACACACACGAGAAAGTGTACATTATAAACAAACACACACACACACACACACACACACACACACACACACACACACACACACACACACACACACACACACACACACACACACACACACACATACACACACACACTTACACACACACACACACACACATTCACACAAACACATACACACACAAACTCGCTCCTTTGCCATTCTCTCCTGCTTACGTCTGGAGAGTTCTGGCCACCAGAAAATAAATTGGCCATCTCAGCTCAGCCCACTGAGCTGTGGCCTTCTCGCTCACTCCAGCTGGTACCCTGCACCCCCCCACTCCCCACCTCACCTCACCTTATTATGATCCTCAGCCCTTCCCCCCCCCACACCTACCCCACCCTCTACCGGTGACTGACCTGCAGTCATGAGGGATGACGGGACGCGGCTGCGTTGACAGCCAAAAGAAATGGCCGCATTTAGGTCCATTACTGACGAAGGGCTAAGTGGAGCCTTGCTGTCTGACTGGCCATGAACCAAGTCATTAAACTGAGTTGTCAGAACAATGAAATACGGGACCTATTGATAACGGCGTAATTTGAGCTCCCTATTTAACACACAAGAAGCTCTGTCTTTTTTTTTTTTTTTTCAACCTCTGTTCGTCATCATCCTTGGAAGTGTCATCCTGAAAGGTGTGCTGATATCTACACTAGGCCCCGTTGGGAGGGGAAAGAACCTGCTCAGTTTGTTTAGCTGTGAGGTAGTGGCATTGAAAGTTAATTGAGTCCTTTTTATGATAATCCAAAAGCCATGATATGTCCGCGTAGCAATTTTAGATAAACATAATGTTAACTGAGGAGTATATATAATATAAGCACTGTATTCATCTGGAGATGTATTTTAATTTGCAGAACATTAAAAGCATGATGGGTGCAGTTATCTTTAAGTATGTCTCTTTCTATTCTGAGGATTCTTTGAAATTCATTGACAATGAAATATTGTTATGAAACTCATCACTTATTGCATTTGGAGGAAACTGATTGGCACCCACCCACCAACACCTGGTCCCCACCCCAACAAACCCCACCAAAACAGAAAAATCCAGTCGTGGTGGGTGAAACAGAAAAATCCAGTCATGGTGGGAGCTCCGTCTTACTAGGCTTCAGTATCTTGTGTCAAGTTCTGTCACCAGCCTTGAGTCAGAGTCCATGGGAATGTGGTCGACCATGTTTCCCAGGGTAGATTAGGTGGCTGATTCCCCCTCTCCCTGTGTGCGCCGTCTCCTTTTGGTGACAGGTCCTCTCACCGGGGTGCTCACACGACTGCGGGTGGTGTCGGGTGGAGTGGAGGGGAGAGTGTAGGAGTCGAGGGCAGAGGAGTGGTGGAGTGACTGGCATCGCACTCCAAATGTTGGGCTTGACATCTGAGGCTTAGAGACGCGTCGTTCTCTCTTGTCACCTCGCTCGAGTTCATGAATTACACAGAGAGCAGCAGCAGCAGTAAGCCCATACATTTTTCACGCTGCTGAAATTAGCTTCCCACCGACTTTGTGGCGTGAGGTTGTCATGACTTTTGTTGTATGCGTTGTGTGCAGCGATTGTGTGCAGGTTGTGTATGAGATGTGTACAGAGATAATCACCACATGAAAATGCTCCACTGCTTACACAGGGCCTATGGAGTATAGTATAGTATGTCTACAGTGTAAGGTGTAGGTTTCAAAAATCTATATTTTGATGATGGCTCTCAGGAAGTTCAATGGCACTACATAAATAAAAGAAATATGAAGAAAAGGAATGTGAGATGAATCTATTTACATAGTAGTGTTATATATAAATGCTCAGTTTTGTATATTTAACATAACATATCCTGTTGAAATGGTCACATTTTTTACCTATACTATGTATCTACTGAAATGATGAAGTAATCTCAGTTGAATAAGTACTGATTGCAAGATAGGTTTCCAAAGCACAGCATGTGCCTTTTTGACTGCAGATCGATGTTCCATGTGCTCTTTCCTGGGGAATAGCATTGGCCCATGATAGCCATCATCACCCCACTGACTCAAACTGACACTAACACCACTTCTCACTTTTACATTCGAGCTCTCGAGCACGGGCTCTGGTGGACATTATCTGGGTCACAGCACCAGCATTGCGGCCCAGAGTGGAAAAGCTTGACACACACTTTGCCTCCCTTACCAGCAGCACGATCCCCATCACACTCAGCCATTCTCATTAACCGTGATAATGCACGGTCCCCTGTGCTCAGCATGCACAAGTTCACTGGGATCAGAGTTTGGTGTTAGCAGCACGTTAGCTCGTGATACATTTATCCATTGCAAATTCATTTAAAGCTCTCCCAAGAGCAATATATAACAGTATCAGGCATACCTTTAGAAATTTGTTTGAAACTACTTGTTTTCTGTAGGCCTGCCTTTGTCATTCTCTGAGGCACACACACAGAAGAATGAAGATATCAATTTGACACCAAAAACTCTGGCATTAGCTTTAATAGGCTAAATATTCTTTGAGAAAAGTATTTAAAATGTTATTTTCATCAGTAGCACCATCTCATATTTTGAAAGGCAATTACTAGGTAGTCAGTCAACCCTAAAGAGCTTTAGGGCAATCACTCATAACTCCAAGTAAAGGTGCTCTATGAAAATAAAGCTGTTTTTAAAGACATTAATATATACTAATACTAATCGGAAACTATAACCTGTGACCTTCATTTCTTAACATGATGTATCTCCTCATCTTTGAGTGTAGTTGTTACTTAGCTCACATCATGTTTTTAGAACTGTTTCACAGTCATATCTCCCTCTAAAAAACATCTGACTGTTGCCACCAAGCAATCATGCAAGTTATCCCGTCAGCAGCAGATACAAGACATGGATGCAACTACTTTCTGACTGTCTACTATTTATACTATTTACTGTATGTCTTTGAAATGTACCTTGATCTAGATTTTAATTACTAGTGAAAAACACTTCCAGTGAAACATGTGCTAAATAATAGCTAATAGAAGACACGTAATAAGGGGCAGCCGTGGCCTACTGGTTAGCGCTTCAGATTTGTAACCGGAGGGTTGCCGGTTCAAACCTCGACCAGTAGGAAGCGGCTGGAGTGCCCTTGAGCAAGGCACCTAACCCCTCACTGCTTCCCGAGCACCACTGTTGTAGCAGGCAGCTTACTGCGTCGGGATTAGTGTGTGCTTCACCTCACTGTGTGCTGAGTGTGTTTCACTAATTCATAGATTGGGATAAATGCAGAGACCACATTTCCCTCACAGGATCAAAAGAATATATATACTTATACTTACTTACTTAATTCTGTCTCTGTGGTTGGGTTTCCACCCAACACATTCACACATTCAGCCAAAGGAGACGTGAGTCAGAGTATGCTTGCATCCTCTGTGTTAGACACATTTAAAATGGACGCCATCCAACCCAAACAAGTTGTGAACAGGTCATGATTAGGGCAAGTTTTAACTGAAGCATCTAATGAAAATGCACCAGATTTAACCTTGTTTCCATTCTTTTTTTAGATTGAGACTTAATCCACACCCACCCCCCTCTATCAAATATATAGATGAGATTAGATTAATTTGATGTGAATGTAAAGCATTTTCAATTTGTTGATTTCCTGTTGAAATGGTCAAAACTTGTTTTAACAAAATGTTTGGATGGATACCCAGCTGTTCTGTGTATATTCTATGAGGATCATTCACACTAGCAGGGGCATAATTAAAATGTTTTTGTGCCTTTTTGCCACTGAGCCAGGAGCTGGCTCTATGCAAATTTGAGCTGGGTTCCATATATAGTCTTATGGGCAGTTCAAAATTTGACAAAGGAAACATCCTGAGAACATTCACCCTTGGGCATAACTTAGCCTGCTTACAGTCTGTGTAAGAGTCTCAGGGTTGCTGTTCATTAAAAGGAGAAACGACTGCTGGTGTTGACAGTTTGTGAGGAAAAATATATAGACTCAACTTTTAAGTTAAAGAGCGACTAGGGTCGCTGCTCGCTGCATGCACAAGTCAGTTAACTTTTGTTCATACAGCAGTTTTATTCAAAGAATACAAAATAGTCCAGGCTGTCTAAGAAATGTTTAATGTGCCCTAGAGCTAACACAGAACATTTCTTTGCTTGTTCGGGTATTTTAATCCTATGGATTTAAAATCAGATTTAGCTGACTCTAACCATAACACATCACATAGCATAGTGAGCAATGCAATTTTGTAGTTTCTCACATTATGTCAGGGCTGGTAATGCTCAATGCATCATAAATCACTTAGTGCTAAACCTGCTAAGATCCTATCCCCTGTGAACAGTAGGTCAGGAGAAAAGGTAGAATACATTGCTGAAAAAACAGTCTTGCCGCAATGAAATTACATTAATTCTTTCCTTTCTGCTGCTGGGCAACAAGATAAGTGATTTGTGGTTTATGTGGTCATATTTTGTGAATGAACGCAGCCTTATGGAAAGTGAACCCATATGACAAAATATGCAATAACTGATAAATACGATTGCTTAGAAAAATGTGCAGATTTGAGGCAGATATCTTCAACTCCTGTTCAGTACGGTCAGGTAGAGTACATGTTAGTGAAGACCATCAATTGGTTGTTGGCCCAAAGCTATTCTTTCTTTCTCTCTTTCCAAGGAGGACACAACTGCTACTGTTTGCAGACTTAATAGGCTAAGTTGTGAATCTGTTTCCCAATGGTAACATATGTCTACAAGCAACTCTACACAACATCACCAATTAATTTGTCCTTCAAATGACCAGGCTGGTGAGCTATTGTTTGCGATACGAGAAGATTTATCTGTTCCGCTGTCATACAATGGCCATTTCAGTTTTATTTGCCTGTGTTGACCACAAATGGCTCATCGGCCTTAGCAGGGGCAGCATTATTTCTTATTGCTCCGACATCAATATACCCTAAGGTCCATACAAATCCATATACCATTAAAGAAAACAGTTTAAACAATGGACAATGTCTCCTGCCACCCTGCCATCAGTCTTGCAAAGGGGCTTTTCAGCTAAATGAAGTGTCAGAAAAACACAGTCCCAGGCTGGTTCCGGAGTTGCAATGAAAATTTCATGGACATGTTTGTTATTTTTACAGGCTACGTTTAATAGTGTTTGGCTCATTTGTTTGTTTTTGCGTCCTTTTCTCCAGTTTCAAAAGACAATAACCACACATATTCACACCATATTGTGTGTGTGTGTGTGTGTGTGTGTGTGTGTGTGTGTGTGTGTGTGTGTGTGTGTGTGTGTGTGTGTGTGTGTGTGTGTGTGTGTGTGTGTGTGTGTGTGTGGGCGCCTGTATATGTATGTGTGTGCACGCGTGTGTGTGAGGTGAATACTTGAAAAACAGTCCCACTCCGCAACCTCCTTGACACTGTCAAGACCTGTCGTCCTGAAAAATGAATAACTATCGCAGCACAACATTCATTTTCCTTTCTTTGTTTTACTCTGCTGAATATCCTTTTGTAGTGTTTTATTCCCCCCCCCACTGTTTGGCCCTGGGTATGTCCCTAGTAACCGTGAAAGAATAAGGAATGTCAAGGCTTTTCTAGAGCAATTAGGAACTGGTGGAGGCAATACTCAAGCACAGAACACATTCTTGCGGAAAGCTTAATCCATTTTAAACTGTCTCACCATCACCTTCTACCAAGTTCATCCTAGTTATCGCAATTCCCACCACACAGCCGCATCCATTACACCGGAGATGACTTCCACATTTTTGGTTTCATAACAATGACTGCTGAGAGGCTTGCCCTTGTTTACTTTACGTGCAACACAGAATTTGCTCATCATAATGCTCCTTTTGAGACTGCCGAAAAGGGAGGCTAATGCCTGACACTAATTGTTCTTCTTCAGCTGCCGTTGTTGTGTGCAATCCACCAGACTGCTTTCTAATGAGTCAGGGGGGCTAAAGATCAGTCTGGAAAATTTGGTGGTGCATTGTTTACAAGCCTTGCTTTCAGCTTTGTTAATATTTTGAAAGCTGCTCAGCCTTTTACCTTGTACATTCAACCAGAGACCTTTGCTTAGCCTACCAGTACTCTACTGAGAATAAGTATACATGGGAGCTACTTGACCAACGTGTTTAATACTTTAGAGTTTTTGGAAGGTTTTTAGCTTTCCTGTAGCTGCTGTCATTGGTCAGTATACATTGTTGTGGAGGTCAGTTGATTGAACCCTTTCTTGGACAGTGACAGTGACATGGCGGAAGTTGGTCTACACAGAAGGCTAACAGATCAGAGAATTGCAGGATATGTTGTCTGCTAAGAATGAACAAGACCTGAACAAGAGCTTGTCTGTTTAACTATAGAAGACAAGCACAGTTCAGACATTTTATTTGCTAGTGCCGCTTGTGCACAGAAGGGAGAGGACAGGACCTCCTCGTGGCATCCTGTAATTGTGTCTGCATTCTGTATTTCCGTCTCAGCATGTTCCTGCGATGCCCCTAGATACATGATCAGCATTAAACTGCCCTGGGGTGATACGAGGAGAAGGCGTATATCACGCAATGGTAGCAAGCATAGAGCAGAGCAATCTTTCAGCCTCTTGGCTAAATTCAAATGCAATCATTCACAGAGTGCTCCCACTGCCCCACATTTGATCACTGTCAAAAAAGCCGGACGCATTTTTTTTTTTCGCCCAAGAGCAATCCGCCCCAGTCACGTTAAAAAGCAAACTTTTTTCAGGAAATATGAGCGTATTTATGTAGTCTGGGCACTTTGATCTTCCCCTGTGGCTGTGCCGAGTTACGGCATCGAAACAAATCAAATCTATGAGTTACTAAGGCTTTGGTGCTAGGCAGGGATGGAGGGGTTGGTGGGCTGAAAGGAGTGAGTAGAAGAGAGAGAGAGAGAGAGAGAGGGGGGGGGATGTAGGGGTGGATGGGCTGAAGAGAGTGAAAGAGATAGATAGAGAGAGAGATGTAGGGGAGGGTGGGCTAGAGAGAGCAAGCAAAAGAGAGAGAGATGTAGGGATGGATGAGCTAGAGAGAGCAAGTAAGAGAGAGAGAGAGAGAGAGAGATAGGAGTGGGTGGGCTAGAGAGAGAGGGTGTGTGTGTGGGGGGGGGGGGTGCTGTAGAGATAGCTAGAGAGAGGGCGGGAGGGAGGAAGCATTTGATCTCCTGAGGAGGGCTCAGCTCTTCCTCTGTCTCACTAATGACCATGGAGGGGGCTCTCACAGAGGGATTAAAGAGTTTAGCTCGGTCAAGCCTGGCAAACAAGCCCACTAGTATTAGTATGCACAGGATCATACAGACAGAGAGAGGAACTGAGGGAGAGCGGGAAAGATGGAGGAAGACACAGAGGTATGGAAATACGGAGAGAGAGGTGAAAGGAAGGGAGGGAGGTAGAGAGAGAGAGAGAGTAAAAGAGAAAAGATTGAAGAAGTGAAAGAGAAAGAGAGCAAGGGAAAGAGAAAGGAGGAGAGGATGGAGAGAGGGGGACATGATGAGGAGAGACAGAAGAATGGACTGAGAGAGAAATAGAAGGAGAAGACAGAAATAGAGGGAGGGGAAAGACAAAGAGGAATGGAGAGGGAGGTGAGCATGTTAAGAGGAGGAGAGGATAGAGAAGGATGATGGGAGTTGATGAGAAAGAGGGAGAGAGAGAGAGGAGAGAGTGAGGAAGGGAGAGAGCTTGTTCCCCTCTGAGATATCACGAAAACACACACGCACACACAAACACACTCACAGATGCACACACACACGCATACATGCACATATGAACACACCACACACATGCACATATGAACACTCTCTCTCTCTCTCTCGCTCCATTCCTCTCTCACATAAGCACACACACACAAATGCGTGCGCCTGTGCATACGATATGATTCCGAAGATTCATTGATTAGGCCTCAGGAATCCTTCCCCTGTGAGGAGACCTGGGGTGGGGGAGGTGTAGGTGGGGTGTGGGAGGTGTGGGTGGTGTGGAGGCCCCCGCTGGGAGTTTAGTGTTCCTCTTTGAAATTTCAATTAGAAATAACTTTATTGCTCATCGCTCCCTTGAGAGGGCAATCCATCTTTTCTGTCAATAAAAGGCCGCCCGGCCCGTCAAAAAGGCTCGAGAGCCTACCGTGGCATTTCTGGCCAATCCAATCGTACGCGGTGTGAAATGAGACTCGCTGCTTCTTAGCACAGATGTAAGGGCAGTCGCAAACTTTGTGGACAAGCAATTAGGGTGAGAGTTTCAGGAAACATCTGAGATATAGACTCATTCTGATCTGATCTATAACGCTGATGGATTGGTGTCCAGGCAGCATCTCTGTTCTGTTGTGCAGTTGGAACAGTACAGCTCAGGTGAATGCCGAGGCAGTATCTTTAGTGTAGTTTTCACAGGAGGGTTTGCAGAGTGCCTCCCATGATGCAAAATGAATATCATATAATGAACACAGCCTTGATTGTAGCTGGTACAACAGTACATACTGTATCACCATATTACTTGAGGTCTGTTTTAGAAGCTTCTGGAAAGGGTAAGATAGTGGAATATTACATGATTTCTGCAGTGACAGTGAAGGACTATTGCTGTCCACTCGCAGGACATTATGAATGCTGTTGAGCATAATCTATGAAAGCACTGGCCATTCCAGGCCAAGAGGAAACATAACACATACCATTTATGGCCTCAGGCTTTGTATAAATTATATGTAGCTCCTGGGCTGATCATAGATGCAAACTCCTTGCCTTTTAGGTGAAACTCACCATTTTGATGTCAGAATAGGTCATTGAGTAGATTTGTACCAATACCAATACGTCTGCACACTCTCAGTTCACTTTCGATTTCTGAGTGTCGTATACACCTTTCAGAAGTACAGCAAACACATTGTTCTTGTAAAGAAATGTTTTAAATTCAATTGTTTACTCAATTTCAAAGGAAATACACGTCGTCTATGTTCTGTCATTGGTGGTGCACAACCTCTAAAACCCTTCACCTGTTTGCATTCGCTCTGCGGTTGCTTCAAAAACAACCATCTGCACTCTACATGATGTGGTTTGACCTTTCAGCGTTACATGATATATTACATCCACCTCAACAAATGTGAGTTTGCCCCCCATAAAGGGATGCGCCCCAGTTATTGTTTTTTTTTTTCGTACTTTTTTGGTCTCAATGTCATTGCAGTGTCTTCTCTTTGTCTTCCCTCTATGTATGATGTTTTGCTCCTGTTTTGTTATTCATATGTCAACCTAAAATGAACAAGATCCAAGTGAAGTTTTGAGAGATATATACTTCATGTTATTGCATTTCTATAAATGACAGTAATCTTTGACCAAATCATATATTCTTTATTATTTTCTGATTTGATGCGTTTGATGAGTAAACATGGCAGATAGAGCTTGTTCATTGTTGGTTGAAGATGTTTGTTTTCTGCAGTGGCTCCGTAGCCGCTCTGTGAAGTGCAGGTTCAGGTGCCAAGCCGTATCTGCTCCTCGCCATCTCTCAAGACCAAGTCCACCTGTCCTTTGTCCATTTGTTTGTTTGTTTGTGTGTGATTGATTGATTGATTGATTATACTTGAACGTCATCCCCAATCAATTTTTCCAGGTGGTTCTTTTCCTGATAGCCGAACTCTGTCCCTATTTTCCTTTTACTCTGTCTCCTCTTAGCTGCCCTTCATACTGCACCTTGCACCCCCCACCCCCACCCCCCTCCAGGCACTTTCATGGTGCTCTGCCTCCAAGGCCCCTGGCACTCACTGCCATCAATCGCTCCTTATTGACAGCTGCGCATCAGCCGGTGGCGGCCCAGGAGAGAGAAACCGAGAGCCAGGCAGGCCTCAGTGGAGAGACATGAGGAGTGTTTTCCTTCCACAGAGAGAAAGAGAAAAATCTTCTTGACTAGGGAGGGAGAAGCTGGTGTGAGGAGGGAGTTTCTCTCGTCGAGAAAACCAAGTTGACTCAAAGGTAGGGTAGGGCTGCACTCGGTGTGGTGAAGTATAGAGGGGATCCCACGCTGAGTGAGCGATAGTAATTCCTGCAGTTCAACAACACAGTAACCTTGCAAGAAACGAGGGAAAATAGGTGTCGTCGAGAGGAGAGAAATCGAGAACAGGTGCACGAGATAATTAGAAGACCCAGACTGAACATCAGAGACTCCGCATATTATCATGCATTAGTCGAGATTTCTTTTCCCGCTCTTTTGTTCATTCTCTCTTTCGTTTTCATTCACTCTTGGAGAAAATGTACAGCGGTCCACCTATGCTGTGTATGTGTGTTGGGACTGCAGAGCAAGCATTGGGCCCCCACTATTGATTGCTGGAGGCTTATGTTTTATTGAGCAGAGGGTGAAGCCGGGCTTATGGTCTGACGGATGGGTTATGTGCTTGTGCTGTCAAGGTAGCTCCTCTCCTCCACCTCTTTGAACATCTTTCCCACCTTTTCCCCTTGTCTTCCTCCTCATTTCTTTATCCTTCCTTCCTTCCTGCTCACGCACCCCACCCCACCTCCTCTCTAACCCCCACCTCCCCATATACTTCTTTGTTGGCCCACTTCACAGTTTTCTCTTGTGCTTTGACGTTTCTTTTTTTTACCCCTTCATTTTTCTCCTCCCTCTCTCTCTCTCTCTCTCTCTCTCTCTCTCTCTATGGCTCATTGTCTCTTTACCTTACTCTGTCTTTTCTCTCTCCCACTTCCTCTTTCTCTCTCTGTATGATGTCTCTCTCTCTCTCTCTTTTCTGGATTTTTCTTTGTTTTCTTTGTTTTGTCTTTTTTTCCCCGTGCTTTGTTTCTGATTCCCTGCTTCCATCCTTGGGCACTCTCCTCTCTCATTCATACACTCTCTCCTTCCATCTCTCCCTCTCACCCACCCCCACCGTCTCCCCCTCCCTCCCTCTGTGGGAAGGCCGTAAGATAAGTGCAGCACTTTTGATATGAGTGTATGCATATGTGTGTGTGTGCGTGTGCGTGTGTGTGTGGGGGCATATGTGTGTGAGGCGTCTGATTACACTCGCCCACGGAGGTGCCTGTGTGTCTCAGTGTGTCGGATGCATTTTTTTCTCTCCGTCGCGTGTAAGCAGATCGGCTCACGCAGGGGCCCGGCAAATCCTTGCTGATTAACATTGGGTGGATGATTAGAATCCTAAGACCCCCACCACCACTGTCCTCACCCTGCGTCATCCTCCACCACCATCACCATCACCACCACCACCATCAGGCTCTCTGCGAGGGCAGAGAAGTAATGAGAAAGATGGCAGACATTGGGAGAGAGAGAGAGAGATAGAGTGAGAAGAGAGAGATTGCAGAGATCTCTTCGTTGTCATATTCCCGAAGGTCCATGCACCTGCTGAGCTTCTAATTTGGGTTTGAGGAGGGAAGTGATGTTTTACAGGGTGGCCATTGTTAAGGCGTGCTGTTTTCTGATTAGGATTGATGCACTAATCTCTTTTCTTGTTTCTCCCTCTAATCACCATCATATGTACGGGGACTTACATTCTCATACAAGAAGATCCATAGCTTTAGATCAACCTAGTGGCCTGGCATCTACAGTTTGAGAGCAGGGGCTAAATTGCATTTTTCAGCCCCTAAGTGAGAAATCTGCTCTCGCCCTTGCCTGCCATCTCTAATGACACGAGGAATGAAAACAAGTAAATGATCAACTGAATGCATAAATTAAGGCTGACAAATGCACAGATGCCTCTGAGCTCTTATCTGAGGCTACCATCGCAGATGCAAAAACAAATTACTGGAGGGAAAATGCAACTGTCTGTCAAAACAGGGCTTCTTAGTCTTCTCAGCCTGAAAGTAGTAGCATGAACATTCTGTAATGCAATTATAAAAACGGGGGGAAAAACTCCAGAAATTCACATTATGTGAATGTGCTTGTTGCAACTTGCAAGCAGCAAAATTACAGAAATCATCAAAGCGCAAACGTGGATCTATATATGCTTTAATTCAGATGATTTAATATACACAGTGCTTTTATCTAGAAATGTTTTATATATTTCTGTACAACTATTACCAGAGGAAAATTCATTCAGTTACATTGGTGTTGCTTATAAATGGTTCTCTAGGAACTGAGTTGGTGAACAACATTGTAGGAGTGCATCGGTTTACCAGACGGAAATGGAAGGATCCAGCACTGCTTATCATTTGTTCGGACCTCATACATGTAGAAGGGTCTTCCCTGCGGAGCCAATTTATATGGCCTCACGGCTTTGTCGTCCTAGAGGGCAATGCCATACAGGGAGTGCAGTTAGACTGAGTATCAGCACAGAGGCTTTATAAACAAGCACTGTGTTTCTCAATATATAAAAACAAAGGGGTAGAACATCCAAGAAAAAAGGTTTGGGATTGGAAAGAAGTATTCCCTGTTATCACACCAAGCCACATATAAGCCAGATCAAGCCATAGGGGTTAGTGACACAAGCAGCAAGACTGATCATGTAGTGTGTCTCTTGTCTGATAAAAATCCTTCCAGTCGAATTGACTATTGTATAATACACTACAGTTTGTGACTTTGTTGCATCCTTGTGTGAGCAAAATCAGGAGCAACAAAAGAATGAGCATCTTAAGCAACAGAAGAAGAACATCTTAAACAAACTGAAGGGTCAATGCGTGTCACTAATGGACGATAAAAATGGATCGAATAAGGAAGGGATAAGGCATTGTCTGGCGGTCATGTTAAAAATAAATCCTGACAGGAATGACAGGACCTTGATGTGCGATATGCTTTATTGTTTTGGGTAAGTAACTGTTGCTGTATATTAAGTGTGATAATTTATTTGGCGGAAATACTTAACCTTCGTTCAATACGCCGGGAGAGATCCATTTTATTCAGTGGAACGTTTTGCAGTATTTATGAAGAGTCATATATCAAATAAATTTAAAAAAAAAGTTTTTCATGTGTTTCAGTAGCCCAGCATTTACGCATAAACAATTTGTTTGGTCAAGGACTTGTGCACTGCAGATGATGGAGGGCTATGGGAGAAACCCTGCAGGAACATTACCTGCAACCTTTCCGATGTGCCAGCCGTTTAATTAAATGTCAGGCCCACTTATGAATTTCCATGTACTTCTCATTTACTTAAGCAATCAATATGCCATCCAAAAATGACCTTTTCTCCCATCCATCTTTTGGAATTGTTTACCTCTGGCCTTTGTGTGACATGTAATAGTACATACATACACACACACACACACACACACATGCAATCCCCTGCCCATTTACATCACTACTGTATGTGTATACGTGTGGTGCTGCAGGTGATTCTTGCTACAAACAATTATGTAGTGTAACAGATAAGAAAGTTTAAATAGATTAAATACTCAGTGTTCATAACTAATATTAAATTCAACAGATAAGAAAAGAAAGGTTAAAATATTTGCTCATTTACTCAAAATATAAATTTTGTTCTTCTAAACAAACAATGGTACATTTGTACATGTGGTACATTTGTATACATTTTTATACATTCTCCAGCAGTTCTACAGTGCACATCATTATGCACAATGTAGTAGTATTATCACATACCTAAGCAATACTCTTACCATAATACTTTGCAAAAGTATGCTTTATTATTGCTAAATGAGTTCAAAGCAGATCATGTGCTTATCGTTTAGCAGATGAAGTCAGCAAGCTACATCAGTTAGTAAGTTAGATGATTGTACCAACTGTACCCATCTTTATGGCCTACCAATTGTTAGAAAACAGTGTTACTGTTACTTTTATATAAAATATGCGATGGATGGGGCTAATGTTGTCTCTGCAGTTAGCATAATCTTCCTGTGAAATCAGAAGTAAACATTTTTCACTCGGCTAATCAGCTAGTCCGTTCTGTATTAGAAAAGTGAAATATACCGCAGAGTATTTTTAGTTCAGATGTGCATTTTCTGTGAGACATTTGTTAGTGTGACATGTTGAGACCTTCAATAACAAAATCGAAACCACCTACAGTTATTGATTGGACCAGAGCAAAGGTGATCGACACCAAGACAGTCTATGGCCTCCGGTCTGCAGACGTACCCACTTTGTCAACTTGCCAAAGGCTTTTTCTGCAGGAACATATGTAGGGCCAAATTACCCGAGAGAGAAATGAGTGGTTGCTTAGATAATGAATTGCAATGCTGGATCACTTGGGAAGACATTGTGTGGAGAAAGATCATCACTCTGTAAACCTGTATGCAATGATTGCATACGGATACTGCAATCTTTCGTTGGACTGAGTATAACTGGATAGTTAGTGCTCTCTCTGTGTGTGTGTGTGTGTGTGTAGTGCGCATGCACACAGTTTTAGTGTGACCCTCCATCCATGGATATTAGCAAGGTAGACTTGCAAACCGCAAAATGATACCCACCTGTGTGGTGTTAGTTGGCACGGCATATTCAAAGGTGAGACGTTGAGAGTTTAAAATCCCCTAATGCTACCTCTTCCCCGTAATTTCCTAATCTATGAGTCATCACCTGCTCTCTGGTCCAGTGCGCATAAGAGGAAGCTCCTGGCTCGCGTTGCTTTTTGCAAATACCCCCAGTCAGCGTTTAGCTGCGCACGAAGGCCAACGATAATGTCATAACCGACAAATAATGACAAATGGCTCTCCAGGCCAGCTACACTTTTGGCTGTCTCACATGGTCTTTGACCTTGCCCAAGGAGGCACTCCTCGAAGGCTTTTAGTCGGGTGAATCGATAGCCAGCTGGGCCTCTCTGGCTCACCGTAGAGTCTGTGAGCACGACAAGCTCTCCCTGCGATATCGCCGAGAGCCTGAAGATTTCACCTCAGACGGTGCAGAAGGAAATCAGCTGCACACACTCACGGCCATTAATTATAGTGGGAGCGCAGGAGAGGAGATGATACCAGCGGAAGGGAAAGGTTAATTCTAGAAGCACACACAAGTACACACAGAGAGGGGGAGAAAAGGGTCTGCGAACGACAGGCTTGCGGGGAGACAGGCGAGTTGGGTGATTTATCATACACTGTGGCTGCTTAGGCCCCCAGGAACTGTTTGTCTTATCACTTTAGTGTTCTGTTTTTTCATTTTTTCTTTGTTGGAGTTTTTTTTTCTGTGGCTTGGGTATACACAACTTCATCCACAAGGGTCTCATGTTGGCTAATATTGCAGCAGGGGTAACTGCTTCCATCTGACACATCAGCCTCAAGCAAATGACCCATAACTTCTAGAAATTTTTTTTGTTTTCCTCCAAACAATGTGCCACCCCGGTAGCCATGTCAATACGGCCGAATCAATATTGATTTAGTTCCAGCATTATGCCCTTAAGACTACATTATCATTGTGTCACGTTTGAGAGGATACTGGAAATAATGTGCCATTGTTTTCTTCTCTCTCCCTCCCTCCCTCTCTCTCCCCCTCTGCTTTCTGATGGACCTGTGGGATGCCATCATCTCAGGTAAGGCCAATGTTTGCTCTTTTTCTAATCATGATAAATATATACAGGACATGTATACTGTACGAACATAGCATCACTGAACTGACTTGGTGATGATGAAATTAGAGCTTGAATCTTACCAGGAGCATCCCTTCAGAGTTTGTTAGTTTGTTTGTGGATGGAAAACCCTGAGGCGACTCCGGAATTTGGGAATCGTTATATGACACCCCCTAATAGTATCCCAGCAGGATAGCCAAGAGTTGCAGCATAGTTATGCATAATTTTATAGTTAGCCCTCATTACTGTCAAAACAACATTATAAAAATCATATCAAGCTCTCAAGTTCCTGGACCTAGATCGCATGATCTCATGTGTGTTATCAAGTTCAATCTGAACGGGTACAAATGTGTGTGGTGTACTCAAGTGGCTGTGCATGCTTTTGTTGAATGTGACATGGCTGCATGCACAGACTCAGACCTTAGTCTTGTCCATGGCAAGTCCCTTCATTTGTATTCCACGAGCTCTCAGCTCAGGCTTTGAAATATTTGCTGATATTATTAATACGCACCAAAATAGTATATTTACAATGCATTTAATTTCAGGCTTTTCCACTGTTGAGCAGGTTTGGGTCTGTGTGTGTGTCTGTGTGTATCTGTGTGTGTGTGTTTGCACCAGTGTTGAAAAATGGAAATACTCTGTTGAACGAGGACCTGCTCATTTAGATAAGGCACAGCTTAAGCAGGACACGGGAAAAAAGGTTCTAGTGGTGCCGGTGTATCAAACCCCACGCCTCCCTGAGGACTATCAGCTGCTGTTATTTTTTCCCTCACTCTCGCTCTCTCTCACACAGCTTTCTTCAGGCAGTCAGTCAAACTTTAAGTAATCCTATTTGTCAACATCACAGGTGCTCTCTCTCTCTCTCAAATCTCTGGCGGTCAGCGTTAGCAGGCCCTCAGGCCGTGGCGCCCATTTCAAGTGCTTTTGATCCAGCCGCACCTGGTAGCACGTGTATTCAGGTGTCTAAACATTCTCACCCACCACCCCCCTCCTCTCATGAACCCAGACATATTCACGGAAGATTAAAGGGAAATCTACATCCCGAACATACTTGCGGGACGTGATTTGTTGTGAAAATTTTCGAACGCGGGCATCACGCCGTGTGCACGCAGCAAAGTCATTTCATGGCCCGCAACAGTGCAGATTTGATTCAGATTTGCATTTATTACGACTTGCTCTCAGCTGCTCTGCATGGAAATTGCCCTATTCTTCCTGCCATTAGGTGCTGTTGTCGGGCAGTTTTAGCTGTCAACGCGTTTCCCGGCTTGGTCACCCTGAGTTTGGTGTTGATTTATTACCTGGCCCAAAGAGACCTGACAGAGGATGCTCGATGGCCGACGCATAACAAATGGGATTAGTGTCAGGGTGTAATGCACTTACAAGGTATCAAGTCACCTGTATTCTACAGGGTAAATGAAATAAGATAGCATCAAATGACAGCAGAAGTTCACCTTGGTGCAAGGTTGCCCCCGCTAAGTAGATCTTTATTTGTGTGACATGTGCGGGGTGTTGGCATGTGAACAGGTACTGTGCTACTGTGCTTTGTGGATTTCAAACGGTACTGAAAGGCCTGCTTGTCGTACCTCAGACTAAAATCGGCGAAGACCTTAAATTTCATGTTGCCATTTCAAATCGATGTAACGCAATTAACTTTGAATCCGAACGAGGAGGCCCCTCACAATAGTGTGCACCTGGTGCACGGCCCCGTGATGAGCACTTTGTGCCTGTGAACATCCTTTGTGCCTTCTGATTACGGGCGCTACAGAGCTGCTTTGTGTCGAGGCAGAGACAGTGGCGCTCGCAGTGGGACTCTCCCTCTCTCCACTTTGCCCGTGAACACTTGGGGGGGAAAAACAGCGAGGGGGATTTTCTGCTGATTCGCTTCAGCTGAATGCAGCTTTGTGTCAAAAATGCGCCTGCCAGCGCTGCCCGCTCGCCACTCCCCGCCCCGGCCGCGGCAGCCTCTCCCCGAAGGGATCAGGTGTCCGATTTGCCGTCAACCCTTTTAGCGCTGCCCGTCTTACTCTCCCCTTCAGACCTCCCTGACATATTTCTTGTCGAGTCAAAATAAGAAAGCACAACTCTGTTGCTCCCCAAACACCTCGGCCTTGGCCGAGCAAGTTCCGGATGTTGTATCGCTCTGGACCTCGTCCAGAAACACCATCACTTACTTTCCGTGATGTTGCTGACGGGAACTGATGCATTCTCATTTCATAAGGTCGGCGGATACATCCCCCACAAACCCCCCACCCCCGCCACAAGCAAGACAAGAAAAACAATGCACGTGGCTCGATTTGTCATTCTCATCAGACGCCACCCGCCTTTGAGGGCCAAATCGGGGATTATTGTGCCAAAGCCACAGATTACGAGTGGGAGGTCGTTCTCCATCACCACTCTTGCCGCTTGACTCTCTCCAGAGGCGGGACGATAATTAAGAAAAGTGCCAGGCACCCACTGTCCGGCTAAAGACGCGTGGTAGCTAAGCAGCTCTATCTGAACTTATTAATTTGACTCTATAAATGATACCATATTGTGGAGGGAAACTGACGCGGAGATTAGGGCTGATTAAAGAGGGAAATCAGTTAACATAAGCCCCATCCAGTTCAACATTCCTTCTAATTAAAATCAGTCATCTGGAGCAGGCTCATTTTTCCCTCGCTGCTCTCAAGAGTGTTGGCGCTCCAGTGTTTGGTAAAACTTGCATATCAAATATGATATGTAAACTATTTTAGATGGAGGACAGATGGAATTAATTAAAATGCATTTTGCAGTGAAGCTACATAAAAGTCCCACCAGAGACTTTTTAATGGCCTCTTTTTTGTTTGAAAAGATATTGTCTTTTTTATTTTTATTTGAATCTGCAGGTCTAAAGAGCCATGTACATTTTCATCACTGAGTCTGACAAAACCAAACATAAAAAGGAAATTTCTCATTACACATACACAGATTGTTATTTGTGTAAACTACACACAGTAATTTAAGGATCAAGGATGACATGTGAATTCAAACTTCACCAGGAATGTTTAGCACTTCAGTACAAACTGTCATTTTAGATAATTGGGGGCCTAGCAGCGAAGCTGCGAAGGCACCCATTGAGTTAGTAGTTTTTCCTATTATTATTGGGGGCCAAGCAGCGAAGCTGCGAAGGCACCCATTGAGTTACTAGCTTTTCCTATTATTATTATTACACATCTGCCATTGGAGTCTATGGCAGCCCATAGAACGCCTGGCTAAAAAGTGCAGATTTTTTGGCAGAAAGTTTCGGGACACTCCACTGACCACTCACACTCATTTACGGACCTCTAAACCCAGCCGTCTAGCGCCACCAACAGGTCAAAGTTTGGCCGAAAGTTGATAAGCTGGGTTGAAAGGTATTTGCAAGTCATTATTATTATGAAATTTAGCACCCTGATTCAGGACCGTCCCATGATCACTCTCACCAATTTACAGAACTCTATGCCGAACACTCTAGCGCCACCAATGGGTCGAATCTGGACTCACATTCACGCATGTAACAATTGAACGGTGTGTTCGATTTTCACAAATCATGCACCGTTGGAATCCCTGGACTGACTTGAGTTGAATGACCCCTACTACGTCACTTTCGGCCATACTGGACCTCCGCCATATTGGATTTAGTCCAAACTCTACGAAAAGGTTCAGCGGTTACAAATTTCATCCGATTTTCACGAAACTTGTTGGAGATGATCTTCTGCCCGAGCCGCACAAACGATACTGGTCAGATTTTTCAATTTCATTTTTATTTGCCCGTGACAGCCAATCAAATATGGTGATGAAGCCGCCATACAGGAAGTGGACAAACATCTAGGTGACGCTTTGAGTTAACATAACAAGACTTGATACCATTAGTCAGGACACTGTCCCAATCCCTCACAGCAATTTTCATGCATATACATTGAACACTCTAGCGCCACCACCAGTTCAAAGCTGGACATGCGTTCATGTGCGTGATCCTTGACTCTTTTGTCTGATTTTCACAATTGAGGTAGCGTCTGAATCCTTGAACAATCTCGAGTTCATCGACCCCTATCCCGTCACTTTCCGCCATATTGGACCTCCGCCATATTGGATTTAGTCCAAACTCTACGAAAAGTTTCAGCGGTTACAAATTTCATCCGATTTTCACAGAACTTGGCGGAGATGATCTTCAGACCGAGCCGCACAAACGATACTTGTCAGATTTTTTATTTTCAAGTTTGTTTGCCTGTGACAGCCAATTACACATGGCGACGATGCCGCCTAACAGGAAATGGGCTAACATCTCGGCTACTCTTAAATGTATGAAGTCCAAACGTGGTACAGGGACTTGGTATCTGATTGTGAGGACGCCCTAGGAAATTGGCGTCATTTGGCCTCTATAGGGGGCGCTGCAATACAGGAAGTGAGCTTGTATCTCAGCAACGCTTTGATGTACGAAGTCCAAATTTGGTATAGAGACTTGGTATCTGATTGTGAGGACACAGTAGGAAATTGACATCATTTGGCCTCTATAGGGGGCGCTGCAATACAGGAAGTGAGCTTGTATCTCAGCAACGCTTTGATGTACGAAGTCCAAATTTGGTATAGAGACTTGGTATCTGATTGTGAGGACACAGTAGGAAATTGGCATCATTTGGCCTCTATAGGGGGCGCTGTAATACATGAAGTGGGCTCAAATCTCAGCAACGCTTCGTTGTATGAAGTCCAAACGTGATACATGGGCATATTATCTGATTGTGAGGACATGCAAGGAAAGTGGTCTCATTTGGCCTCTAGGGGTGTTGCAATAAAGAAAATGAGCTCACATCTCAGCAACACTTTGGTGTATGAAGTCCAAACTTGGTAGACGGACATGGGAGCTGATTGTAAGAACGCACAAGGACATTGGTGTAATTTGGCCTCTAGGGGCGCTGTAACAAAGTAAATGAGCTTATTTCTCAGCCGTTCTTTATCCAAACTTGCTGTGAGTGGTTGCTCATGCCATGGCAACGCCATTCCTGCTATAGCGCACTGCTTGGCCCCCGCATTGCTGCTTGCAGCTATATTTGGGGGCCAAGCAGCGAAGCTGCGAAGGCACCCATTGAGTTACTAGCTTTTCCTATTATTACACTTCTGCCATTGGAGTCTATGGCAGCCCATAGAACGCCTGGCTAAAAAGTTCAGATTTTTTGGCAGAAAGTTTCGGGACACTCCACTGACCACTCACACTCATTTACGGACCTCTAAACCCAGCCATCTAGCGCCACCAACAGGTCAAAATCTGGCCGAAAATTGAACCGCTGGGTCTAAAGTTATGACATTTGGCACACTGATTCAGCACTGTCCCATGATGACTCTCACCAATTTACAGAACTCTATGCCCAACACTCTAGCGCCACCAATGGGTCGAACCTGGATTGCATTCACGCATGTGACCATTGAACGGTGCGTCCGATTTTCACATATCAGGCACCGTTGGAATCCCTGGACCGACCTAATTTCAATGAACCCTATTACGTCACTTTCCGCCATATTGGACCTCCGTCATATTGGATTTAGTCCAAACTCTACAAAAAGTTTCAGCGGTCAGAAATTTCATCCGATTTTCATGGAACTTGGCGGAGATGATCTTCTTCCCGAGCCGCACAAAAGATACTTGTCAGATTTTTCAATTTCATTTTTGTTTGCCCGTGACAGCCAATCAAATATGGCGATGAAGCTGCCAAACAGGAAGTGGACTAACATCTCTGTGGCATTTTGAGCTAACATAACAAAACTCGGTACCATTAGTCAGGACACTGTCCCAATCTCTCACAGCAATTTTTATGCATACATTGAATACTCTAGCGCCACCACCAGTTTAATGCTGGACATGCGTTCATGCGCGTATTCCTTGACTCTTTTGTCTGATTTTCACAATTGAGGTAGCGTCTGAATCCCTGGACCATCCCGAGTTCATCGACTCCTATCCCGTCACTTTCTGCAATATTGGACCTCCGACATATTGGATTTAGTCCAAACTCTACGAAAAGTTTCAGCGGTTACAAATTTCATCCGATTTTCACAGAACTTGGCGGAGATGATCTTCTGCCCGAGCCGCAAAAACGATACTTGTCAGATTTTTCAATTTCATTTTTGTTTGCCTGTAACAGCCAATCAAATATGGTGATGAAGCCGCCAAACAGGAAGTGGACTAACATCTCCGTGACGCTTTGAGTTAACATAACAAAACTCGATACCATTAGTCAGGACACTGTCCCAATCACTCACAGCAATTTTTATGCATATACATTGAACACTCTAGCGCCACCACCAGTTCAATGCTGGACATGCGTTCATGCGCGTGATCCTTGACTCTTTTGTCTGATTTTCACAATTGAGGTAGCGTCTTAATCCTTGGAACATCCCAAGTTCATCGACCCCTATCCCGTCACTTTCCGCCATATTGGACCTCCGCCATGTTGGATTTAGTCCAAACTCTACGAAAAGTTTCAGCGGTTACAAATTTCTTCCGATTTTCTCAGAACTTGGCGGAGATGATCTTCAGACCGAGCCGCACAAACGATACTTGTCAGATTTTTTAATTTTAAGTTTATTTGCCCGTGACAGCAAATCACACATGGCGACGATGCCGCCTAACAGGAAGTGGGCTAACATCTCGGCTACGCTTTAATGTATGAAGTCCAAACTTGGTACAGGGACTTGGTATCTGATTGTGAGGACGCACTAGGAAATTGGCATCATTTGGCCTCTATAGGGGGCGCTGCAATACAGGAAGTGAGCTTGTATCTCAGCAATGCTTTGATGTACGAAGTCCAAACTTGGTATAGAGACTTGGTACCTGATTGTGGGGATGCACTAGGAAATTGGCGTCATTTGGCCTCTACAGGGGGCGCTGCAATACAGGAAGTGAGCTTGTATCTCAGCAACGCTTTGATGTATGAAGTCCAAACTTGGTACAGGGACTTGGTATCTGATTGTGAGGACACAGTAGGAAATTGGCATCATTTGGCCTCTATAGGGGGCGCTGTAATACAGGAAGTGGGCTCATATCTCAGCAACGCTTCGTTGTATGAAGTCCAAACTTGATACATGGACATATTAGCTGATTGTGAGGATATGCAAGGAAAGTGGTCTCATTTGGCCTCTAGGGGTGTTGCAATAAAGAAAGTGAGCTCACATCTCAGCAACACTTTGGTGTATGAAGTCCAAACTTGGTAGACGGATATGGGAGCTGATTGTAAGAACGCACAAGGACATTGGTGTAATTTGGCCTCTAGTTGTGCTTTAACAAAGTAAATTAGCTTATTTCTCAGCCGTTCTTTATCCAATTGCCATCAAACTTGCTGTGAGTGCTTGCTCATCCCATGGCAACGCCATTCCTGCTATAGCGCACTGCTTGGCCCCCGCATTGCTGCTTGCAGCTATATTTGGGGGCCTAGCAGCGAAGCTGCGAAGGCACCCATTGTTTTAGTAGTTTTTCCTATTATTGGGGGCCTAGCAGCGAAGCTGCGAAGGCACCCATTGAGTTAGTAGTTTTTCCTATTATTGGGGGCCAAGCAGCGAAGCTGCGAAGGCACCCATTGAGTTACTAGCTTTTCCTATTATTATTATTACACATCTGCCATTGGAGTCTATGGCAGCCCATAGAACGCCTGGCTAAAAAGTGCAGATTTTTTGGCAGAAAGTTTCGGGACACTCCACTGACCACTCACGCTCATTTATGGATCGATCTCTAAACCCAGCCGTCTAGCGCCACCAACGGGTCGAAATTTGGCCGAAAATAGAACCGCTGGGTCTAAAGTTATGAAATTTGGCGCACTGATTCAGAACCGTCCCATGATCACTCTCACCAATTTACAGAACTCTATGCCCAACACTCTAGCGCCACCAATGGGTCGAATCTGGATTGCATTCACGCATGTGACCATTGAACGGTGGGTCCGATTTTCACAAATCAGGCACCGTTGTAATCCCTGGACCGACCTGAGTTCAATGACTCCTATTACGTCACTTTCCGCCATATTGGACCTCCGCCATATTGGATTTAGTCCAAACTCTACGAAAAGTTTCAGCGTTCACAAATTTCATCCCATTTTCACGGAACTTGGGGGAGATGATCTTCTGCCCGAGCCGCACAAACGATACTTGTCAGATTTTTCAATTTCATTTTTATTTGCCTGTGACAGCCAATCAAATATGGTGATGAACCCGCCAAACAGGAAGTGGACTAACATCTCCGTGACACTTTGAGTTAACATAACAAAACTCGATACCATTAGTCAGGACACTGTCCCAATCACTCACAGCAATTTATATGCATATACATTGAACACTCTAGCGCCACCACCAGTTCAATGCTGGACATGCGTTCATGCGCGTGATCCTTGACTCTTTTATCTGATTTTCACAATTGAGGTAGTGTCTGAATCCTTGGACCA
Source organism: Alosa pseudoharengus (assembly GCF_046254945.1). Classification (NCBI taxonomy): domain Eukaryota; kingdom Metazoa; phylum Chordata; class Actinopteri; order Clupeiformes; family Clupeidae; genus Alosa; species Alosa pseudoharengus. The sequence continues at coordinate 14,379,983 of NW_027468598.1, read as the reverse complement.
TACAGAGTTCATCAACCCCTATCCTATCACTTTCCGCCATATTGAACCTCCGCCATATTGGATTTAGTCCAAACTCTACGAAAAGTTTCAGCGGTTACAAATTTCATTCGATTTTCACAGAACTTGTCGGAGATGATCTTCAGACCGATCTGCACAAACGATACTTGTCAGATCTTTTAATTTCTTTTTTGTTTGCCCGTGACAACCAATCAAATATGGCGATTAAGCTACTAAATAGGAAGTGGGCTAACATCTCAGCTATGCTTTAATGTATGAAGTCCAAACTTGGTACAGGGACTTGGTATCTGATTGTGAGGACGCACTAGGAAATTGGCATCATGTGGCCTCTATAGGGGGCGCTCTAATACAGGAAGTGAGCTTGTATCTCAGCAACGCTTTGGTGTACAAAGTCCAAACTTGGTATAAGGACCTGTTACCTGATTATGATGACGCACTAGGAAATTGGAATCATTTGGCCTGTATAGGGGGCGCTGCAATACAGGAAGTGAGCTCCTATCTTAGCAGCGCTTTGATGTATGAAGTCCAAACTTGGTACAGGGACTTGGAACCTGATTGTGAGGACACAGTAGGAAATTGGCATCATTAAGCCTCTATGGGGGCGCTGTAATACAGGAAGTGGGCTCATATCTCAGCAACGCTTCATTGTATGAAGTCCAAACTTGATACATGGACATATTAGCTGATTGTGATGACTCAATAGGAAATTGGCATCATTTGGCCTTTATAGGGGGCGCTGCAATACAGGAAGTGAGCTTGTATCTCAGCAACGCTTTGGTGTACAAAGTCCAAACTTAATACAGAGACAAAGTAGCTGATTGTGAGGACATGCAAGGAAAGTGGTCTCATTTGGCCTCTAGGGGTGCTGTAATAAACAAATTGAGCTCACATCTCAGCAACTCTTTGGTGTATGAAGTCCAGGGACATGGTAGCTGATTGTGAGAACGCACAAGGACTTTGGTGTAATTTTCACCTCTAGGGGCACTATAACAAAGTAAATGAGCTTATTTCTCAGCCATTCTTTATCCAATTGCAATCAAACTTACTGTGAGTGCTTGCTCATGCCATGGCAACGCCATTCCTGCTATAGTGCACTGCTTGGCCCCCACATTGCTGCTTGCAGCTATATTTATTATTATTATTATTATTATTACACTTCTGCCATTGGAGTCTATGGCAGCCCATAGAACGCCTGGCTAAAAAGTGCAGATTTTTTGCCAGAAAGTTTCGGGACACTCCACTGACCACTCACACTCATTTACGGACCTCTAAACCCAGCCGTCTAGCGCCACCAACAGGTCAAAGTTTGGCTGAAAGTTGAAAAGCTGGGTTGAAAGGTATTTGCAAGTCATTATTATTATGAAATTTAGCGCCCTGATTCAGGACCGTCCCATGATCGATCACTCTCACGAATTTACAAAGCTCTATGCCGAACACTCTAGCGCCACCAATAGGTCGAATCTGGACTCACATTTACGCATGTAACAATTGAACGGTGTGTTCGATTTTCACAAATTAAGCACCATTGGAATCCCTGGACTGACTTGAGTTGATTGACCCCTATTACGTCACTTTTGGCCATACTGGACCTCCGCCATATTGGATTTAGTCCAAACTCTACGAAAAGTTTCAGCGGTTACAAATTTCCTCAGATTTTCACGAAACTTGTTGGAGATGATCTTCTGCCCGAGCCGCACAAAAGATACTGGTCAGATTTTTCAATTTCATTTTTGTTTGCCCGTGACAGCCAATCAAATATGGTGACGAGGACGCCAAACGGGAAGTGGACAAACATCTAGGTGACGCTTTGAGTTAACATAACAAAACTCGATACCATTAGTCAGGACATTGTCCCAATCACTCACACCAATTTTCATGCATATACATTGAACACACTAGCGCCACCACCAGTTTAATGCTGGACATGCGTTCATGCGCGTGATCCTTGACTCTTTTGTCTGATTTTCACAATTGAGGTAGCTTCTGAATCCTTGGACCATCCCGAGTTCATCGACTCCTATCCCGTCACTTTCTGCCATATTGGACCTCCGCCATATTGGATTTGGTCCAAACTCTACGAAAAGTTTCAGCGGTTACAAATTTCATCCGATTTTCACAGAACTTGGCGGAGATGATCTTCAGACCGAGCCGCACAAACGATACTTGTCAGATTTTTCAATTTCATTTTTGTTTGCCCGTGACAGCCAATCAAATATGGCTATGAAGCTGCAAAACAGGAAGTGGGCTAACATCTCGGACACACGATAATGTATGAAGTCCAAACTTGGTACAGGGACATGGAACCTGATTGTGAGGACACAGTAGGAAATTGGCATCATTTGGCCTCTATAGGGGGCGCTGTAATACAGGAAGTGAGCTTGTATCTCAGCAACACTTCGGTGTATGAAGTCCAAACTTGGTACAGGGACATATTAGCTGATTGTGAGGACATGAAGGAAAGTGGTCTCATTTGGCCTCTAGGGGTGCTGTAATAAAGAAAGTGAGCTCACATCTCAGCAACACTTTGGTGTATGAAGTCCAAACTTGGTAGAGGGACATGGTAGCTGATTGTGACAACGCACAAAGACATTGGTGTAATTTGGCATCTTGCTGTAAGTGCTTGCTCATGCCATGGCAACGCCATTCCTGCTATAGCGCTCTGCTAGGCCCCCACATTGCTGCTTGCAGCTATATTTATTGGGGGCCAAGCAGCGAAGCTGCGAAGGCACCCATTGAGTTACTAGCTTTTCCTATTATTATTATTACACATCTGCCATTGGAGTCTATGGCAGCCCATAGAACGCCTGGCTAAAAAGTGCAGATTTTTTGGCAGAAAGTTTCAGGACACTCCACTGACCACTCACGCTCATTTACGGATCTCTAAACCCAGCCGTCTAGCGCCACCAACGGGTCGAAATTTGGCCGAAAATAGAACCGCTGGGTCTAAAGTTATGAAATTCGGCGCACTGATTCAGAACCGTCCCATGATCACTCTCACCAATTTACAGAACTCTATGCCCAACACTCTAGCGCCACCAATGGGTCGAATCTGGATTGCATTCACGCATGTGACCATTGAATGGTGGGTCCGATTTTCACAAATCAGGCACCGTTGTAATCCCTGGACCGACCTGAGTTCAATGACTCCTATTACGTCACTTTCCGCCATATTGGACCTCCGCCATATTGGATTTAGTCCAAACTCTACGAAAAGTTTCAGCGTTCACAAATTTCATCCGATTTTCACGGAACTTGGGGGAGATGATCTTCTGCCCGAGCCGCACAAACGATACTTGTCAGATTTTTCAATTTCATTTTTATTTGCCCGTGACAGCCAATCAAATATGGTGATGAACCCGCCAAACAGGAAGTGGACTAACATCTCCGTGACGCTTTGAGTTAACATAACAAAACTCGATACCATTAGTCAGGACACTGTCCCAATCACTCACAGCAATTTATATGCATATACATTGAACACTCTAGCGCCACCACCAGTTCAATGCTGGACATGCGTTCATGCGCGTGATCCTTGACTCTTTTATCTGATTTTCACAATTGAGGTAGCGTCTGAATCCTTGGACCATACAGAGTTCATCGACCCCTATCCTATCACTTTCCGCCATATTGGACCTCCGCCATATTGGATTTAGTCCAAACTCTACGAAAAAATTCAGCGGTTACAAATTTCATCCGATTTTCACAGAACTTGTCGGAGATGATCTTCAGACCGATCCGCACAAACGATACTTGTCAGATCTTTTAATTTCTTTTTTGTTTGCCCGTGACAGCCAATCAAATATGGCGATTAAGCTACTAAACAGGAAGTGGGCTAACATCTCGGCTATGCTTTAATGTATGAAGTCCAAACTTGGTACAGGGACTTGGTATCTGATTGTGATGACGCACTAGGAAATTGGAATAATTTGGCCTCTATAGGGGGCGCTGCAATACAGGAAGTGAGCTCCTATCTTAGCAGCGCTTTGATGTATGAAGTCCAAACTTGGTACAGGGACTTGGAACCTGATTGTGAGGACACAGTAGGAAATTGGCATCATTAAGCCTCTATAGGGGGCGCTGTAATACAGGAAGTGGGCTCATATCTCAGCAACGCTTCATTGTATGAAGTCCAAACTTGATACATGGACATATTAGCTGATTGTGATGACTCAATAGGAGATTGGCATCATTTGGCCTCTATAGGGGGCGCTGCAATACAGGAAGTGAGCTTGTATCTCAGCAACGCTTTGGTGTACAAAGTCCAAACTTAATACAGAGACAAAGTAGCTGATTGTGAGGACATGCAAGGAAAGTGGTCTCATTTGGCCTCTAGGGGTGCTGTAATAAACAAATTGAGCTCACATCTCAGCAACTCTTTGGTGTATGAAGTCCAGGGACATGGTAGCTGATTGTGAGAACGCACAAGGACTTTGGTGTAATTTTCGCCTCTAGGGGCACTATAACAAAGTAAATGAGCTTATTTCTCAGCCATTCTTTATCCAATTGCAATCAAACTTGCTGTGAGTGCTTGCTCATGCCATGGCAACGCCATTCCTGCTATAGCGCACTGCTTGGCCCCCACATTGCTGCCTGCAGCTATATTTAGGGGTCCGAGCAGCGTAGCTGCAGGAACCCTATTGTTTCTGTACCGTTCATTTTTTGGCCAAAATTCTGTAAAAGTCATACTGCAGCCTAAACCGTAACTCCAAAACTCTTGACATTTTCAGGTATGGTTACCAGTACCCCCCTCTACCCATAACCCAAAATTTGGGGTACTGCACCCAAAGGTGGCGCTATTAAAAAAAAAAGTTAATTATGCTTATTTCTCCTTACCAGATTCACCTAGACTCAAAATTCTTTCAGAATATTAATCTCTAAACTCAGATGCATCTTTTTGGCCCTGGTCTTATGGTCTACAAATGTTTACTTTTTCCACAATTTCATGGAAAAGCCAAACATTATAAAAAGTTTCACACTCTTCAAAAATAATCGAATCTTCACCAAAATTCTCACAGACAATGTTTAGACCAAGCCTCACAAAAGTTATCGCTCAGAATTTTGATATTTTGTTCCATTTCAGAGATATAGGCCAATAAAGTTAGACCACTTAGGCCTTTTTTCCTAGATCACCTATATTCCTATAAACCGTAAGTCCTAGAAACTTGACATTTTCAAGTATTGTTACCAGTACCCCCCACTACCCATAACCCAAATTTGGGGTACTGCACCCAAAGGTGGCGCTCTTGTCAAAAACGCTTATTTCTCCTTACCAGATTCACCTAGACTCAAAATTCTTTCATCATATTAATCTCTACATTCAGATGCATCTTTTTCACCGTGGTCTTATGCTCTAAACATTTTTACTTTTGCCACAATTTCAGAGAAAAGCCAAACATCATAAAAAGTTTCACAGGCTTCAAAAATTATCAAATCTTCACCAAAATTCTCACAGACAATGTTTAGACAAAGCCTCACAAAAGTTATCAAAAGAATTTGGATACGTTGTTCCATTTCAGAGATATAGGCCAATAAAGTTCGACCACTCAGCCCATTTCTCCTATATCACCTATATTCCTATATGAGTAATTTTTTTTTCTTGGATAACAACCATACAACCATCATTAGGTGGATACCATTAACAGTGCACATTTTCAGATATGTACTCTCTTTTATAAAGCCCTTAATTCTATTGTCAAATGTATGCTAGGAATTTTCTTGATGTTGTGTGTTTGCCAACACACATTTTCACCATTTGAATGTGACTGCTCAATGTGTATGATTGTCAGTGGCTGAGTGGGATAATGTCTAGTGCTGGTGTTTGTTAGGGTTGAGAGTTCGAATCCTGCTAGAGCTTTAGGCTCAAGATGCACATGCTATTGGTTATTGAAGATTCACACTATTGAACAGCACCTGAATGACATCAGACAATTAACATTCACACTCATTAGTTGCCAAGAATCAGAATGCCGACACACTCTATGACATATAGGGGAACTTCTTTGTTTACTATTTTTCCTTCATCATTAAGTCTATCATATTTATATTTCATCCATTACTGTTCTTCTCTATAAATGTCTAATTGCCCCAGAATATCCAAAAGTTTTCAGGTGTACTCTTTCAGGAAAGCCCTTCATTTTATTGTCAAATGTATACTTGGAGTTTTTCTTGTGTGTTTACCAACACACATTTTCACCATTTGAATGTGACTGCTGAATGTGTATGATTGTCAGTGGCAGAGTGGGATAATGTCTAGTGCTGGTGTTTGTTAGCCTGTGTGCCATTCCGAACTTAGTCCCGCCCACAACGTTTGAGGTCGGGAAGTTCGGTCTGGCATTGATCAATAGTGGCGCGAGTATGCTCGCCCAAATACTGGCGGGCCAATCAAATGGTCAGGGCGGGCTTTATACGATGATGGACAGATGCTCAACAGTAACGTAATCCACCACGTCACCAAAGAGCGCTTGGGTTGAATTCGTTTACAACAACGATGGCTGCCGCTGGAGAATTGAGATGTGTAGATTCTGCTATCAGGTCTGTTCTAGAAGATATCGACAGCGAATTAATTTTAAAAGAGGAACAGAGTAACGGGATCAAGGCATTTGTTGATAAGAAAGATGTTTTTTGCCGAAGCAACTGAAATGGGCATCACGGCGATGCAACTCGGCGTGCACGACGAGGTGGATATAGCCAGCGGTCGTTGCCAGATCCTTTTTTGAAGCCCGGAATCCTGGCTGCTGAACAACAAGTGGAGGGACATGCTAGGCTCCGATGTTTTTCAAGCCAACGTAATGGGTATCGTCATGGACGAAGTTCATCTAACTTACAAATGGTAAGAGAGTCTAACTGTCTGACTTAGTAAATAACTCCCAATGTCGTGATATGAATCCCATGTTGTAAACATAGTAGCCTAGGTATCGTTGTACGTTCGCTAACTCAGACTTGGTACAATCATAACGTTAGTGTGATTGTAGCGAACTAGCTGTTAAAACATTCTAATGTAGGTTACTGTTTTATTTCTATCAGTGGTCAGGCTGCAAAAGGGCAGAAGGGCATTTGGGTGTTGCTTTATGTACTCAAGCACCATACCCATATTGGTAGGCTAGTCACTGTACCCCTTATAAGTGATGTATTCTTTTTAGATGTCAGTACAGTCATTAAAAAGTACTAAATAATACTACTCATAATTTCTTATTTTTACTGTTACTTATTGGTTGCTTTTTGTACTGCTATATATTCCAGGTACACCTGTGCTGACATTGACCGCTTCTGCTGATCGGGAATCCAGAGCCAGGGTTATGAAACAGCTTCAGATGGACAATCCAATAAATTTGACCCTGAGCCCAAACAGAACAAACATCAGAGTGGGTCTGATTAAAGTACCTGGCCATACACTGGAGTGCCTACACTGGATTGTGAGGGATGTTAGTACAAAGCTTGACCCAGCAGTTAAGACGGTACTTTAATGGAGTCACTAGTTGTCTGCGGAAAGCTTTGTACTGCCATTTTGAGGAACACACCACATCTGTTGATCTAGGACATCTGTGCTGCACTCACTGCCATTCTGTTTGTTCTTGTGAACCTGAAGGTTGTGGGGAGCTAATCCCCAAATATGAACACTTTCAAGGGGAGGTTTCATCACACCACAAACACAGAATAGTCACACCTAAGGGCACACTTTTGATCAGGGAACTGTTACAAACTTACAGGAGTAGTTTACTTCAGGACCATAAAAACATACCACTTTACACAGTCGACACAGCCTGCACTGGTTTTGGAGCTGAACTCATTGATCAGTTTTAGAACAGTGCACACAGATATTTGACCTGGACTTCATTATCCATAATCTCCCTACATACAAGCTGGAACATGCAAAAGAGATACTATGAATTATGCATGAGGTTTTTGATGACATCGAACAGAGTCAAACTAATTTGTTTGATGACTGTGTTGTTCAGGATGACCGTGTTCAGGTTGACATGGATTACACTGGTTACTTTGATGACAAGGATGAGGATGATAAGATACAATCATCCCCAAGTAACTTGGAATCAGGCTTGTCAATGTTGAAGATCTCAGGCTAGCTTCAAATTCAGGCTCAAATTTGTAGCTTCAGGGTCCTGTTGCTGTGCAAATGCCTTTTTTTTTACCTCTGTTACATTAATATTTTTGAATAAAATTAAAATGGTTTATACTTCTCTACTGGTTGGTGATGTTTCTGCATTTAAAGACAAACAATAAGACATTTCAATAAAGATTTTTAATATCTACACATAATAGGTAATGTTTGAAGATATACGCTGAACTTTGAACATACAACCAATAAGAAAACACAAAAATGTTTTCAAGAATGTGGATACTACTAAACTATTATATGAAAACAATTATTTACATTGTCATTTACGAAAACAATATTTACAAATTACCATCACCATTTACATTTCACATTTACTTAATTATTTAAATAGGCACATTTTGCCAGTCCATTATTTTCTCCTGGTAATTCAGCTTTGCCAATAAGTTTCTCTTGAAATTCGGGAATGCATGAGACTGCCTGCCTGGGTGATTTTTGTTGGGAAAGTTGTGTCTCTCTGAAAACGTTTACCAGTGTTAAAACGTCCTGTTCTCGGGCCACATGATGAATGCCAGCCGGCCTTGTCAGCTCCAGCTCTGTGTCCGTTTTGTCCATTAGCTCTTTGACGATGCCAATGGACCTACTGATTCTGGCTGCTGACATTTCTGACATGTTTGGTCCCAATCCTCTCATAAATGATTTGAGAAAATTGTTTAGGTGTTCCAGGTGGAGGACAAGTGGATGGAAAATGGGTGACAACCTGAAATATAAGTGAACACATCAGTGTGAAGAATTACAGTATAGCCTAATAAGTATAACGTGCATTGACAATACATTGGAAAATACAGACTGTTAAATATGGTGACACCAGATGCAATTGCTGAGCAGGTCAGAGAAACACTGCCCACCCCCCACAGAGGTGCAGAGCACAGAAGTGGGGGTTGGATAACATGCTAGTCCATTACAAAATGAAGTTTCTACATATTGACAAAGTGACAGAGGCCAACTTACACATCAGGTACAAGTTTATCCTGGTAACATTTGCTCACACTACACTGAAATTCGGGCTGGCTTCCAGAATACTAGGCATGTCAAAATATGACTAGATGATTTAATCATAGATAGATTTCACGGAAATGAGGAGTGTGGGAATGCACAGTGTTTATCACATTGGACAATAATCACGACTCACTATTAACTCATGTGAAACGTGGCAATCGAGGTTATTCTCATAGTCATATCATAAGAAGTAGAAATGTATTAACAAGCTTACCTCTGTAATGCTTCTTCGCGTTTTTGTACCGGTTGGAGTTGACGGATTGGGGCAGAACTTCTTCAGAGTCCGGGGCGTCTCTGATGCCTCAGATGAACACGGTTCTTCAGGCTGGTCTCCTTCGTTTTCTGTCCATTTTTTAAACACGGGCATGTCGCGTTCCAACCGTGTTATAAAGTTCTGACAGGACCGACAAATGCGATGCGATTTGTTTGCAGTGTTGTGGAGTTGTAATCCTAAACGGATAACTTGATCGTATATGCATTCACCTTTACTGTTTCTCTCAAAAATGAGGTTCGTGTGTTGAAGAACTCCGTGTATCCTTACATTGTTTTTACAACACCTGCGAAAATCGCTTACATTTTCTTCTTCTACCGTGCAGTTGAGTTCTGTTGACATCAACTATGCGTCGCTTAACATACGTCACACACTCCGTTGCTCTGATTGGTTGTAGGTCTATCCAATTGAGTGCAGAGGCATTTTTTTTCCTGGTTCGTTTGAAACACGCCCCATAATCACAGCTCTATGGAGCAGTATCAGACTCAAATTCTGACTAGAATTGAGTATGACTACGTCAGGCTAGGTGTTTGTTAGGTTGAGAGTTCGAATCCTGCTAGAGCTTTAGGCTCAAGATGCACATGCTATTGGTTATTGAAGATTCACACTATTGAACAGCACCTGAATGACATCAGACAATTAACATTCACACTCATTAGTTGCCAAGAATCAGAATGCCGACACACTCTATGACATATAGGGGAACTTCTTTGTTTACTATTTTTCCTTCATCATTAAGTCTATCATATTTATATTTCATCCATTACTGTTCTTCTCTATAAATGTCTAATTGCCCCAGAATATCCAAAAGTTTTCAGGTGTATTTTTTCAGGAAAGCCCTTCATTTTATTGTCAAATATATACTTGGAGTTTTTCTTGTGTGTTTACCAACACACATTTTCACCATGTGAATGTGACTACCCAATATGTAGGATTGTCAGTGGCTCAGTGGTATAATGCCTAGTGCTGGTGTTTGTTAGGTTGAGAGTTCGAATCCTGCTAGAGCTTTAGGCTCAAGATGCACATGCTATTGGTTATTGAAGAGTCACACCATTGAACAGCACCTGAATGACATCAGGCAATCAACATTCACACTCATTAGTTGCCAAGAATCAGAATGCCGACACTCAAAGACATATAGGGGAACTTCTTTGTTTACTATTTTTCCTTCATCATTAAGTCTATCATATTTATATTTCATCCATTACTGTTCTTCTCTACAAATGTCTAATTGTCCCAGAATTTCCAAACGTTTTCAGGTGTTCTCTTTCAGGAACTCCCTTCATTTTATTGTCAAATGTATACTTGGAGTTTTTCTTGTGTGTTTACCAATACACATTTTCACCATGTGAATGTGACTGGCAAAGATGTAGGATTGACAGTGGCTTAGTGGGATAATGCCTTGTACTGGTCATCCTTATGTTGAGTGTTCAAATCCCACCTGAAGCATTAGTGTTAAAATACTGTTGGGTTGTGGAGGTTAGCATACTAGAATAGAATGCTGTTGGGTTGTGGAGGTTAGCACACTATAACATTACAGCATTACAGCTACTTGTCAATATGGACTTGTAGTGCAAGGCAAGTATAACTGTATAATTATACGCTGTTTATCTTATTGACTCCGACACAGAACCCACCACCACAAATACAATTCAATTCTGTGGGAAACACTGCCTTCCATTATCAAACCCTTCATCTTATCCACAACAAATAAATAGTCCTGTAGAATCAAGTATTGTTAGAATACTGTTGGGTTGTGGAGGTTAGCACACTATAATGTTACAGCACAGGGTAATCCTAATTTTATGCATCAAATTTATTCCAATCCAACTCAAAAGTTTTGAACGACACAAAGTGAAGGTTTTATCCAGATCAAAACCAAGAATAGATTATGTGATCTAATCCAATTTCAGGATCCTTGTTTCCCTTTGAACAACCCATTTTCAAGATTTGATCCAATCCGATAGCTGAAATCCGGTAACTGAAATCCGATAACCGAAATCCGATCACGTTTCTTTTGAACAATTGTGCCCAAACAATCAAAGCATATGTAAAACTAAAAAGCTATGCCATCATGTTCGTTTTGCTCGGACCCCGTAAATCACCGCTTGCGGTTATATTTGGGGGCCTAGCAGCGAAGCTGCGAAGGCACCCATTGTTTTAGTAGTTTTTCCTATTATTATTATTATTATTATTATTATTACACTTCTGCCATTGGAGTCTATGGCAGCCCATAGAACGCCTGGCTAAAAAGTGCAGATTTTTTGGCAGAAAGTTTCGGGACACTCCACTGACCACTCACACTCATTTACGGACCTCTAAACCCAGCCGTCTAGCGCCACCAACAGGTCAAAGTTTGGCTGAAAGTTGAAAAGCTGGGTTGAAAGGTATTTGCAAGTCATTATTATTATGAAATTTAGCGCCCTGATTCAGGACCGTCCCATGATCACTCTCACGAATTTACAAAGCTCTATGCCGAACACTCTAGCGCCACCAATAGGTCGAATCTGGACTCACATTTACGCATGTAACAATTGAACGGTGTGTTCGATTTTCACAAATTAAGCACCGTTGGAATCCCTGGACTGACTTGAGTTGATTGACCCCTATTACATCACTTTTGGCCATACTGGACCTCCGCCATATTGGATTTAGTCCAAACTCTACGAAAAGTTTCAGCGGTTACAAATTTCCTCAGATTTTCACGAAACTTGTTGGAGATGATCTTCTGCCCGAGCCGCACAAACGATACTGGTCAGATTTTTCAATTTCATTTTTGTTTGCCCGTGACAGCCAATCAAATATGGTGACGAGGACGCCAAACAGGAAGTGGACAAACATCTAGGTGACGCTTTGAGATAACATAACAAAACTCAAGACCATTAGTCAGGACACTGTCCCAATCACTCACACCAAATTTCATGCATATACATTGAACACACTAGCGCCACCACCAGTTTAATGCTGCACATGCGTTTATGCGCGTGATCCTTGACTCTTTTGTCTGATTTTCACAATTGAGGTAGCGTCTGAATCCTTGGACCATCCCGAGTTCATCGACTCCTATCCCGTCACTTTCTGCCATATTGGACCATCGCCATATTGGAATTGGTCTAAACTCTACGAAAAGTTTCAGCGGTCACAAATTTCATTTGATTTTCACAGAACTTGGCAGAGATGATCTTCAGACCGAGCCGCACAAACGATACTTGTCAGATTTTTCAGATTCCACTTTATTGGCCTATGGCAGCCAATCAAATATGGCCATGAAGCCGCAAAACAGGAAGTGGGCTAACATCTCGGAGACGCTTTAATGTATGAAGTCCAAACTGGGTACAGGGACTTTGTATCTGATTGTGAGGACACAGCAGGAAATTGGCATCATTTGGCCTCTATAGGGGGTGCTGTAATACAGGAAGTGAGCTTGTATCTCAGCAACGCTTTGGTGTACAAACTCCAAACTTAGTATAAGGACCTGTTACCTGATTATGATGATGCACTAGGAAATTGGAATCATTTGGCCTCTACAGGGGGCGCTGTAATACAGGAAGTGAGCTCGTATCTCAGCAACACTTTGGTGTATGAAGTCCAAACTTGGTAGAGGGACATGGTAGCTGATTGTGAGACCGCACAAAGACATTGGTGTAATTTGGCCTCTTGCTCTAAGAGCTTGCTCATGCCGTGGCAACGCCATTTCTGCTATAGCGCTCTGCTAGGCCCCCGCATTGCTGCTTGCAGCTATATTTATTATTATTATTACACTTCTGCCATTGGAGTCTATGGCAGCCCATAGAACGCCTGGCTAAAAAGTTCAGTTTTTTTGCCAGAAAGTTTCGGGACACTCCACTGACCACTAACGCTAATTTACAGATCTCTAAACCCAGCCATCTAGCGCCACCAACAGGTCAAAGTTTGGCCGAAAGTTGAAAAGCTGGGTTGAAAGGTATTTGCAAGTCATTATTATTATGAAATTTAGCGCCCTGATTCAGGACCGTCCCATGATCACTCTCACCAATTTACAGAACCCTATGCCGAACACTCTAGCGCCACCAATGGGTCGAATCTGGACTCACATTCACGCATGTAACAATTGAACGGTGTGTTCGATTTTCACAAATCAAGCACCGTTGGAATCCCTGGAATGACTTGAGTTGAATGACCCCTACTACGTCACTTACCGCCATACTGGACCTCCGCCATATTGGATTTAGTCCAAACTCTACGAAAAGTTTCAGCGGTTACAAATTTCCTCAGATTTTCACGAAACTTGTTAGAGATGATCTTCTGCCCGGGCCGCACAAACGATACTGGTCAGATTTTTCAATTTCATTTTTATTTGCCCGTGACAGCCAATCAAATATTGTGACGAAGCCGCCAAACAGGAAGTGGACAAACATCTAGGTGACGCTTTGAGTTAATGTAACAAAACTCGAGACCATTAGTCAGGACACTGTCCCAATCACTCACACCAATTTTCGTGCATATACATTGAACACACTAGCGCCACCACCAGTTCAATGCTGGACATGCGTTCATGCGCGTGATCCTTGACTCTTTTGTCTGATTTTCACAATTGAGGTAGTGTCTGAATCCGTGGACCATACAGAGTTCATCGACCCCTAACCTATCACTTTCCGCAATATTGGACCTCCGCCATATTGGATTTAGTCCAAACTCTACGAAAAGTTTCAGCGGTTACAAATTTCATCCGATTTTCACAGAACTTGTCGGAGATGATCTTCAGACCGAGCCGCACAAACGATACTTGTCAGATTTTTTAATTTCATTTTTGTTTGCCCGTGACAGCCAATCAAATATGGCGATGAAGCCACCAAACAGGAAGTGGGCTAACATCTCGGCTATGCTTTAATGTATGAAGTCCAAACTTGGTACAGGGACTTGGTATCTGATAGTGAGGACGCACTAGGAAATTGGCATCATGTGGCCTCTATAGGGGGCGCTGTAATACAGGAAGTGAGCTTGTATCTCAGCAACGCTTTGGTGTACAAACTCCAAACTTAGTATAAGGACCTGTTACCTGATTATGATGATGCACTAGGAAATTGGAATCATTTGGCCTCTATAGGGGGCGCTGTAATACAGGAAGTGAGCTCGTATCTCAGCAACACTTCGGTGTATGAAGTCCAAACTTGGTACAGGGACATATTAGCTGATTGTGAGGACATGAAGGAAAGTGGTCTCATTTGGCCTCTAGGGGTGCTGTAATAATGAAAGTGAGCTCACATCTCAGCAACACTTTGGTGTATGAAGTCCAAACTTGGTAGAGGGACATGGTAGCTGATTGTGAGACCGCACAAAGACATTGGTGTAATTTGGCCTCTTGCTGTAAGTGCTTGCTCATGCCGTGGCAACGCCATTTCTGCTATAGCGCTCTGCTAGGCCCCCGCATTGCTGCTTGCAGCTATATTTATTATTACACATCTGCCATTGGAGTCTATGGCAGCCCATAGAACGCCTGGCTAAAAAGTGCAGATTTTTTGGCAGAAAGTTTCAGGACACTCCACTGACCACTCACGCTCATTTACGGATCTCTAAACCCAGCCGTCTAGCGCCACCAACGGGTCGAAATTTGGCCGAAAATAGAACCGCTGGGTCTAAAGTTATGAAATTCGGCGCACTGATTCAGAACCGTCCCATGATCACTCTCACCAATTTACAGAACTCTATGCCCAACACTCTAGCGCCACCAATGGGTCGAACCTGGATTGCATTCACGCATGTGACCATTGAATGGTGGGTCCGATTTTCACAAATCAGGCACCGTTGTAATCCCTGGACCGACCTGAGTTCAATGACTCCTATTACGTCACTTTCCGCCATATTGGACCTCCGCCATATTGGATTTAGTCCAAACTCTACGAAAAGTTTCAGCGTTCACAAATTTCATCCGATTTTCACGGAACTTGGGGGAGATGATCTTCTGCCCGAGCCGCACAAACGATACTTGTCAGATTTTTCAATTTCATTTTTATTTGCCCGTGACAGCCAATCAAATATGGTGATGAACCCGCCAAACAGGAAGTGGACTAACATCTCCGTGACGCTTTGAGTTAACATAACAAAACTCGATACCATTAGTCAGGACACTGTCCCAATCACTCACAGCAATTTATATGCATATACATTGAACACTCTAGCGCCACCACCAGTTCAATGCTGGACATGCGTTCATGCGCGTGATCCTTGACTCTTTTATCTGATTTTCACAATTGAGGTAGCGTCTGAATCCTTGGACCATACAGAGTTCATCGACCCCTATCCTATCACTTTCCGCCATATTGGACCTCCGCCATATTGGATTTAGTCCAAACTCTACGAAAAAATTCAGCGGTTACAAATTTCATCCGATTTTCACAGAACTTGTCGGAGATGATCTTCAGACCGATCCGCACAAACGATACTTGTCAGATCTTTTAATTTCTTTTTTGTTTGCCCGTGACAGCCAATCAAATATGGCGATTAAGCTACTAAACAGGAAGTGGGCTAACATCTCGGCTATGCTTTAATGTATGAAGTCCAAACTTGGTACAGGGACTTGGTATCTGATTGTGATGACGCACTAGGAAATTGGAATAATTTGGCCTCTATAGGGGGCGCTGCAATACAGGAAGTGAGCTCCTATCTTAGCAGCGCTTTGATGTATGAAGTCCAAACTTGGTACAGGGACTTGGAACCTGATTGTGAGGACACAGTAGGAAATTGGCATCATTAAGCCTCTATAGGGGGCGCTGTAATACAGGAAGTGGGCTCATATCTCAGCAACGCTTCATTGTATGAAGTCCAAACTTGATACATGGACATATTAGCTGATTGTGATGACTCAATAGGAGATTGGCATCATTTGGCCTCTATAGGGGGCGCTGCAATACAGGAAGTGAGCTTGTATCTCAGCAACGCTTTGGTGTACAAAGTCCAAACTTAATACAGAGACAAAGTAGCTGATTGTGAGGACATGCAAGGAAAGTGGTCTCATTTGGCCTCTAGGGGTGCTGTAATAAACAAATTGAGCTCACATCTCAGCAACTCTTTGGTGTATGAAGTCCAGGGACATGGTAGCTGATTGTGAGAACGCACAAGGACTTTGGTGTAATTTTCGCCTCTAGGGGCACTATAACAAAGTAAATGAGCTTATTTCTCAGCCATTCTTTATCCAATTGCAATCAAACTTGCTGTGAGTGCTTGCTCATGCCATGGCAACGCCATTCCTGCTATAGCGCACTGCTTGGCCCCCACATTGCTGCCTGCAGCTATATTTGGGGGCCAAGCAGCGAAGCTGCGAAGGCACCCATTGAGTTACTAGCTTTTCCTATTATTACACTTCTGCCATTGGAGTCTATGGCAGCCCATAGAACGCCTGGCTAAAAAGTGCAGATTTTTTGGCAGAAAGTTTCGGGACACTCCACTGACCATTCACACTCATTTACGGACCTCTAAACCCAGCCATCTAGCGCCACCAACAGGTCAAAATCTGGCCGAAAATTGAACCGCTGGGTCTAAAGTTATGAAATTTGGCACACTGATTCAGCACTGTCCCATGATCACTCTCAACAATTTCCAGAACTCTATGCCCAACACTCTAGCGCCACCAATGGGTCGAACCTGGATTGCATTCACGCATGTGACCATTGAAAGGTGCGTCCGATTTTCACATATCAGGCACCGTTGGAATCCCTGGACCGACTTAAGTTCAATGACCCCTATTACGTCACTTTCTGCCATATTGGACCTCCGCCATATTGGATTTAGTCCAAACTCTACGAAAAGTTTCAGCGGTCAGAAATTTCATCCGATTTTCATGGAACTTGGCGGAGATGATCTTCTCCCCGAGCCGCACAAACGATACTTGTCAGATTTTTCAATTTCATTTTTGTTTGCCCGTGACAGCCAATCAAATATGGTGATGAAGCCGCCAAACAGGAAGTGGACAAACATCTAGGTGACACTTTGAGTTAACACAGCAAAACTTGATAACATTAGTCAGGACACTTTCTCAATCACTCACAGTAATTTTTATGTATATACATTGAACGCTATAGCGCCACCACCAGTTCAATGTTGGACATGCAATCATGCGTGTGATCCTTGACTCTTTTGTCTGATTTTCACAATTGAGGTAGCATCTGAATCCTTGGACCATCCCGAGTTCATCGACCCCTATCCCATCACTTTCCGCCATATTGGACCTCCGCCATATTGGATTTAATACAAACTCTATGAAAATATTCAGCGGTTACAAATTTCATCCGATTTTCAAGGAACTTGGCGGAGATGATTTTCTGACCGAGCCACACAAACGATACTTGCCAGATTTTTCAATTTCAAGTTTGTTTGCCCGTGACAGCCAATCAAATATGGTGACGAAGCCGCCAAACAGGAAGTGGACTAACATATCGAAGACGCTTTGAGTTAATATAACAAAACTCGATACTATTAGTCAGGACACTGTCCCAATCACTCACAGCAATTCTTATGCATATACATTGAACGCTCTAGCGCCACCTGCAGTTCAATGTTGGACATGCGTTCATGCGCGTGATTCTTGACTCTTTTGTCTGATTTTCACAATTGAGGTAGCGTCTGAATCCTTGGACGATCCCGAGTTCATCGACCCCTATCCCGTCACTTTCCATCATATTGGACCTCCGCCATATTGGATTTAGTCCAAACTCTACGAAAAGTTTCAGCGGTTACAAATTTCATCTGATTTTCACGGAACTTGGCGGAGATGATCTTCAGACCGAGCCGCACAAACCATACTTGTCAGATTTTTCAAATTCCACTTTATTGGCCCATGACAGCCAATCAAATATGGCGATAAAGCCGCAAAACAGGAAGTGGGCTAACATCTCGGAGACGCTTTCATGTATGAAGTCCAAACTTGGTACAGGGACTTTGTATCTGATTGTGAGGACACGGGAAGAAATTGGCATCATTTGGCCTCCATAGGGGGCGCTGTAATACAGGAAGTGAGCTTGTATCTCAGCAACACTTCGGTGTATGAAGTCCAAACTTGGTACAGGGACATATTAGCTGATTGTGAGGACATGAAGGAAAGTGGTCTCATTTGGCCTCTAGGGGTGCTGTAATAAAGAAAGTGAGCTCACATCTCAGCAACACTTTGGTGTATGAAGTCCAAACTTGGTAGAGGGACATGGTAGCTGATTGTGAAGACATGCAAGGAAAGTGGTTTCATTTGGCCTCTAGGGGTGCTGTAATAAAGAAAGTGAGCTCACATCTCAGCAACACTTTGGTGTATGAAGTCCAAACTTGGTACAGGGACATATTAGCTGATTATGAAGACATGGAAGGAAAGTGGTTTCATTTGGCCTCTAGGGGTGCTGTAATAAAGAAAGTGAGCTCACATCTCAGCAACACTTTGGTGTATGAAGTCCAAACTTGGTAGAGGGACATGGTAGCTGATTGTGAGAATGCACAAGGACATTGGTGTAATTTGGCTTCTTGCTGTGAGTGCTTGCTCATGCCATGGCAACGCCATTCCTGCTATAGCGCACTGCTTGGCCCCCACATTGCTGCTTGCAGCTATATTTGGGGGCCTAGCAGCGAAGCTGCGAAGGCACCCATTGTTTTAGTAGTTTTTCCTATTATTATTATTATTATTATTACACTTCTGCCATTGGAGTCTATGGCAGCCCATAGAACGCCTGGCTAAAAAGTTCAGATTTTTTCGTCGAAAGTTTCGGGACACTCCACTGACCACTCACACTCATTTACGGACCTCTAAACCCAGCCGTCTAGCGCCACCAACAGGTCAAAGTTTGGCTGAAAGTTGAAAAGCTGGGTTGAAAGGTATTTGCAAGTCATTATTATTATGAAATTTAGCGCCCTGATTCAGGACCGTCCCATGATCACTCTCACGAATTTACAAAGCTCTATGCCGAACACTCTAGCGCCACCAATAGGTCGAATCTGGACTCACATTTACGCATGTAACAATTGAACGGTGTGTTCGATTTTCACAAATTAAGCACCGTTGGAATCCCTGGACTGACTTGAGTTGATTGACCCCTATTACGTCACTTTTGGCCATACTGGACCTCCGCCATATTGGATTTAGTCCAAACTCTACGAAAAGTTTCAGCGGTTACAAATTTCCTCAGATTTTCACGAAACTTGTTGGAGATGATCTTCTGCCCGAGCCGCACAAACGATACTGGTCAGATTTTTCAATTTCATTTTTGTTTGCCCGTGACAGCCAATCAAATATGGTGACGAGGACGCCAAACAGGAAGTGGACAAACATCTAGGTGATGCTTTGAGTTAACATAACAAAACTCGAGACCATTAGTCGGGACACTGTCCCAATCACTCACACCAATTTTCATGCATATACATTGAACACAGTAGCGCCACCACCAGTTTAATGCTGCACATGCGTTCATGCGCGTGATCCTTGACTCTTTTGTCTGATTTTCACAATTGAGGTAGCATCTGAATCCTTGGACCATCCCGAGTTCATCGACTCCTATCCCATCACTTTCCGCCATATTGGACCTCCGCCATATTGGAATTGGTCTAAACTCTACGAAAAGTTTCAGCGGTCCCAAATTTCATTTGATTTTCACAGAACTTGGCAGAGATGACCTTCAGACCGAGCCGCACAAACGATACTTGTCAGATTTTTTTATTTCATTTTTGTTTGCCCGTGACAGACAATCAAATATGGCGATGAAGCCACCAAACAGGAAGTGGGCTAACATCTCGGCTATGCTTTAATGTATGAAGTCCAAACTTGGTACAGGGACTTTGTATCTGATTGTGAGGACACGGTAAGAAATTGGCATCATTTGGCCTCTATAGGGGGCGCTGTAATACAGGAAGTGAGCTTGTATCTCAGCAACGCTTTGGTGTACAAAGTCCAAACTTAGTATAAGGACCTGTTACCTGATTATGATGATGCACTAGGAAATTGGAATCATTTGGCCTCCATAGGGGGCGCTGTAATACAGGAAGTGAGCTCGTATCTCAGCAACACTTTGGTGTATGAAGTCCAAACTTGGTACAGGGACATATTAGCTGATTGTGAGGACATGAAGGAAAGTGTTCTCATTTGGCCTCTAGGGGTGCTGTAATAATGAAAGTGAGCTCACATCTCAGCAACACTTTGGTGTATGAAGTCCAAACTTGGTAGAGGGACATGGTAGCTGATTGTGAGACCGCACAAAGACATTGGTGTAATTTGGCCTCTTGCTGTAAGTGCTTGCTGATGCCGTGGCAACGCCATTTCTGCTATAGCGCTCTGCTAGGCCCCCGCATTGCTGCTTGCAGCTATATTTGGGGGCCTAGCAGCGAAGCTGCGAAGGCACCCATTGAGTTAGTAGTTTTTCCTATTATTATTGGGGGCCAAGCAGCGAAGCTGCGAAGGCACCCATTGAGTTACTAGCTTTTCCTATTATTACACTTCTGCCATTGGAGTCTATGGCAGCCCATAGAACGCCTGGCTAAAAAGTTCAGATTTTTTGGCAGAAAGTTTCAGGACACTCCACTGACCACTCACACTCATTTACGGACCTCTAAACCCAGCCATCTAGCGCCACCAACAGGTCAAAATCTGGCCGAAAATAGAACCGCTGGGTCTAAAGTTATGAAATTAGGCACACTGATTCAGCACTGTCCCATGATCACTCTCACCAATTTCCAGAACTCTATGCCCAACACTCTAGCGCCACCAATGGGTCGAACCTGGATTGCATTCATGCATGTGACCATTGAATGGTGCGTCCGATTTTCACATATCAGGCACCGTTGGAATCCCTGGACCGACCTAAGTTCAATGACCCCTATCCCGTCACTTTCCGCCATATTGGACCTCCGCCATATTGGATTTAGTCCAAACTCTATGAAAAGTTTCAGCGGTTACAAATTTCATCCGATTTTCACAGAACTTGGCGGAGATGATCTTCAGGCCGAGCCACACAAACAATACTTGTCAGATTTTTTAATTTCAAGTTTATTTGCCCGTGACAGTCAATCACACATGGCGACGATGCCGCCAAACAGGAAGTGGGCTAACATCTCGGCTACGCTTTAATGTATGAAGTCCAAACTTAGTACAGGGACTTGGTATCTGATTGTGAGGACGCCCTAGGAAATTGGCATCATTTGGCCTCTATAGGGGGCGCTGCAATACAGGAAGTGAGCTTGTATCTCAGCAACGCTTTGATGTACGAAGTCCAAACTTGGTATAGAGACTTGGTACCTGATTGTGGGGATGCACTAGGAAACTGGCGTCATTTGGCCTCTACAGGGGGCGCTGCAATACAGGATGTGAGCTTGTATCTCAGCAATTCTTTGATGTATGAAGTCCACACTTGGTACAGGGACTTGGTATCTGATTGTGAGGACACAGTAGGAAATTGGCATCATTTGGCCTCTATAGGGGGCGCTGTAATACAGGAAGTGGGCTCAAATCTCAGCAACGCTTCGTTGTATGAAGTCCAAACTTGATACATGGACATATTAGCTGATTGTGAGGACATGTAAGGAAAGTGGTCTCATTTGACCTCTAGGGGTGCTGTAATAAAGAATGTGAGCTCACATCTCAGCAACACTTTGGTGTATGAAGTCCAAACTTGGTAGAGGGACATGGTAGCTGATTGTGAGAACACACAAGGACATTGGTGTAATTTGGCATCTAGGGGCGCTCTAACAAAGTAAATGAGCTTATTTCTCAGCCGTTCTTTATCCAATTGCAATCAAACTTGCTGTGAGTGCTTGCTCCTGCCATGGCAACGTCATTCCTGCTATAGCGCACTGCTTGGCCCCCGCATTGCTGCTTGCAGCTATATTTGGGGGCCTAGCAGCGAAGCTGCGAAGGCACCCATTGTTTTAGTAGTTTTTCCTATTATTATTATTATTATTATTATTATTACACTTCTGCCATTGGAGTCTATGGCAGCCCATAGAACGCCTGGCTAAAAAGTGCAGATTTTTTGGCAGAAAGTTTCGGGACACTCCACTGACCACTCACACTCATTTACGGACCTCTAAACCCAGCCGTCTAGCGCCACCAACAGGTCAAAGTTTGGCTGAAAGTTGAAAAGCTGGGTTGAAAGGTATTTGCAAGTCATTATTATTATGAAATTTAGCGCCCTGATTCAGGACCGTCCCATGATCACTCTCACGAATTTACAAAGCTCTATGCCGAACACTCTAGCGCCACCAATAGGTCGAATCTGGACTCACATTTACGCATGTAACAATTGAACGGTGTGTTCGATTTTCACAAATTAAGCACCGTTGGAATCCCTGGACTGACTTGAGTTGATTGACCCCTATTACATCACTTTTGGCCATACTGGACCTCCGCCATATTGGATTTAGTCCAAACTCTACGAAAAGTTTCAGCGGTTACAAATTTCCTCAGATTTTCACGAAACTTGTTGGAGATGATCTTCTGCCCGAGCCGCACAAACGATACTGGTCAGATTTTTCAATTTCATTTTTGTTTGCCCGTGACAGCCAATCAAATATGGTGACGAGGACGCCAAACAGGAAGTGGACAAACATCTAGGTGACGCTTTGAGATAACATAACAAAACTCAAGACCATTAGTCAGGACACTGTCCCAATCACTCACACCAAATTTCATGCATATACATTGAACACACTAGCGCCACCACCAGTTTAATGCTGCACATGCGTTTATGCGCGTGATCCTTGACTCTTTTGTCTGATTTTCACAATTGAGGTAGCGTCTGAATCCTTGGACCATCCCGAGTTCATCGACTCCTATCCCGTCACTTTCTGCCATATTGGACCATCGCCATATTGGAATTGGTCTAAACTCTACGAAAAGTTTCAGCGGTCACAAATTTCATTTGATTTTCACAGAACTTGGCAGAGATGAACTTCAGACCGAGCCGCACAAACGATACTTGTCAGATTTTTCAGATTCCACTTTATTGGCCTATGGCAGCCAATCAAATATGGCCATGAAGCCGCAAAACAGGAAGTGGGCTAACATCTCGGAGACGCTTTAATGTATGAAGTCCAAACTGGGTACAGGGACTTTGTATCTGATTGTGAGGACACAGCAGGAAATTGGCATCATTTGGCCTCTATAGGGGGTGCTGTAATACAGGAAGTGAGCTTGTATCTCAGCAACGCTTTGGTGTACAAACTCCAAACTTAGTATAAGGACCTGTTACCTGATTATGATGATGCACTAGGAAATTGGAATCATTTGGCCTCTACAGGGGGCGCTGTAATACAGGAAGTGAGCTCGTATCTCAGCAACACTTTGGTGTATGAAGTCCAAACTTGGTAGAGGGACATGGTAGCTGATTGTGAGACCGCACAAAGACATTGGTGTAATTTGGCCTCTTGCTGTAAGTGCTTGCTCATGCCGTGGCAACGCCATTTCTGCTATAGCGCTCTGCTAGGCCCCCGCATTGCTGCTTGCAGCTATATTTGGGGGCCAAGCAGCGAAGCTGCGAAGGCACCCATTGAGTTACTAGCTTTTCCTATTATTATTATTACACATCTGCCATTGGAGTCTATGGCAGCCCATAGAACGCCTGGCTAAAAAGTGCAGATTTTTTGGCAGAAAGTTTCGGGACACTCCACTGACCACTCACACTCATTTACGGACCTCTAAACCCAGCCGTCTAGCGCCACCAACAGGTCAAAGTTTGGCCGAAAGTTGATAAGCTGGGTTGAAAGGTATTTGCAAGTCATTATTATTATGAAATTTAGCACCCTGATTCAGGACCGTCCCATGATCACTCTCACCAATTTACAGAACTCTATGCCGAACACTCTAGCGCCACCAATGGGTCGAATCTGGACTCACATTCACGCATGTAACAATTGAACGGTGTGTTCGATTTTCACAAATCATGCACCGTTGGAATCCCTGGACTGACTTGAGTTGAATGACCCCTACTACGTCACTTTCGGCCATACTGGACCTCCGCCATATTGGATTTAGTCCAAACTCTACGAAAAGGTTCAGCGGTTACAAATTTCATCCGATTTTCACGAAACTTGTTGGAGATGATCTTCTGCCCGAGCCGCACAAACGATACTGGTCAGATTTTTCAATTTCATTTTTATTTGCCCGTGACAGCCAATCAAATATGGTGATGAAGCCGCCATACAGGAAGTGGACAAACATCTAGGTGACGCTTTGAGTTAACATAACAAGACTTGATACCATTAGTCAGGACACTGTCCCAATCCCTCACAGCAATTTTCATGCATATACATTGAACACTCTAGCGCCACCACCAGTTCAAAGCTGGACATGCGTTCATGTGCGTGATCCTTGACTCTTTTGTCTGATTTTCACAATTGAGGTAGCGTCTGAATCCTTGAACAATCTCGAGTTCATCGACCCCTATCCCGTCACTTTCCGCCATATTGGACCTCCGCCATATTGGATTTAGTCCAAACTCTACGAAAAGTTTCAGCGGTTACAAATTTCATCCGATTTTCACAGAACTTGGCGGAGATGATCTTCAGACCGAGCCGCACAAACGATACTTGTCAGATTTTTTATTTTCAAGTTTGTTTGCCTGTGACAGCCAATTACACATGGCGACGATGCCGCCTAACAGGAAATGGGCTAACATCTCGGCTACTCTTAAATGTATGAAGTCCAAACGTGGTACAGGGACTTGGTATCTGATTGTGAGGACGCCCTAGGAAATTGGCGTCATTTGGCCTCTATAGGGGGCGCTGCAATACAGGAAGTGAGCTTGTATCTCAGCAACGCTTTGATGTACGAAGTCCAAATTTGGTATAGAGACTTGGTATCTGATTGTGAGGACACAGTAGGAAATTGACATCATTTGGCCTCTATAGGGGCCGCTGCAATACAGGAAGTGAGCTTGTATCTCAGCAACGCTTTGATGTACGAAGTCCAAATTTGGTATAGAGACTTGGTATCTGATTGTGAGGACACAGTAGGAAATTGGCATCATTTGGCCTCTATAGGGGGCGCTGTAATACATGAAGTGGGCTCAAATCTCAGCAACGCTTCGTTGTATGAAGTCCAAACGTGATACATGGGCATATTATCTGATTGTGAGGACATGCAAGGAAAGTGGTCTCATTTGGCCTCTAGGGGTGTTGCAATAAAGAAAATGAGCTCACATCTCAGCAACACTTTGGTGTATGAAGTCCAAACTTGGTAGACGGACATGGGAGCTGATTGTAAGAACGCACAAGGACATTGGTGTAATTTGGCCTCTAGGGGCGCTGTAACAAAGTAAATGAGCTTATTTCTCAGCCGTTCTTTATCCAAACTTGCTGTGAGTGGTTGCTCATGCCATGGCAACGCCATTCCTGCTATAGCGCACTGCTTGGCCCCCGCATTGCTGCTTGCAGCTATATTTGGGGGCCAAGCAGCGAAGCTGCGAAGGCACCCATTGAGTTACTAGCTTTTCCTATTATTACACTTCTGCCATTGGAGTCTATGGCAGCCCATAGAACGCCTGGCTAAAAAGTGCAGATTTTTTGGCAGAAAGTTTCGGGACACTCCACTGACCATTCACACTCATTTACGGACCTCTAAACCCAGCCATCTAGCGCCACCAACAGGTCAAAATCTGGCCGAAAATTGAACCGCTGGGTCTAAAGTTATGAAATTAGGCACACTGATTCAGCACTGTCCCATGATCACTCTCACCAATTTCCAGAACTCTATGCCCAACACTCTAGCGCCACCAATGGGTCGAACCTGGATTGCATTCATGCATGTGACCATTGAATGGTACGTCCGATTTTCACATATCAGGCACCGTTGGAATCCCTGGACCGACCTAAGTTCAATGACCCCTATCCCGTCACTTTCCGCCATATTGGACCTCCGCCATATTGGATTTAGTCCAAACTCTACGAAAAGTTTCAGCGGTTACAAATTTCATCCGATTTTCACAGAACTTGGAGGAGATGATCTTCAGACCGAGCCACACAAACGATACTGGTCAGATTTTTTAATTTCATTTTTGTTTGCTCGTGACAGCCAATCCAATATGGCAATGAAGCCACCAAACAGGAAGTGGACAAACATCTAGGTGACGCTTTGAGTTAACATAACAAGACTTGATACCATTAGTCAGGACACTGCCCCAATCACTCGCACCAATTTTCGTGCATATACATTGAACACTCTAGCGCCACCACCAGTTCAAAGCTGGACATGCGTTCATGCTCGTGATCCTTGACTCTTTTGTCTAATTTTCACAATTGAGGTAGCGTCTGAATCCTTGAACAATCTTGAGTTCATCGACCCCTATCCCGTCACTTTCCGCCATATTGGACCTCCGCCATATTGGATTTAGTCCAAACTCTATGAAAAGTTTCAGCGGTTACAAATTTCATCCGATTTTCACAGAACTTGGCGGAGATGATCTTCAGACCGAGCCACACAAACAATACTTGTCAGATTTTTTAATTTCAAGTTTATTTGCCCGTGACAGTCAATCACACATGGCGACGATGCCGCCAAACAGGAAGTGGGCTAACATCTCGGCTACGCTTTAATGTATGAAGTCCAAACTTAGTACAGGGACTTGGTATCTGATTGTGAGGACGCCCTAGGAAATTGGCATCATTTGGCCTCTATAGGGGGCGCTGCAATACAGGAAGTGAGCTTGTATCTCAGCAACGCTTTGATGTACGAAGTCCAAACTTGGTATAGAGACTTGGTACCTGATTGTGGGGATGCACTAGGAAACTGGCGTCATTTGGCCTCTACAGGGGGCGCTGCAATACAGGATGTGAGCTTGTATCTCAGCAATTCTTTGATGTATGAAGTCCAAACTTGGTACAGGGACTTGGTATCTGATTGTGAGGACACAGTAGGAAATTGGCATCATTTGGCATCTATAGGGGGCGCTGTAATACAGGAAGTGGGCTCAAATCTCAGCAACGCTTCGTTGTATGAAGTCCAAACTTGATACATGGACATATTAGCTGATTGTGAGGACATGTAAGGAAAGTGGTCTCATTTGACCTCTAGGGGTGCTGTAATAAAGAATGTGAGCTCACATCTCAGCAACACTTTGGTGTATGAAGTCCAAACTTGGTAGAGGGACATGGTAGCTGATTGTGAGAACACACAAGGACATTGGTGTAATTTGGCATCTAGGGGCGCTCTAACAAAGTAAATGAGCTTATTTCTCAGCCGTTCTTTATCCAATTGCAATCAAACTTGCTGTGAGTGCTTGCTCCTGCCATGGCAACGCCATTCCTGCTATAGCGCACTGCTTGGCCCCCGCATTGCTGCTTGCAGCTATATTTGGGGGCCAAGCAGCGAAGCTGCGAAGGCACCCATTGAGTTACTAGCTTTTCCTATTATTATTATTATTACACATCTGCCATTGGAGTCTATGGCAGCCCATAGAACGCCTGGCTAAAAAGTGCCGATTTTTTGGCAGAAAGTTCCGGGACACTCCACTGACCACTCACGCTCATTTACGGATCTCTAAACCCAGCCGTCTAGCGCCACCAACGGGTCAAAATTTGGCCGAAAATAGAACCGCTGGGTCTAAAGTTATGAAATTCGGCACACTGATTCAGAACCGTCCCATGATCACTCTCACCAATTTATAGAACTCTATGCCCAACACTCTAGCGCCACCAATGGGTCGAACCTGGATTGCATTCACGCATGTGACCATTGAACGGTGGGTCCGATTTTCACAAATCAGGAACTGTTGTAATCCCTGGTCCGACCTGAGTTCAATGACTCCTATTACGTCACTTTCCGCCATATTGGACCACCGCCATATTGGATTTAGTCCAAACTCTACGAAAAGTTTCAGCGTTCACAAATTTCATCTGATTTTCATGGAACTTGGCGGAGATGATCTTCTGCCCGAGCCGCACAAACGATACTTGTCAGATTTTTCAATTTCATTTTTGTTTGCCCGTGACAGCCAATCAAATATGGTGATGAAGCCGCCAAACAGGAAGTGGACTAACATCTCCGTGGTACTTTGAGTTAACATAACAAAACTTGATACCCTTAGTCAGGACACTGTCCCAATCACTCACAGCAATTTTTATGCATATACATTGAACACTCTAGCGCCACCACCAGTTCAAAGCTGGAAATGCGTTCATGCGTGTGATCCTTGACTCTTTTGTCTGATTTTCACAATTAAGGTAGCGTCTGAATCCTTGAACAATCTCGAGTTCATCGACCCCTATCCTGTCACTTTCCGCCATATTGGACCTCCGCCATATTGGATTTGGTCCAAACACTACGAGAAGTTTCAGTGGTTACAAATTTCATCCGAATTTCACAGAACTTAGCGGAGATGATCTTCAGACCGAGCCGCACAAACGATACTTGTCAGATTTTTTAATTTCAAGTTTATTTGCCCGTGACAGCCAATCACACATGGCGACGATGCCGCCTAACAGGAAGTGGGCTGACATCTCGGCTATGCTTTAATGTATGAAGTCCAAACTTGGTACAGGGACTTGGTATCTGATTGTGAGGACGCACTACGAAATTGGCATCATGTGTCCTCTATAGGGGGCGCTGTAATACAGGAAGTGAGCTTGTATCTCAGCAACGCTTCGGTGTAAAAAGTCCAAACTTGGTATAAGGACCTGTTACCTGATTATGATGACACACTAGGAAATTGGAATCATTTGGCCTCTATAGGGGGCGCTGCAATACAGGAAGTGAGCTCCTATCTTAGCAACGCTTTGATGTATGAAGTTCAAACTTGGTACAGGGACTTGGTACCTGATTGTGAGGACACAGTAGGAAATTGACATCATTTGGCCTCTATAGGGGGCGCTGTAATACAGGAAGTGGGCTCATATCTCAGCAACGCTTCGTTGCATGAAGTCCAAACTTGATACATGGACATATTAGCTGATTGTGAGGACATGCAAGGAAAGTGGTCTCATTTGACCTCTAGGGGTGCTGTAATAAAGAACGTGAGCTCACATCTCAGCAACACTTTGGTGTATGAAGTCCAAACTTGGTAGAGGGACATCGTAACTGATTGTGAGAACACACAAGGACATTGGTGTAATTTGGCATCTAGGGGCGCTGTAACAAAGTAAATGAGCTTATTTCTCAGCCGTTCTTTATCCAATTGCAATCAAACTTGCTGTGATTGCTTGCTCATGCCCTGGCAATGCCATTCCTGCTATAGCGCACTGCTTGGCCCCCACATTGCTGCTTGCAGCTATATTTGGGGGCCTAGCAGCGAAGCTGCGAAGGCACCCATTGAGTTAGTAGTTTTTCCTATTATTATTATTGGGGGCCAAGCAGCGAAGCTGCGAAGGCACCCATTGAGTTACTAGCTTTTCCTATTATTACACTTCTGCCATTGGAGTCTATGGCAGCCCATAGAACGCCTGGCTAAAAAGTGCAGATTTTTTGGCAGAAAGTTTCGGGACACTCCACTGACCATTCACACTCATTTACGGACCTCTAAACCCAGCCATCTAGCGCCACCAACAGGTCAAAATCTGGCCGAAAATTGAACCGCTGGGTCTAAAGTTATGAAATTTGGCACACTGATTCAGCACTGTCCCATGATCACTCTCAACAATTTCCAGAACTCTATGCCCAACACTCTAGCGCCACCAATGGGTCGAACCTGGATTGCATTCACGCATGTGACCATTGAATGGTGCGTCCGATTTTCACATATCAGGCACCGTTGGAATCCCTGGACCGACCTAAGTTCAATGACCCCTATTACGTCACTTTCTGCCATATTGGACCTCCGCCATATTGGATTTAGTCCAAACTCTACGAAAAGTTTCAGCGGTCAGAAATTTCATCCGATTTTCATGGAACTTGGCGGAGATGATCTTCTCCCCGAGCCGCACAAACGATACTTGTCAGATTTTTCTATTTCATTTTTGTTTGCCCGTGACAGCCAATCAAATATGGTGATGAAGCCGCCAAACAGGAAGTGGACAAACATCTAGGTGACACTTTGAGTTAACACAGCAAAACTCGATAACATTAGTCAGGACACTTTCTCAATCACTCACAGCAATTTTTATGTATATACATTGAACGCTCTAGCGCCACCACCAGTTCAATGTTGGACATGCAATCATGCGTGTGATCCTTGACTCTTTTGTCTGATTTTCACAATTGAGGTAGCATCTGAATCCTTGGACCATCCCGAGTTCATCGACCCCTATCCCATCACTTTCCGCCATATTGGACCTCCGCCATATTGGATTTAACACAAACTCTATGAAAATATTCAGCGGTTACAAATTTCATCCGATTTTCAAGGAACTTGGCGGAGATGATTTTCTGACCGAGCCACACAAACGATACTTGCCAGATTTTTCAATTTCAAGTTTGTTTGCCCGTGACAGCCAATCAAATATGGTGACGAAGCCGCCAAACAGGAAGTGGACTAACATATCGAAGACGCTTTGAGTTAACACAGCAAAACTCGATAACATTAGTCAGGACACTTTCTCAATCACTCACAGCAATTTTTATGTATATACATTGAACGCTCTAGCGCCACCACCAGTTCAATGTTGGACTTGCGTTCATGCGCGTGATTCTTGACTCTTTTGTCTGATTTTCACAATTGAGGTAGCGTCTGATATGATCACTTTCCATCATATTGGACCTCCGCCATATTGGATTTAGTCCAAACTCTACGAAAAGTTTCAGCGGTTACAAATTTCATCTGATTTTCACGGAACTTGGCGGAGATGATCTTCAGACCGAGCCGCACAAACCATACTTGTCAGATTTTTCAAATTCCACTTTATTGGCCCATGACAGCCAATCAAATATGGCGATAAAGCCACAAAACAGGAAGTGGGCTAACATCTCGGAGACGCTTTCATGTATGAAGTCCAAACTTGGTACAGGGACTTTGTATCTGATTGTGAGGACACGGGAAGAAATTGGCATCATTTGGCCTCCATAGGGGGCGCTGTAATACAGGAAGTGAGCTTGTATCTCAGCAACACTTCGGTGTATGAAGTCCAAACTTGGTACAGGGACATATTAGCTGATTGTGAGGACATGAAGGAAAGTGGTCTCATTTGGCCTCTAGGGGTGCTGTAATAAAGAAAGTGAGCTCACATCTCAGCAACACTTTGGTGTATGAAGTCCAAACTTGGTAGAGGGACATGGTAGCTGATTGTGAAGACATGCAAGGAAAGTGGTTTCATTTGGCCTCTAGGGGTGCTGTAATAAAGAAAGTGAGCTCACATCTCAGCAACACTTTGGTGTATGAAGTCCAAACTTGGTACAGGGACATATTAGCTGATTATGAAGACATGGAAGGAAAGTGGTTTCATTTGGCCTCTAGGGGTGCTGTAATAAAGAAAGTGAGCTCACATCTCAGCAACACTTTGGTGTATGAAGTCCAAACTTGGTAGAGGGACATGGTAGCTGATTGTGAGAATGCACAAGGACATTGGTGTAATTTGGCTTCTTGCTGTGAGTGCTTGCTCATGCCATGGCAACGCCATTCCTGCTATAGCGCACTGCTTGGCCCCCACATTGCTGCTTGCAGCTATATTTATTATTATTATTACACTTCTGCCATTGGAGTCTATGGCAGCCCATAGAACGCCTGGCTAAAAAGTTCAGATTTTTTGCCAGAAAGTTTCGGGACACTCCACTGACCACTAACGCTAATTTACAGATCTCTAAACCCAGCCATCTAGCGCCACCAACAGGTCAAAGTTTGGCCGAAAGTTGAAAAGCTGGGTTGAAAGGTATTCACAAGTCATTATTATTATGAAATTTAGCGCCCTGATTCAGGACCGTCCCATGATCACTCTCACCAATTTACAGAACTCTATGCCGAACACTCTAGCGCCACCAATAGGTTGAATCTGGACTCACATTTACGCATGTAACAATTGAACGGTGTGTTCGATTTTCACAAATTAAGCACCGTTGGAATCCCTGGACTGACTTGAGTTGATTGACCCCTATTACGTCACTTTCGGCCATACTGGACCTCCGCCATATTGGATTTAGTCCAAACTCTACGAAAAGTTTCAGCGGTTACAAATTTCCTCCGATTTTCACGAAACTTGTTAGAGATGATCTTCTGTCCGGGCCGCACAAACGATACTGGTCAGATTTTTCAATTTCATTTTTATTTGCCCGTGACAGCCAATCAAATATTGTGACGAAGCCGCCAAACAGGGAGTGGACAAACATCTAGGTGACGCTTTGAGTTAATATAACAAAACTCGAGACCATTAGTCAGGACACTGTCCCAATCACTCACACCAATTTTCGTGCATATACATTGAACACACTAGCGCCACCACCAGTTCAATGCTGGACATGCGTTCATGCGCGTGATCCTTGACTCTTTTGTCTGATTTTCACAATTGAGGTAGTGTCTGAATCCTTGGACCATACAGAGTTCATCGACCCCTAACCTATCACTTTCCGCCATATTGGACCTCCGCCATATTGGATTTAGTCCAAACTCAACGAAAAGTTTCAGCGGTTACAAATTTCATCCGATTTTCACAGAACTTGTCGGAGATGATCTTCAGACCGAGCCGCACAAACGATACTTGTCAGATTTTTTAATTTCATTTTTGTTTGCCCGTGACAGCCAATCAAATATGGCGATGAAGCCACCAAACAGGAAGTGGGCTAACATCTCGGCTATGCTTTAATGTATGAAGTCCAAACTTGGTACAGGGACTTGGTATCTGATAGTGAGGACGCACTAGGAAATTGGCATCATGTGCCCTCTATAGGGGGCGCTGTAATACAGGAAGTGAGCT
The DNA here is from genome assembly GCF_046254945.1 of Alosa pseudoharengus. Lineage (NCBI taxonomy): Eukaryota > Metazoa > Chordata > Actinopteri > Clupeiformes > Clupeidae > Alosa > Alosa pseudoharengus. Next base: position 14,346,798 of record NW_027468598.1, on the reverse strand, counting down.
TGTATCTCAGCAACGCTTTGGTGTACAAAGTCCAAACTTGGTATAAGGACCTGTTACCTGATTATGATGACACACTAGGAAATTGGCATCATTTAGCCTCTATAGGGGGCGCTGTAATACAGGAAATGAGCTCGTATCTCAGCAACACTTCGGTGTATGAAGTCCAAATTTGGTACAGGGACATATTAGCTGATTGTGAGGACATGAAGGTAAGTGGTCTTATTTGGCCTCTAGGGGGGCTGTAATAAAGAAAGTGAGCTCACATCTCAGCAACACTTTGGTGTATGAAGTCCAAACTTGGTAGAGGGACATGGTAGCTGATTGTGAGAACGCACAAAGACGTTGGTGTAATTTGTCCTCTTGCTGCTGAGTGCTTGCTCTGCGCTCTGCTCTATAGCGCTCTGCTAGGCCCCCGCATTGCTGCTTGCAGCTATATTTATTACTGTAATAGTACCGTTTTGGTAACACTTTCTATGAAGGTTGTATTTATAACGCCCTATGAATGCATTCATAATGTTTTATAAGGTGACAAATAACACTTATGAAATTGCATAGCTGTTTATAATTGTGTGCTATAGGGAGATGTATAAATTATTATAACTTTATTACATATACTTATAGCTCTAGATATATAGGACTACAGTAGAAGTCAAAACTCGTTATGCATCACTATACGCATTTAGCAGAGAGAAGTAGTTATGATGCATCATAAAACTGACAAGTGAGTCGGCAGATCTTGACATATTTATAATGCATTATTCAGATTAAAATTATAATCATTCATAATTAGTTGTCATAATGCATCATGAAGTTGGTTATGATGACTTGTGAATACATATAGATGGTAATAATGAGCATTACAATGCTTTATAGACACCTCATAAAACATTATGAATGCATTCATAGGGCGTTATAAATACAACCTTCATAGAAAGTGTTACCAAGGTGGTATACAGTGCTGCTCAGCATACATACTTTTACTTATATATACTTATAAGTACAAAAAAAGACAAATGAGTTAGCTAGTGAAGTCAAGACAGTCACAGCATATACTGTGATAGGTTCCCATGGTGCTTAATTGAGATACCTTTATCTCTGATAGAGCTAATGTTTGATGCTAATGGAAGCTAAATAGCTTATCGCATATGCTGTTATGACTTCTTGAAATTGCTAATGGTAACGTCACAGTGCTATATAATTAGTATTGTCTGTTAAACTGATTTGTGAAAAACAAACAAAACATTGATATGCTGATATGAGTTATGAAGTGATCTGATTTTATGTAGATTATATATAACATTATATTTTATTTCCTCAAAGGAGGAAATGTCTTGTCAGTGTTGTTTTGTAAGAAATATATAGTAACACAACACTTTGAAGGTATCAACATAAGAGTGACATGATACTGTCATGAACACATGAGGGACATTGTTGCTCCATAAACAACTGCCTCTGCATTGCATTCCTCTGTACGTACATACATATATACAAGCATCAACCTGACATGGGAGTGCAACATGCATTACTGATTGAACACTCGGGAAACAGGAAGGGAAATCGTTATTTAGTATATAACAGACAACCATTTACAAAAAAAGTGGTATGTGGATAAGAAGAAGAGTCTGGCAAAATGTGACTGTGTAGAACATTGAAATACTTTCTTGTAAGCAACTTAACAAATGGTTGGATTTTCACCTTACAATGTGAAAGCTGAATTCAGACATTATGTTCCCCGGGTCCTATGTTCCCCGCTGCTTCCAAGTAGACTGCAGCCGCATGGAAAGGCGCGGGTTGGTAAAGTGCTGTCGCGCGTGTTTGAGCTCCGAGTCGCCTCTTCTTGGAGGAAGAGTGCATGTTTGAATCTGCAAGCACGTTCACTAATGAACATTTCTTGACGAAGCTGGCCTATCTTAGCGATACATTTGAGTTAAATGTCCAGTTACAAGGCAAAGACAAGCACCTACCTCACCTAGCAAATAAGATTACTGCATTCACCAAAAAAAACTTGAGTATGGGACAGGCGCCTCGATCACGACAGTATTATGCCTTTGAGATTTCTGAGCGAAATCGCTGAAACGTCTGATTGGGAGGCACTCTTGTGATCCCATGTATTAAACAGTAGGCCTACATCACATCCCTGCAAAGTTTATTTCAAAAATATTTCCCAACCAGCAGTGCTCAGTATGACTGGATTATGGATCCATTTAATGCAGCATGTTGGCATTTCATGGAATATATTGTACAATGCTGTATAATGGCCTATGCTTCCTAATATGTTGCTGGAAAACAGAAATATGTGTGTTATGTATTTATTTATTATTATATCTGCAGCACCAGCTGATTTTAACCTTGTTGAAGAGGATATATTTAGAACTTGTCATTATTTCAATAAATTTGACAATTTTAAGCTTGACCTACCACTTTCTTAGAGCGATGAGGGACAGGTGGGGCTCGAGAATGCCCCCTCAAAGTGGGGAATGAAAGAAAAAGTTTGAGAACCACTGATCTAGTTTGTTAACTACCACAGTCACGAGTTGGGTCGCGATAGTCTGTCATTTTTAAAAAGTGGGTCCCCAGAAAAAAAGTTTGAGAAACACTGTTAAATCTAGCCGAGTCTGCATGGCTTCAGTCCCAAGCTTGTCATTGTCTTTGCACTTGGCATGTCATTGTTGATTCTTACTGTACAAGAGGTGAAGGAGATGATCTAAAATAGCCTTTGGTTGAGCTGTCGGAAGAATGGGATTAATTTTAATGGAACAAAGAGATATCAAACTAGTGGGCTGTAGAACCAAAGGGACATTTTTGGATTATTGACGAGTCAGACCAAAGGGGCTTCGGAGCAACGCGCAATCCCCCCTGAACGGAAAAATGAACAAAACAAACCAATTAAATATCAACTGGCATGTAGTTGTAGCGCGTTTCTTCTGTGAGAGGTGCAGCTCGTGTGTGTTGCTGTCCTCAATTTAGTGCTGAAGCGGACAATGCGAAGTTACCTAGAATGTTAACTTTGAACTCGTTATATTCAGTAAAGAAGCACTACACAAGTAAAACCATTGTAGGCCTATGTTATAAAAAATGTTCTTCATCTATTATTTTACTCCGCTATACTCAACGTGGAAGTTAGGAAAATCGCCCTTCTGGCTTGTGTCAATATTGCACCGTGCGCGTATGTGTAGGTCTACCTGGTGTGCTACGGCAAGCAACATTGATAGAAAAATACACTTTGCTACCGTTTGTGCACGAAATGTGCACTCGCAAGCATATCCCATGCAATTTCCGTGGTCAGATACAAGGCAGGGAACATAGGACCCTTTTCTACAAAAAGGGTCCTATGTTCCCCGGTCCCATACAAATAGCGGGGAACATAGGACCCGGGGAACTGGAAAATCTTGCAATTTTTGTGGGCCCCTGTTTGAAGGTCAAAGGTTTGAAGGTCTCTCATTTTGTGATTTTTCAGGTTAAGTACAATGTTAATGTGTCAAATATATTTTTATAGAGAATTCTTTTTTTTTAGGATCACACCATTTTGTAAGTAGCCTAGATGGTTTTTTTCTACCTCATCAGAGATATGAATTCGGAGCTTCAGTTTATATTTTGAACTTAAATAGCAAGGGCTTGTTGTAATTAACCAACTCCCACAAAACTATGGTTCGAGTTAGATTGAGGATTAGAATAGGATTGAGTACCGAGTAGAGTGGCAAAGTGCTGTCACAAATATGTGTGGGTGTTGGAGCAGCGTGAAAGTCACCACCTTCAATCGGTTGGCTCGGATTCAATTCCCAAACTCGCCATTGTGCTTTGGATAAAAGTCTCTGCTAAATACCAGTCAAATAGACATTTAGAGTGTTATGTTCTACATGATGGTATAGTGCAGGGATGTGTAACACAATGTACTCCATCTTCACTGCTATAATATTCAATGGTGTGCATTAAATATGAAGTACAGCTCCCGTATAACGACTACTGCCAGCCTGACTAGTCTGATCAGTCTGGTCCGACTGTTCTTCTCATGAAGAGAGTGGGAAAGTGTCTAAATCAAAATCTGTGCGCACACAGCCAATAACCAAGGTGCTGGTTGGTAGCAGTAGCGTATGAATGAAAATTAAGACAAACTACAGTGGCCTACATAAACTGATGGTTATTAAGAGTGAACGATGCGGCTTGCCTGTATGCTACTTCAGGTGCGCTCCACGAGGGGAGAGTATGTTGGTATGTTGGAGATACAGACATCACCCTGTCCTGTCCTTATGAGTCTGTTGTGGCTATGAGCCACTGCACAACATGGAGTCCCAAGGGGCAGCCAGCATGACATGATTAATAAAACATCAGCAGGGTGGACGGAAGGTCGTCGTCAGTAGGCTTGGGTATCGAATATCGAGTATTGGTTGGAACCGGGACTATCTTTGCGATTTTCCCGGAATCGTTCAAAAGTTTAAATTTCGATTCCTAGTTTCGATTCCCAGTCCGCCGACCGGAAGAAGAAACGGCTGAACACCAACAAAGAAGCGCATAGTTCATAGAATAAAAATTCATGGAGAATGTCAGACTATTTCATTCAGAAAGCAGGGTTCCCGCGGATCCTTAAAACGTCTTAAATACAACTGAATTTTCGAAAGAGAGGTATTAAATGTGCGTATGGGACCGCCAGCGAGTGCAAGAGAGCGAGTGATGTCTCCATCTAGTTTCGTGTATTTAAAACGCAATTGTATAAGTGACTAGGCTATTAGGCTACGGGAGGAAGTGTAGTGGTTGCAGAGTGAAGATGTTTTTCACGGGTTTGGTTAAAGGTGTGAAAACGGTAATAATACAGTAGGCCTATGTACAAAATAATATGCCTGACGTTTTCGTGGTGTAGCTGAGGCCTGAGAGATAGACAGGTAGCCTACGTGGAATGAGGGAGCCTATGGTAGAATGAGCGGGAGAAAGAGTTGGTAAGCCAGTTAGCGATAGGTTGGCCATATGTTCGAATTTAGGCCGGACATATGGATTTTAAAAGCCCTGTCCGGCGTCCGGCGCAGCCTGAAGCCAGACGATCATTTGTTCTCCTTTTTGGAGAGTCTTTGCTCGGACGCAGCATCGTTTCACAAACTATGGAAGCGAAGACTTATGTGCAGTGCTTCGCAATCAGGAGGAAATACTGTATATGTTAAGTTGATCTGTTTGCATCTTTCCAGCGTGTGTTGCTGGCCTAGCCTAGGGAAGAAAATATCTGTCTAAGTTTTAATAGCCTACCTGTAATATCTGCCAGTAGCTTGCTTGCCAGCGTTTCCCAGTAGGCTAGGCCTACTTCGCAAAAGTTGTGAAATATAACCGCATCTTTTTTGAATGTCGGCGACTGCTACATAAAAAAAAAAAATATGTGCGTTCATAATACGTGCGTGCTTGAGCTGAAACCAGCAGTTTTCAGCAGGATCATGTGAGGAGGACCTGTCTCTTAATTAATTTAAAACAAGTCAATGGTTTTACAATGTTTCAGTCAAGCTTTGGTTGGTTTAGATACAACTGGTATGCAAAATGTAAAGTAGTGGATTAACTTTAATTTGCTGTGCTGCATATTGGACAATAGATGCACATAGTAAATTATATAAAGTAGGATTATTAAAATATGTAAATAGCTTAGTCTAACTTTGAAAAAAATATTGAAGGGAATCCAGTCCAGTGCACATGTCTTTGGCAAGTAGCCCTAGGCTACTACAGACACAGGTGAAGAACAGTCAGCCTCAGCAGTAAGCAAAACCAAATATGTACAGCCAGCTTCAAAAGCAAGCAGCCCAGACCCTAAAATTGGGCATTTATAGCTGTGAAGGTAATTCACACACAATTATTTTTCTTTCGCCAAAGTATATTTGGTAACTTCTGTAGACATCCAAAATGGGGTGGGGGTTAAAATTAGTAGGGAAAAAAACTATTTCATAAACAGTCATATATATCTTTTTATTGTGGTATAGTCTTAATTTTCATTTAGATGTCTTGAAAAGGTCTTAAAAAGTCTTTAAATTTGCACTTAGAAAATGTGCAGATACCCTGTGCAGATACCCTGAGAAAGACCGTTGGTTAGCTAGCTCATTTAAAATATCCTAAACTTTTTTTGACCCTGCCATTTAAAAAAAAATCGGAATCGAAATAAGAAATTGGAATTGGAATCGGAATCGTTCAAATTGAAACGATACCCAACCCTATTCGTCAGACATCTACATGGACTCTTAGACGGTGCTTTGGGAAATGAGCCATCTTGCCATCGTCTTCACATCCTTGCTGAAAAATTCATATTGTCCCAAGCGATTTGCGAAGATGTGGTTTATTTGTTTATTCTTTATTTTTGACATAACTACAGTGCGTCCTCCTGGGCATTGAGAAACGTGAAAGGTAAAAAATGGAAATTAAGTGAAGTTATCCTCAGTAAACAAACATTCAGCCGTTGTCACATTTTCTTGATGTTATCACTGAGTCGTGGGGGGGGGGGGGGGAACAAGTGTCAGGCCTTATCTTAGCAACCTTAAATGTACTCCTCTCAAGTGGAGTAGGCATATGCAACCTAAAGCCCTCCAGACAGAAATCTGCAACTTCTGGCATCGCATATGCTCAGTTGAGTGATAGCGATCGTCAGAATATGTTCACTGTCGCAGTTTAAATGGACATTTTGGAACACAGATTGAGAAGCACATGCATCAAATATTTAATGTTTATGTCGAGCTCCCAGCTGCAGGAAGAGCAAAGCCAGAGGAGTATGTTGTTGGGCATGATGCTTACCAGTATTCTGACAGGCACTGCAAGTCCTTCATCAGAAGAGCATAACATTTTGCAGCATTCGCCCACCACCAGAAGAGCTCCGAATTTAATCACTGCAAAATTTATCCCCGTTTTCCCAAATTAAGCTGTAGTCTCCTGTAGTCCCGCGCTGCATGGAAATGATTAACTTTCTTCCAGCACTGCTGTCTTTGTTGTTTCTGCTCCAGAGAGAATGTCAGTCAAAGAAACGGGCGACATTTTGAAGTGCTTAATTGAGAGTGAGAAAACAGCTAAGCTTACCATTAGCCCCTGCTGTAGCCAGCGGCCTGTGAAATGGACCACATTTCACGGCATTTCCTCCAGCAGACGTGAAGCAAATACAGTGGACTTCCAAGGGAGTCGCACTGACAGAAATTCTCTTTGCTATTTTTCCCTGCTACTCGAAATCCCTGCATGGCCCCATAGCTCTGATAGGGGGGGTAGAGAGAGCTCAGGTGCTTGGAGCAAAACCGGAGACAGCAGGTATTTTTATTATTTATTTTTTTATTATTTGGAACTGGACCGATGTGTTAGGCTGCACCGTGACGGGACGCAAACACAGCCGAAATCAGCCTCTTGGGGACAGGTCTCTCCAATGAAACGCTCGGCGGTGTGCATAACTAAGAGCTCATTAGCAACAACACCCTGCACAGATGGACTTCCAGTTGCATGCCTTGGCTCACGGGTTTTCGTCCTGGAGGCTTAGCTGCAGAATATTCCAGAAACTCCAGCTGGACAGCAGGATATAACTTCATGCTTCTGTTTATCTGCATAGGTTTTTTTATCTTAAATGTTTTTGGGGGTATATTCTGGTGGTTGGGAGGCCCAGAACCCAGAACCCTGGAACCATAGTGGAAGCTGATAGAATACAGTTTTTGTCGCACTGAACACAGACCTTTAACAAGCAGCATAAATTGGCACAGTCATTGTTAAGGAGCAAAATAGCTCTTTGTCTGAAAGCAGTATATGACGCTATGTTTCCATAGTAACAAACCAATTCACTGTCCTTTGTGGAATATTCCCCAGAACCGGGTACCAATGCCAGTAGTTTATTATATCCTTAATGGTAAATGCTTTTGATGAGGACGGTGTGATCTATTTTGTGGTAAAATTCCAATTACTTGTTCAGAAGGCCCTTATTCCTGTAGTATGTGATTGAAGCCCTTTTTTAGCACTGTTATTGAAAGGGATTTCTTTGAGTAATTATTTGAAAGAGTTTGGTTCATCCGCATTAGTGGTAGAGCCCTGTATAGCACTAACTTTCCTCACAACAAAGTACAAGAAGTATTTCACTCCCAAAACACCATCTTAATACATATTGATCAAACCATTTCTACTGCTGAATATAGATAGATTATCCAAGAATGTGCTCTACGAAATATGTGTTGTACAGATATTATGACCTTGGAGGGTTTGAGTGGATTTTTTTCATCCAGTTTTCTTAGAAGTTTATCAGTGTATGGAGTACTTTAAAGCAGGAGTACCAGTCCCTGGGTTGAGTGTGTGTACTCTCTGGAGAGATAGCTTTGTACCTCCAATCACTGCATGTCTAGCACTGACAGACACCCTTTGTCAGGGCCAGAACTTCCCCTATATCAACTCCATGGGTCTGGATACTTTGCAGTCATTCAGCGAAGTAGCAACTTCACCCTGGGTGTGTTTTGTCTGCCCCCTCCCAACACACACAAACGCACACATCCCTATAAGGCAGACAGGATCACAGTGAGTTACCCATCAGGCAATGCAGCACTCTCCCAACTGCTGAGTGCTCAGTGCCCATTGGCGTCGTACACCCCCCAATCACACACACACACACACACACTACGCAGCTGTCCGTCACAGTGCCAGCTGACAGCCTGGGGTAATTATCCGCTGTCGCTGGGCCCAGGGAGGCGTGGGCTCGCTCCAGGAGCTCAGGTCGGCGTGCTGCTGCTTCGTCACGCAACTCGCTGCGGCCCCCTGCAGAGGGCTGTGGCAGGCCGTGTCGGCCGTAGCGGCTGGATGGGTGCCTGCCGACCCGTGGATGGCAGGCAGTGGGCATGCATGTGTGTGTGTCTGTGCGTGTGTGTGTCTGAGGGTGTGTGTCGACGTGCCTGACGACACCCTCTGCCCTGCTATGAAATTTGGCTAAAGCAAAAAAGGACCTCCTGGGTACCAATTTGCACTGTAATTACAATTAGAGTAGAGTTTATAGCAAGTATGCTGTGTTAACCTCTTTTTGTTTATTTCTGTGATTGTCTTTTTGTGCAGTTTATTTTAAGTTTTCTTCTAAACTAAAATAAATGTATAAAATAAAGCGTTTTACAGTAAAAGCTTTCTGTACTTTCCTGATATTCCCTAGATAGTAAGTACGAGTGTTGGGATGGCATATGGCCTTATTGCTTTTCTGTGTTCCTGTAAGGGTATAAACAACCATTTTTTAAGGCTTCCTGTGTTCCAGGCTCTCTGACATTGATTAAGTGCACATTCTTTCTTACATACATTCGTTCTTCAGAAGCCAACACACACACAGACACACAATAATAAGAGTGTTGGCAAAATATTCATCACGTTTGTGTTCCAGTTTAGCTAGCAGCCTCTCTATCGTTCCTGTGATGTGGCAAGAGATAGTAATTAGATATTCAAGCTAGTTTATCATTCTCACTGTGTTCTCAACTCCCTTAGAGGTGCATTGAGTTAGAATAGGCAATTTTACACTCTAATGCACCAGTATTTACAGTGATTAAATCGGGGGCCCTGTCAGCTCTACCCGCTGGTTTTTGTAAGTAAAGTCAAGGAGAGTGTTGTTATGAGGGGGACGCCGAGCCGATTTGCTCACACAATGCAGGAAACGACCGGCGCTTGAGTGATACACGTAGAAAAGGCAGCGTGTGGTTCGCATGTGGGAGGAGATCGGCGCCGTGGATGAAGTGTTCAATTACCTCGTAATTACCCTGCGAGTTGGATCCGAGAGGGGCCGGCTCCACAGGTGCCGTCTCGACGAGCTTGGCGAGCTCGAGCGCAGATCGATGGAGACGAGGCGCGCCATTTGCGTTAGCAGCTCACAGTTCATGAAGGCTTTCCCAGCCAGAAACACAAACCTGGACTTCCTTGCTGTTTTTTTACTCCAATAACCCACCTCCACCCCCTCGCCACCCATACTCCCACCCAATAGAATCCTAAAATGCTGCCAACTTTCTACTTGGCTCAGCACCTTCATTGAGAGGCGAATCGATAAGTGCAACCTAATCAACAAATGTCACTTAGGAAATGCTAATGTCTGAGGCTGACGGTCTCAAACAGACCACAATGCTGCTGTGCTACTGCTGAGGGAGCACCTCAAGCAGTCTACATCAACTGGGTGCATCTACATTGTCTCCAGCCTCAGTGCCAGTCAGACAGACTGTGTCTGGGACTACGTCAGACAAATCTGAGCTGCACATATGGAACTGGCTGACCACCATCATAGTAATGCCCACCAGTTAGAAACCAGCTTAAGGGGATTAGCCCAGCAGATGTATACCTCAATGTTGTATACCTTTGTGTGTGTGTGTGTGTTTGCCATATGCAGCCCTGGTTTAATCGCGTAATTGCGGTGTGTCAATGGGTCGCCCGGGAGCCCCACCCCGCCCTCCAAGCAGCTGTGCCCCCGCAGAAATCAATTTTCCAGCCATTAGCCCCGGAGTCATCTGATTTGGTACCTGATGCAGCCCAAATTAATTAAGCATGCCCCCATGCAGGGAGAGCGTGTTGTTGGGTCTCCCGTCCATGTGGCGTCTAATGACCAGCAGGTTTTTGGGGAATAGTCCCATGCATGTATTAGTTTTATATGTTGTGTGGGATAATGGTATGCTCTACTAGGCATCAGTCAGATAATGATAATAATCATCGTTGGCATCTTCATTATCATCGTCTTCAACTTGTTCTTTATCATTGTCATTAAAAATAATAGGTTGGTTGATTTACATTAGTGTCATGTCTTGCGCGTGTGGGTTACATTTTGGAAATAATTGTGTTACTGAAGTTTTTTTTTTTTTTTCTGTTGAAAATAGCCTAATGGTGTGAAGTGAGCATGAATATGTGGAAAATATGACCTTGGCTGTTTTAGTCCAAAGATGCAGATGAAATAGTAATGGGGGATTTAAAACCCCAAGCACATCACTGAATTACTCATGAAACTTGGGTTTTACTGGTAAATCATTAAAACTCCAATCAAAGTGGGAAGAAGTCAAAGGGAATGTGTGAAAAGCCTTCAGACTGTTGAGTTGAAACATGTGCTATGTGTCCGATTTGTTCATGCTCATTGTAACAAGGTTTTTTTGTGTGTCGTATGGTTTTGTTTGTGTGTGTTAAACACATGCAAATATATATATTTGGGAAAATCTTTGTACACATCCTAACAATCTCATTAGATTTGTAATCCACTAACCTTTATGCCACAGCACTCACACACACACACACACACATACACACACAGTGTAATTCTCTAGATGTCTGAACTGATCCACTGATCAGAATCTGATCTAATATCATAATTTACTGTCATTATATACCTTACTTACACTTACTGTAGGCTCTACGGTCTCAACACACAGTTAGGTTGGCATTGAAAGTATCACTAATATAATCTGGAACAGGCTTTGCATGAAAATGACTCACTTCTTTTGATTAAATGTGGTTGTTATTCATCTCGAGTGAAAAAAAAATAAGAACTGGCGGTAATTTGGAAGACGGAGTCACAGATTAGCTTTCCTAATTGTTGTTAATGTCACCTAATTCTCTCACCTTACATAGCTCTGAATCGAGTTAATGAGTCCCAGTGAATTTAAAAGGATGGAGGAAATGAGATTTATTGTGGGACTCAACAGGTTTTATTTGGCATTTGCTCAAACCCAGATTGGCAGCTGAATTGCCTCTTTGAAGCTAATTCCACAATCCCTTTAATGTTTCCTTTCAGTTCAATTGCGTCCAGTAATTTCTACTGGTGTATCCCTGTTGATGTATTTCTTTCAAGATGAGTTTCTGTGTTGTACAAATATAAAGAAATGAAACTTTATGCGGCATTTAAAGTATGTTGGTGTTTAACACTGCATTTACAGTACAGTATGTCAGTGTTTAACACTGCATTTAAAGTATGTTGGTGTTTAACACTGCATTTACAGTACATCAGTGTTTAACACTGCATTTACAGTACATCTGTGTTTAACACTGCATTTACAGTACGTCGGTGTTTAACACTGCATTTACAGTACGTCGGTGTTTAACACTGCATTTACAGTATGTCGGTGTTTAACACTGCATTTATTTTGTTCCACTTATTCAGACATATACTTTGTGTGGGCCAAACTCATGTTTGTGGTCTGTGTGTATGTGTTATAGCTTTATGCCAACGGAATTGTGATGAACACTTGACATTTGTGTCAGCCATGCGACTTGAAGCTCCAATATCCTCTCGAGATCACCCACTGAAGTCCAGAACTATTACTTCATTGTGAAACAATGGTGCTTAAGTGTTTGGCCTGTACTGAAAAGAAAAACAAAAAGGCTTCTTTTGTCCACCCATTGTGTGAATATGTCTTGTGTTGCTCGGTGTGTGTGTGTGTCTGTGTCTGTCTGTGTGTGTGTGAAGGAGGCTGCATTTCCCTGACAAAGTCTGGGCTAGCAGAAGGCAGGCATAATTGAAACACTTGTCTGTTTTGGAGGGGAGGCGTGGACCCATCCAGGTTCGTCAGCATGGCATATGTTTATGCGTTTTTGATGCAGATTTCTCTGATCTTTGCCGATGTGCCTGGAATGCAGGGCTTCAGTAATGAGTGCCATGGAACAATGCTGTGTTTCACGTCCGGAGCCACACAGGGCCTCTCTCTCTCTCTGTCTCTCTACATCTCTCTTTCTTCCTCTCTCTCTTTCTTTTGTCTCTCTTTCTCCCTCTCTATCGCCATATCTCTCTCCCTCTCCCCACACACACGTGTCAGGAACGCGTGGGAGGTGACTACAAAGTGCATGCAGCATCTGGCTGCTGTGTTTTTGAGGCGACGTGCCAGCATGCATGCACGATCCTCAGGAGCGAGAATGCACGCACAACACCGGGCACACACACACACTAGGGAATTTCTATATTTAATACATCACGAAGGCCCTTTTAGGAGGCATATGGTGAATGCTTGAGTCCTGAATATAGATGTGTGACTTCACCCATGGGTGCCTTACTGATGTATCCTGACACCATCCGTGGATGATGTGATATGAGTGGAGTAGTTTTATGAAGTCAATTTAGTCTCCTATAAGGCTCATCTTATGGTTTTATTTATGGCATTCATTGGCCTTGGGGCAAAAAGAAGTGATTATGAATGTTGAAGTGGACAAATAAATTAAAGTGGTTTGTGTAAGAGAATATTATTTTCATTGTTCAATAAATGTTAAGCAAAAACCAAAAAAGAGAATGAACTGCATAATTCATGGAGGGTTGTTCTGCTGGCCGTATTAAATGGGTGCCGTGTAAATTCAATTAGATCGGAGTTGAAGGTAATGTTCTTTCACGGGAATGATAAATGTATGCTAAATTCACACAGCGCTGTGTGAAAATGAACATGAGTCATCCTGAGGTGACATCTTGCTTCTGCATCTGTCTGATATCTGTCAGCATCACAGTGGGAAATAAAAGGCATCGGCGACTCTCGTTTTTACATTAAGACATCCTCGTAAACCTGAAACGCATTCCGTGACCCCTCGCAGTGGATCGGTGCTCCTCATATCAAGATATTACCTGAGGCTAGGTCTAGCTGTCTCCATAATCAAGTGCAGAACTTCACAGCGTATGTCAATGGACTTGTAAGAGTCTGCATATGGCCAAAGTTCAGGCCTATTGGCTCTCCGCTCCAGGCAAGGAAAAGAGTGTATATATTGTGACTGTGAGGGTAACAAAGGAACTGGGAAGAGTGTGTTTTCTCCTGCTATTCACTTTGCTTCTCACTGTGAGGCTGATGTGATAAGTAATGACTGCAAGATACTGCTGGGAAAGTTTCAGTCGTCTCCCCTGAGATCTTGAAAACTAATAACCCAGTGGCATACTTTTCGGTACCCTTCACTGTTCTTTCTTTCTTTTGTTTATTTCTTTCTATATATCCTTCTGTCTATCCCTCTGCCCTGCCCCCCTCTCTCTCACTGGTTCTCTGTCTCTTCTCTACCTCTCATAATCATAGGCTAGCTGAATTGTACATGTAATGATGGCTGCAGTGCACAGCCTCATCCATATACGCCTGCATCCACAATCTGTTGCCATGGGATTAGCAGCTCCAACAGATGAAAAGACGTCTAAATGTCACCTCATCCCTTACCCTTCTGTTCTCTTTCCCTTCTCTTTCTCTCCCTCCTGCCCTCCACACACACACACACACACACATCTCTAGCTGTCCTCATCATCTCACCCCTCATCATCCCATCACCCCAACCCTCTGAAATCCACTTGATCTTTGTGTTTGGCTGCACGGTGGCTTGGAAAAGGAAGGAAGGAACGAGTGAAAGGCGGCGGTGGCAGCGCTCACTAATCTGCCGTAGCGCCCTGCTGCTGCTGGAGGCTGGCGCGAGCGCCACAGATCACAGATGCTAGTGTCAGTGACATTCCCCCCCCCGAGGTTCTTCCCAGAGCGGGTGCTGCTGGAGGTGGAGGGTGGAGGTGGTGGTGGAATGCCCGCGTGGCGGTGCAGTGCGGTGCCCACGGTGGCGCGAGGTGAATGCCCGGTCTGTTCTGGTTGATCTGCACGGCTCAATGCAGGGCTTGTGCTGAGGCTGCCCTTCAGTGCAGGACACGGCTGTGCCAGCCGAGGGTTATATACCACTGAGTCATTAGTCTGTGTGTGTGTGTGTGTGTGTGTGTGTATATGAGAGAGAGATGGTGTCTGTGTGTTTGTGTGGTTGTGTTACGGTGTGTGTTTGTGCCTCTGTGTGAATGTGTGTGTCTGAGAGAGTGTCATTATAGTGCACTTGTGTGATTGTGTATGTGCTCCCTGCAAAAAAAAAAAATCTATTATTTGTTTGTGTCCAGCTCATGTGGATTTCATGGCTTATTTGATCTGATGTGGTTATGTCTGGAGCTGAAGGAAAGGTGCGTTTGTACAATTGAAGATGGAGCCTAAGTGCTCTCTCTCTCTCTCTCTCCGTCTCCGCACCCCCCCCCCCCACACACACACACCTTCTCTCTCCCCTTCTTCCTCTCTCTATCCTTCCTTCCCTCTCTCTCTCTCCCTCCCTCTCTCTCCCTCCCCCCTCTTCCCTCTTTTTCTACTGAACACATGGCTGGATGAAATAAAGTGCGCGTGGCTGTGCCTGGCCGCCCCGACTCCTGTCTCCACCGCCAGGCCTGGTTATGAGAGGTTGTTATCTGCGCCGTGGCGCTGCATGCGCACTGAGGCGGGGCGGCGAAAAGCTCGGCGTTAAGACCGAAGACGGGGAAAAGGTGTGAAATTGAACAGATGTTCGCGTCTTTCCAGATGCCAGCACCTCCCCGGCAAAATAATAATGTTTCAGTCGCTAGCGGATTTCATGGGCGAGCGGCGTCGACAGAGAGAGGGGAGAGGATAGCGGGGGAAGTCCAGGGCCAGTACTCGAGCCAGTACTCCAGTCTCGCTGTTAATCGGGCCGGGGCGAGCTTCGCCAGAGACCGTGCAGCTGGGTTACACACACAATCAGTCTCTCGCTCCTTCTCTCTCAGTCTCACACACACACACACACACACACACACACACACACACTCACTCATACACGGGGATTACACCCTTCCACATCCATAACACAATCGCTTCCACACACTGTCCTGTCTGTTCAGGCACGCCTGCGTACACACACACTTCCATTTACGCGCAGTCATGCACACAGAGACACATTCCCACATCCGTAGCTCACTCTCGTCTGCTCATACACACCTGCCTACCCTGGCCAGCAAGCACAGATCGCTCACTGGCACACGCGCACACACATAATTAGCATTCCCACATCAAAAATGCACTTGCCTCTGCACACACCTATATAGGGCATATAGCAAGCATTCTTGGCTAATTCAGTTTAGTTCCATTGTTTCCAAGTGGAATGACGTAACTCGGGCGCAACGTGACACTGCTGTGCAGTGTGTCGTTTTTTTTAGCACAGCTTTTGTCGGACGCTACTTTTCTTTTTTCTTTCTGTCGCTCGCATTGTTCTGTGTTTTGAATGAGAAATGCGACGAGCAATAACAGAACTGCATGGTTAATGGATGCAGAATGGACAAAGAGCACTCAATGCCACGCCACTAGTTGGACACTCTTTTGCATTTAGGATAAGCTATAATTGAGCAGCCGTACATACATATGCATTCTGCCACAGTTGCACAAATGCACACTCTCACATTCACCCGACACTCTCACATTCACCCGACCACCAATCACCAATGAACACTAGGCAACCCTCTCAGTGCTCAGCCCTAATTGAAGCCCTCTGTGGTGTTCTCCTCCGTACGGGCCCCGGCGTGGGGATTTGAGCTTCAGCTCCACCGTGCGCCCCAGGGCGTCTCTCACACCGATCCACCCAGCTCACACTCACAGCCCTTTTTATACACCGTCCTGTCAGGTGCCCCATGCCAGGGGTGCCACGCGGGGCACCATTAGCAAGTAACAGCGCACGACTTAATGCAACACTCCAGGTAGGCGGTGCCACGCCTTTAGGAACCAGGCTGTTCCCAGGCTGACTGTTAAAAATGAGAGGAAAAGAGTCCTTTCTTTTCTCCCCACTACTTAAAAGACACACCAAGGTGCTTCCGTTGAAGGGATGCTAATATTGTATACACTTTGTGTTGGTACACCGTGCTGCCAGTGTTCCCATAACAATGTTGGAGCCTTTCATATGATCTGCATAGCTTTTAAGCAACCAGGAGTTTGTTGGCCATTAATTTATACATGTACAACTCTACATTTCCGTCCTGCCACCTTATTACGGTATGTCTTAATGACTATTGTGATAGTGAGGGGGTGTAAGCAAGAGGCTTACATGTGATATGGCACTGATGTTTTTGTGACTTACTTACTTACTTTAGACCACATTCTGGTTGTGTGTTTTTGGTTTTGTGTGTTAAAAATGGCATTATTAGTGTGGCAGGCTTGCATGGCCCCTTTCATTGTCTGATTTAACCTTTCCTCTAAATATTCTCAAGCAGGGCTTGACAACCGCTTGACAACCTTTACTTTCAAGAGAGTCATATTTTGACCAGACACACTATCTGTATGATTCAGCCTATTTGTCAGCTTATCAACATCACCTAAATCAAAGGGCAAGTAAGCTTACCAATTTTTTTTCTTAATCAATGAACCACAGACCAGAACATAATCTAACAAGTTGAGGAATGGTCCCAGTTGGACACCTTTTACCTTATCCAAATTGTTCCTATATACTATCAATCATAATGATAATATATATATATCATATCAATACTATCAATCATATCAATACTATCAATCATAATGATAATAGCAATTAAATTATTAGAACCAACCTTGCGTACGTATGTAACAACCTGTACATTTCTGCTCAGTGTTCAAACACAGAGTTACTTCCCAAAGGCGTTTCTTTGTTTTCTAAGCCCGAATTTCAAATCACAAGTTTCAAATAACGGTCGCAAATCATGACATGACATGACATTTAGCCTGCATGGAGAGGCTTCTCTTTTTGGGGATTTTGAAACCATTCCTATCTTGGAAAAGCACCACTCAAACCACTGAGGTAAAAATGAAGTATATCCACAAAGACGCGAAAAGTATTGCACAGGCAAGCCAACCGTACGGCAGAGTACAAAGCTTTATTCACGAAAGAGGAGACAAGTTACAAACACACAAGCATCCTAGCGAGCATGAGAGCAACAAGTCTGTCTTAGACAAAGTCTTACCATTATTTATAGGACTAAAACAGGATAAACAGGATGTTCTAGATGGATTACATGAAAAGAAAATACAAGAGCTGTCATAATAAGCTATTTAAAGTTATATTCCAGACTCCCTAAGGAAGGTTGACCTAAGAGGTCATGGACATAAGTCATCATTGTAATGTTTACATTTCTTTTAAAGTATAGCCAGTTGATCCCAAAAATAATTCTGTGGAAATGCATGGATTCCAGTTGCTGCTACTGGAAGAAACTGGAATCCATGTATTTCCACAGAATTACTTTTGGAATCTGATCCCTTATCATACCTGTTCATTCTTACTCGTCACTCGACTTATCATGACTAAATTCAAGATGGCTGCAAACGCTAAACTTCGTGAAGATACTGTCTGTATAAATCGTCTTGTAAGTAAACTACCAGTGCTTTTTGAAAGTTCTCAATGTCTCGTTTTAAATGTCAGGGCCCTCAGAAGTCTACCAATGAAGTGTGGAGATACGTTGAGCCTCGTAAATGGTGTAAAACAGTGATTTATTTGCATGGCTAGGCCGATGCCGAGGCACCCCCATTGAAAAAGCTTTTGGTAGCATCGGCTAACTAGCGCCAGATTTTGGAGTGCAGGGGACAAGCCGTGATGGGCTATGAGACATACGTTCACACTTGGTATCATGTTTCAACACACTTTAGGTCAATATCACACCGGAATTCTCCTTTAATGTGTTGTCTAATTACTGGATATTTCCCACACCACCACAGAGTTTGGTCAAGGGGTGTGAGGCGATGACATATGACGCATCTGAGTTGACATCACAGATGAAACAAATCTATGGCTTTTAGCTGACAAAACATTTTATTTTCACAAGTTGACAGAAGGGTGGCTTAAAGTTTGACAATAATAGTTAATTCTAAAACAAATTTTATTCATTTCCATTTTTAGACAAAGCTAGGAAGCCACTAGAGGGTGGCCCGATGCGGCTCCAGAGCTAAGGCGACACCCGTTCTAAAGGATAGTTACAGCAAAGACATACTTCATAAACACGTCAATGCCACTAAATATCTCTCGAGCTCATGAACACAGCTCTAAACAGTGGATGAAAAAGACTGCAACCACAGCATTTATTACAGGCAATTATATCACCATAAGCAATGCATGGCCCTCAACACTGCCAGGTGTTATTGGTAATGGCCACAGTGGTATGGCACAGTCCCTTACACCAGAGACTAGAGCCAAACCTGCTGGTATGTGCCAAGGCTTTGTGTCACCATCCACTCTGAGACCAGATATCACTATGACACGCTGTGCCTTTACCATCTCCTTTTGCTGCCAAAAAGCCTGGCAGAGTTGTGCCAGGGTTCCAATTGTAGCTCTTCCTCTTGGCGACAGGTAGGATAGCCTCGGGCACCAGCACCTGGGGGGCAGGGGCAGCTGGTGGGGGGGGGGAGGGCGTCCCACTCACGGTGATGTTTAACCTCTTCCGCTTGGCAGTATGGGGGTGTGAGTGCCAGGGGTGTCAAGTGAGCCTGAACCACCGCTGTCCCGATCGTTACGTTTTAAATGATCACACAGCGGATGTTATGCCAGGTCTGACACTGGATGATATGACCACCGCAGTGTTACAATGGTCTAGCCCTAAACGATTAAAAAGTGCTGGATGAAAGAGCATACACTGAAGGCAGACGTCAGGCAGAAAGAGTCACACTGGGCTCCCTCTGTACTTCTCCTTAAGCTCCTCCATAGAGAGAGAGAGAGAATCCTTTGTGTTATTAATGCCAGGACCAAAAATTACGCACGGGGGGGGGGGGGGGGTTATTTGTCACCTGGTCATGTATTTTTCATCTCTTGATGTGGGATTAAAAGCGGAGGAGGGATGGCGTGGCGTGGGGGATTTGATTGGAGTGTGGGTGGGAGTGTGTGTGTGTCTGTATCTCTGTGTGTGTGTGTGGTGGGGTGGTGTACTGATAAAGGTACCTTAATCTTAGAGAACATGATGCTGAGCTTCAAAGGCATAGGAAAGCCCACAGCAGAAGCACAAGAAAGCCTAGTGGAGCCCTCTCGTATTTGATTATCACAGGACATGTAGCCCAGCAAATTGCTATGCTAATTCCTGGAGTCATCCCGCGCCCTCCCCGCCACCTTACTCTGGCCCCTGAGGGACATAAAGGATATTGGATATGAAACTGTGTCCCCTCCTCCCCTCACTGTCATCCCAGTGTGAGCTGATAACACATCACAACCATCAGTCATTTACCACCACCACCTCTCTCTCTCTCTCTCTCTTTCTCTCTCTCTCTCTGTTTTTGCACTCTCTCACTCTCTCTCTCAAGCTCTCTCCCTCTGAGGCACTAAAGTGTGTGCCACACATTAAGTTGTTTTTATTTATTTCTTTTTTACCTCTCAGAGTCACTTCACTCGGAGCCCCGAAGAGAAATGATACACTAAGGGTGTGACAAAATGAGAGGCATCTCTCACCACCCCCCCTCTGTGCACCGCAACCATCATGCCACACACCCACACACATACACACACACACACACACACACACACACACATGCACCCTCTTGTCCTCTCCTTCTTCTCTCTCAAGCCCACAACCGACAGCAAGGAACCCATTTAAATGCATTAAGAATATGCAGGGTGGATTGTTGATGACACCGATTCGTCTCCATGCCGGAGCACATTCTTGTCAAAAAAACACCCTAAGCATGTGCAAGCGCACACAGTCATGCACACACACACACACACACACACACACGCACACACACACACACACACACACACACACACACACACACACACAGAGAGAAACAGTCACAGTTACAGGATGGAGAAAAAAATAAATGTGTCTCGAACAAACAGGATTTAGCACGTTTAGTGAGATAGTCCTCCCCTCCACTAATGCGTTTAATCATTGACTGAGAAGGGGGGGGGAAGGGGGGAATGCCACACTCATCCGCACAGAAACCTGGGCTTTACGAGACAACGATGACGGCACGCTCAGAAATAGAGTCTGGCCTGGAGGAGTGCGTTTTCCAAAAAGAGCTCATGGGTTATTCATGCTGTCGTCTGAGTAGGAGGAAACCCTCCGCCTTAATGTTGACTTCCCCTTAAGTACGATCTAATGGCATACAGGATTGTTGGGGGGGGGGGGGGGGGCAGTATGTTGGGATGAGGTTGGGGATTTGGAGAGGGCTTGTGGAGAGGTGGGAGAGCTTCTGCAGTCGTTCTGGAGTATGCCCATAAGGCACATTCACCTGAAGTCATGACCATGCGGAGAACTCATTTGAGGAAGAGGAGACGAGGAGGAAACGTCAGCATGTAAAACACATTGCATTAAGTGCATGTGAGTGTGTGTGACTGTGTGTATATGTAAGTGTGTGTGTATGTGTGAGGCAAAAATATTTCCCCCTTGTTGATGTGCTCTGACTTCAAGTTTGTCAAGTAAATTCCCCTTGGGGATCAATAAAGTATCTATCTATCTATCTATCTATCTGGGATCTATCACCTTCCACTGCCAAAGAAGAAGAAGAAAAAAGAAATATGATCAGCCTCTTAGGGCCATCAATCTATTCTGGACTGCTCATTTATCACCATAAGAAATTCTTCACTCGTCACCCTACTATCAAACCTCAGGCCTGTGATGCATCACATTAGCATCTGTGCTGGCAGGATAAGATCTCTCTTGGTGGAGAAGGGAGAATTCATGAGGCAGTCCACACTGTACAGGTGAATCCGGCAGGGCAGTTTCTCACATAATCATTGGAGATGAGGTGCAACATCAATAGATTATTTTTTCAAGTGCCTACTGGAATGTATTGTCCTAAGGCCCGGGCTACAGCGGGTTCGCAACTGAAGCGCTTTGTTTGCATAGCGTAAAAATAGTTTCAGAAGACTGAATTATTTATTTTTTTAATGTACATGGCACTATCACATCTGGTGCAGCAAGTTCCATTGATTACAGTGGAAGCTATTTCTTGCTGCAAACGCTACTCAACTGGAACACTTTAGTTACGTGCCCGGCGGTGTGGCCTCCCTGTAATACTTGCCCACTCTTCAGCCCTTTTTTCTGACAGTTTCAGCGTTATAATTCACACATGGCAGTTTGCCCATGGCTGCATGCTGTTGAATCCAGCTGTGCCGTTGACCTCAAGCTCCCTGTTGCGTGCTAACTAAAAGGATGCACCCTTCTTTGTGACTTTCCACTGCATCCTCCAACTCGAAGTGAAAGGGCTTTAAATGCCATTTGTCACCCTTACATTATAGTCATACCCACCCCACCCCAAGGTTGTTTTTTTTTTATACCCTCCCAGTGTTACTGTGAATGACCCTTACATTCGTCTGCCCTGTGATTGACTCGGGATTGATGGCATAATGTCCGATCCATAAATGTCAGCCAGTGGCTGGATGGAAATTTGTGCCAACATCTCACCTCTAGGCAATAAAGCAGGCAGTGTAGCACGAAGGCAATGTGACTACGACCAAGATAGTGACTGACCCATGAGGCAGAGGACTCTGCTGACCCCTTTTAGGAGGGTATTTTGGGATGGCTCCAGCAGACTTAACATTTCAGTGGATTAAGATCGAGGGGAACTGAACTTTGCCTAACTGGGTATTGGGTGTTTTTTATATAATGCCTGCATATGTCAAGTGAACTCTCCAGGATGATACAAAGGGGAAATGTAGACACCAGCTATTCGAAAAAGGGAAAGTTGGACTTATTAACATCAATCCTTCAGCATCTGGCCAAACTGCTCTCACAACTTTTATATTATATAATAGTCGGGATAAATATTTTTTTGTTTGTTTGTTTTGTTTTGCTGAAGAACACTTCTGAAGTCTAAATCAGTGTTTTCCGACATGGAAGGCAGCAAGCAGTAGGGGGCGACATAATGAAGTAGAGACAAAACAAACAAACAAACAAACAAACAAGTGAAACGTCTCACAGCGGTGAGTCTTCCAAAAGGACCATTGTGTCACGCTTGGTTCTTTTATTCCATGTGGGAGGGCTTTCTCAAAGAATGAAGTAGCCTCATCAAACTTATATCAAAAAGAAAAAGAAAACTGATTTTGTTTCATCCTGTGCGACTACTTTGATTTACAGATCTGTTACAGACTGGGAACAGTTCATGTAAACACACAGTAAATATATGCCATTGATGAAGATCAAACAGATGTGGTCTCAATCCCTCAGAAAGAACTGAGTGATTTCTTGCAGACAATATAGCTAGGTGTTTTGGCTTTAGCATTAATGTTTCTGTTACTGTAGTTATTGTATTTTCCGGACAGTGTAGGGTACCTAATGGTGTGTGCAGAGTGTTTTTGTAACAGTGATTTCCTGTGTCAGCTCCATTCATGATTTACCACGTTGATCTAAAACAGCTTTTTGAATGGGAGCATGTGTATGAATTTTTGATAACAGCACTGTCTGCGAACCATTGTTCTGTATATTGTCTCACAGTAGCAGCCATAAGACAAAGTACTTACCCAAAATAAATTATAGATGCAGAAAGAATCAGAATGACAATGAAAGCCTAGTACTGAAATGACAAATGACCTTGTGGTTTTGACAGGTGAAATATCATGTGCAACATGTCCATTGGTTCAGGTTCACCTCTGGAAGCATCTGTGTTTTAAGTTTAGAACAGTTATAAGGAGGTTAAATGCACACTGGTTATAAAAATATAAAGGGATAAAACATGAGCACAAAAATCATTACGAAGGCACAGGCACAGCAGTCTAACACTGTTTTTCACCCTTGTGGACAAAAGACTGAACTGTAGTGCCTATCAAGCTTTTTTCACAAATGCTGTTGGACTTCAACAGGGCAGCTGACAGTCTTTCATTTCTAATGCTATTATATAATATACACATGTGCAAAATCCCCTGCTCTGCTGGCTTTGTATATTTTTGGAGGATTTTCATGCTCTTTAGAGCATGACTACAAGCTGCAAGCTTCTCATTCCCATTGCCCTGTCACTTGCTCTTTGCCTTTGAGGTGTCATGACAGCCAAATGACAGAGCTCCATTCTCAAAGTCTGCTGCATCAGTCTATAGCTCATTGTAAGCTGGCCTATACGTTTAGATAGATGTATGCTCACAATAGAGAAACCATTTGTTTGACTGAAAATAAGACATTAGGTTGCCTTAGATTGGATACTGTATTTTTTCAAAGAACACTGATGCATTAAATAAAGTCTGTAGTATCACATAATAACACATGGTTGCACACCATGCACACTTTAATCACTGTTGCCTGTGTTTTTATATGTGTATGTGCAAACCTAATCCAAAGTGTCCCTGTTGTGGATGTTCACACCTCAGAGCTTACAGTAAAGTATGGACTCCAGACATGCCTAGTTAAATTGGTTCCCAAAGCATTCCCCCATCTTAATTTTTAATAATTCATTAACACATTCCCACGTTGCAGACTCTCAAACATACTACTTCATTAAAACAGGACTCTGCCCACAGTGTATTGCATGGGACTGTTCCAACTGCCAGCACTGTAAGACTTTCACCTAGTTGAGAGTATGGGGAGGCAAGTCAGGGGTTTGCATTGTGTATTCTTGTCCATCCTGTCAAGCTGCAGTGGCAGCAAGTGTCTTCCCTTGTCAATCACTGAAGCAGTAGCAGCATTGGAAAGCAGGCCCTGTCCAGCCCATAATAATCAATACATCTTCTAAAACTTTTAGAGAGTTGTTCTGATGTACACTTTTTGGATGTTGGCATGCAGAGCAGTTTTTCTTTTATTGAAGGCAGGTGGCATCGGGCAGTGAAAATCTCCAACTGGTACTGAATAAAAATGAACAAAGATAATGTGCTTAATTGCAGAGTAAATAGAGTAGTTATGGTCATTCAGTTACAGCCATGCTCACAGTTTGTTGGTGTCTATTCAGCATTCCTTATTAGAGCCAATGTGTTAAAAGGAGCTCTGCAGAGGTGCATTGCTTGAAAGAAAAGGGTAGATATCAAGGGCTCAGCTCAAAGGACTGAGATAAAAGCATAGGCGTAGGCAAAAGTTATCATTATGTTCCACAGGAAGAGCTCAAAACTCTGCTCCTGGGTAATTGATGTTTTAGGGAAAGTGGCATTGCTTTAACGTCTCTACAGCTTCCTTTGCTTCTGACTCTCTTTGTTTATCTGTATTTTACTCTCTCTCTCGCAATTGCTCTCTATCCCTCTCTCTTTGTCTTTCACACTCTCCGATTATTCCTTACCCCCCCCCCCACCCCGACCTCTCTGTTTTTTCAATCTGGAAAATACCTTCAATGATGGCTCTATCAAAATCTGTGGATCCTCTCTTCCTTCTGGATGGTTCATTAGCTGCTATCCTCAATGCTGGAGTGGGCCGGCCAGCTGCTGCTACTGCTGCTGCTGTCGCCACCACCGCTGCGGGTGCTGTGGCTGCGACTGCGTCCACCGTCCACGGTTATCAGCACGCCATGCTCCCTCTGCCTCAGCCCCTGCGGTGGCCTACGTGACAGTCTCCCCAGATAAATAATGCAGCTCGGGAGCCAGGCTGACAGCAGCTGCCGGAGCTTTTCAAACTGCCTTCAAACAACCGCCATGGCATAAAGAGCAGCTCCTTCTGCGTCGCTCACCTTTTGGGGGCTCGTCCGGGATAATTGCACTTACTTCCCGCTTTCTCGCCCACCCCTCTGTAAAAAAAAAACAGCGCTCGGCAGTGGCTTTCTCCAACTGAAGAAACCTTTGAAAGGAAGAGAGAGTGGAGTTGAGGCACGCCCCATGGGGATTTGCCATCCCATTAGACTCTGTTGTGATTCGCTGGCAGTTGTAGAAGCATGTTGTGCTCATCACAGGCATACTGAAACTCTTGGTCCCCACTTCAAAGCCTGCCTAGCTGAGGTTTCTATCAGTGGGTGATTCAAGCAGAGGTGCAAGCCCTCTGGACAATGTCTTTTTTCCCCTCGGATGGTGTTGTACAGAAGCCTGGAAAAATCCAAACTCATTCACAAAGACAATAGAGTCAGGTGACTCTCGATTGGGAAATGTTTGCAACACTTGCATCGCAACACACAGTAACTTTGAAATCATTGGTCCAGCCTTACCAATCACATTGATCAGAGATTCCTAACGTTACTTCCTACTTCGTCTAAACTTTACAAACTGACAATAAACAGCAACAGTCAGGAAGCAATGTATGTGGGTATACCTTTGCTGTAAATAAATGTCTGCATTTTTCCAACAGCATTTTTTGCTGCTTCTGTTTATCACAATAAGTTTTGGTTTCGTCTTCCCCTCTCATCGCTGATTGGCCTGACATTTTTCTTGTCTGAGGGAAACAGTTATGAACTATGGTGTTCCAGACTAGATCTCCCTGAAAGCAGATCTAGGTGAGTGGGGCCAGACTAGTTGTGCAGCACACAGGTGTTGCTTGTGGGTGGCTAAGGTATGAAACTGGCCTGTTTATGTGTGTGCATAGATGTATGCGTTCATTTCACAGAGCACACATTTTTGCATTTGACTATTGATTGAATAATCTAAAAGGCCCCTGACAGATTGGGTGAGAACACATCAGCAAAATCATTTTATTTCAGTCATGGATTGAAGATTCCGTAAATTACTTTAGTGGGGGAATCCAGATTGAGCTGTCCATGGCTCTGATAGCAATGCAAATTACAAGCAAACCAAGATTAGCCTATCATCACACTTTATTTTTCTAAATACTCTAGATCAATTTGGAGACAGATATCTAGCCTTATATTACTCTCCATGGTTCTCAATGATGCACAGCATTTATATTTGTTATGTATTTAGTAGAAAATAAAAATATATATTTGTCTGATTTTGTTTGACTGCCTTTCACGCCTGACTCCCTGTCTTGTTGGTGTTTTAACCCAAACGTGTGGTCTTACATGCTGACCTTCACGTCTGTGAAACCTTACATAACAGTCATTCGGGTTTGTCAAGCTGTTGTGCTATTTTTTCAAATATTACTCGCTGAGTGTGAGAACGGAAAAAAAAAAGTTTGAGGTCGATGGCTCTTGGCAGTTTTTAAAATAACAATATTTTACCCTGTGAAGTCCTTGTCCCTCGAACTCCAGTTGCCTCCAGTTGACACATAAAGCATGGAACTGTCACCATGATTAACTGTGTTCTCTGCAATGGGTTACCCTGACAAAGTGCTTTGAAATCGCTCACCCAAAATCCATCATCATGAACCTGCCCGAGAATGCGCTGATCCTCAGCTCACCTTCACAGACGTGTCCATCACAGATGCCCACAAGCAGTCTCCGCTCATCTCTTTTCCTCCACCTTTAGAATGTACCGCACGTACAGTATCGCATTCTTAATAACTCCTATCCCTGTGAGTCAGGGAATTTTCGTTCTGCTCCTGCATGTCTTATCATCTTTTGCATCTTCTTGCTCCATGTATACGTGATTAAAGGTAGTTTAATTAAAATGCCCTTGATTAGTGAAAGAAGGTGTGCTTGACTAATCAACAGTGACATAGATGATTTCAGTCAGCTACGCACATATAAGAGAGGCAGATTGGTAGCATGCAGTGCATTATGTGTGGGGTGAAGGACTGTGATTGCTTTCCAGTTATCATCAACAAATCAAGCTGGAGTCACTGGAATAGTTCTGCCCCTGGTTGCAACACAATGTGGAAATCAGCATTCAGGCTATCATTCAGTCCAAGCTCCCCTCACTGTCCCAGCTGGTGTGAATGAGAAGCTCTGTGTGTGTGTGTGTGTGTGTGTTTGTTTGTGTGTGTGTGTGTATGTGATTCTGTCAGATTTGCTTTGATGCACATTCATCTCCTTGTTTTGTTCTTTGCCCAGCAGGGCCACCAGACTGACTTAGTCCACTAAGAGAATGTAGGAGGTGGGTTTCTCACACAATACAAAATAAAAAGAACTTCAGACTTGATAATAATGTGTTTGTATATCGTAAGGCTTAGCTTATCTAAACACCATACAGCCAGCCCAGCTGTCTTTGGGCTCTGGTCTATAGAGTCAACAATATGGCTATCTATAAGTGAATCCTTCATCTACAATATAATCATAGAAGTCGTTTACATTTTAGTAAACCTAGAACTTATGGCGCGACCCTGGGAGTGCTGTATTAATTATAGTAATTCCTTTGTTTTGTATACATTGTGGTGGAGCAATTTGTCTGGTTGATTCATGTGATGAAAGTGTGTGTTCACAGTGTGATTATGGCCACCAGCCTACCCACAATGAGAGCCTTATCACTTCCTGTTTTCTCCACATGAACAAATAGGCACTGCATGGTCGTGCACCAGTAGAAAGCAGACATTATCTCTGTGCCCTGTATTATTGTGTTGAGCAGCTCCTCCTCTCAGTGAAAAGAGTCATTGTTTTCCCTCTCCATCCCGTGCCTGATGCTGTTAGATGGATTATGTCTGTGATGTTGGGCCCATGTTGGGCTCTGCTGGGAAGCCGGAGGAGAGGAAGAAAAAAAAATGAAACAGACAAAGAAAACCAGAGAGCATCCTTGTGTGTCGTCACCTTACAAGTGTGTTTAGCCTAAGTAGTTATAGTTTGTGGATGAGGTTCTTATGAAAGACGACAGCAGTGTGTGGCCAGTGCAAAAGCGATTACGCGTTTGGCTGTCACTTAAAAGTGATAGGCTGCATGTTCCACAGTCAATTGGGAGCTACCCCTGCGACAAGTGAGGAAATTGGCCAAGCTGGGGCCTGCTGATTTTTCTCCCTTTTTTCCACACTTGTTGTTTGAAGATAAGCCAACACCGTGAGGCAACCTCAAGCTAAGCTTTTCGCTGAAATAAAGACATTTTTTTGCTTGCAATGTCTCAGAATGTGGATGGAAATGGTGGCAAAATGCATTGAATTCTGCTCCGACACCTGCTGTGGTCCATTGTGTTTAGACCCACATTGCACTGCATGTAAATGAACAAAGCACACTAAATGCCGACACGGCAGTCTCTCTGTCTCTGATTTTTTTTAATTGTTTTGTTGTTGTTTTTTATCCTGGTCATGGCCCCGGAAAACAATCACTCTAGAAATGCTTATTCTGAATGCTATCAGTGGCCACGCTATCAACGTCATGTATTTATACTGAGTAATGGATAAAGGATAAAGGATAAAGCCATACAGAAATGATTTTGATAGTCTTCATCCAGCATTGCTACAGTAGTGAGATGTCATATTTAAGACCAGAGGAGCTGGCACACAGACTGAAGTCCTTGCCTCTTGCAGTTGTGTTTGGGAACACAACTTTTTGCAGAACATCTGATTTTGTTTTTTTTCTCACTTTGCAAAGGATTGATGCTTATTTGTGTTGCCTACTACTACTACTACTGCTACTACAACAACTTAACCAGTTTGCAGTTGATATGCATACGGAATCAAGAAGTAGAGGCGGTTGTGTTTGGTTGGCCTCTGTTGCATTTAAAACACTCCAAAACATTAGTAAAACATCAGGGGGGAAAAGACTAAAAGTGTGAGATTTACATAATTATGCAAAATAATGCATAATTAATGGTCAGGTAAAGAATTCATGTAAACCCCAGCATAGTTGATGCAGTGATTTAACTTGGCAAACATCTTGAAAAAGACACCTGAATGGAAAAGTAGAAAGTCCTTAAAGCAACACCAAAGAACTTTCCCTCTGCCGCACACACGCTATTTGTTTATCCAGCACCGGCTTTGCAAATAACGATGTCCACAGACAAGATAGAATATTTTGCATGACCTATAAAAGTACAATGTATTGCGACATCAGATGCAAGTCAAATTTGTAGTTTCTCATGTCTCATTCCATCGAACTACAGATCCGCTATCCGATCCAGCAAACTTACATAGTGCGGTTATAGCCAATAGAGGGCCGCGAAGGGATTGCAGAAGTGCTGTTCACCCTGTTACGAGTTGATGAACCACTGAAACAATTTTGGAAACATTATTTTAAGGTACAACAAACTCTTTGGTGTTGCTTTAAGTGCAGCCTGATTTTTAGAGCCATGGTGGGAGGTGATAATGGAGGAAGGCATTGTCAGGTCCTTAGAGCTGGCAACAGGGTTTTTTACTTGCCAACATGATTTTTGTATTGACATAGAGGACACATGCAGCAAAATGTTTCACAGGTCTTTGTTGTTCTGGTGACTTTTCATGTAGTAAAAAAAAAGAACTTTTCCTCCTACTGAAGTTCTTTAAAAAAAATTAAAAAAAACTCATTCTCCCTCTCCATCTGGCATTGACAAAGGTTTACAAAAATAATGATGCTGTTTTATCTTATGGACCAGTTGGTTTGATGGTGCAAGGCAGCCCCATTACCCCCCAAACCCATTCACACACACACACACACACACATACACAAACATACAGTACTGTACACACACAAGCACAAACACGCACACTCACACACTCTCACACACACATTTTTACCAAAAGGAAGCCAATTAATAGCACAGTCCACGGATTTACCTGATATCGCAGCAGCTTCTCTGCATTACTGGATCATTATCGGGCACCTTCATTATACATTGTTAGTGTCAGATATGTAGATACGCCGCGCGAGTGCCAGAAACTCTTTTAAATTGCTGATCATGACAGGCAAGGATAAAGATTCATTTGTTGTGCCTCAGCAATCTATCTTACCTTCTCTCCTCAGTCACACTCTCTAACTCCTCTGATATGCTTGACTTTTTTAATGACATTGAGAGAAAGTTGAAAAATTTATGAATAGATATATTTTTTTCTTTGGTATTTGTTGAGACGAGAGACTGACAAGTATTTGCCTCTCGGCTGCTCTACTTCTGCTATAGCGACTTAATGAACAGACTGCAATTAAAACTATGACTCATTAATGGTGGTTTTAAAACTAATGACCTAGCTAATGATCCGAATTATCTTGCAGTCTTGTAGTTGAAGCCAAATGATGTAACAGAGAATCCATATCTGAAATGTATAGATTGGTATTACGAATTTGACTTTGAGATCTTCTGCATCGCCAACATTTTTACACTTTTATATGTATTCAATGAGTCTGTGAGTGAGGACCTGTTTGCTGAGAAGTGGTCCTCAACTGATGTCCGTCTTAGAAACTGATTTTATCAGATAAATATTCTCTGTAAATGTAACAAACTCTGAGTTGTTTCTGAGCTAATATTCCCCTGAAATGTTGCAGAGAAAACTTGCCAGTATCATTCAAGGTTCTTCTGTTGCATCATAGTATGCTCTACTGAACCGTGTGCTCCATGGAAGGGATTGTGTTATTATTATATCACTGCAAAAAGAAAAGGTCCTGTTACCAATGCATCAGGTAATAGGGGCTGTTCAACTGTAATTTACATGGCTAATTGAATGTCTGATATTAAAGTACCACAAAGCTAAATTGGGTCTTTCCTGTTGGATTGCCATTACATGATATATGCACAGATCATCTCTTCTCTCTTATCTCTTGAACGCCCTTTTATCTCTACCCTACCCACTAATGTCAGCTAAATAAACACAACATTATATGTCTCCAGTAGTTTGGAAATCTAGTTAGCTATGCTCATTAATTTTTCCTCTGAGTCCCTATTTAACTCATTGAGTGCCAAAAACGTAATATTAGCCTACGTTTTTCCTTCCCATGCGTTGAGTGCCAAAAACGTAATATTAAGTTTTTAGCTTTTTTTTTAATTACGAAACTAGACACTCTAACACACCTTATATGTGATTTTGGGAACTCTGTGATGAATGGAAATGAAATATATGACGATCGAAAACTCATGAAAACGCACAATCTGGACATTTTATCTGGACATTTTATCATAACTCGGTTGCCGCTTTGGGTCGAATCAGTGACGCACGCACGTCAGCTGAAAACCAGGCCATTTTCGTGGGTCTATCACTAGGTGGCAGTCTCGCCAGGTCTCGCTGATCAGTTCCTGGAAAGTTTACAGGCAACACTTCATATTTCATGAAAGACGTTATATCTCCATTTCTAAAAAAAAATAGAGATTTTGATGAAAACTAGCCACTGTTTACCTTGGGATTTATCAGGAACAGAGGCGTGTAGAAATACACGGTTTGCACCCACTGAGAGCTTAAAGTCTCACCTTTTAAACGAGCCATTGTATGTGTTCATAGCTATAACACAGAATATGCTGTGGCTGTACAAAAATCATCAACAATGGTCTAGATTGCTGGCACTCTAGGACAAAGCTTCCGAAAACAGCTTGGCATTGAATGAGTTAAAGGGGATCTATGGAGTTTGTTCATTTAAAATGTAGCTTAATTTACCTTAACTTCACAGCTTTGGAGTCATTGGAAAGGTTATATTAGTTTTTTCTAGGGCGAATGGTGGCCGTCTCGCTTCCCCCTTGCATCTGTGAGCAGAAAAACCAGCCTTGCAACTTTGGGCCGACGGGCGACGGACTTAGAGACGAAGTCTCGCAGCCTCGCGATGTAACGAATTGCTTCACTGCACTACACACATACATGCCAGGCACCGGCTTGAACAAGGTAGTGATGGAGTTTCTCAGACAGTCGTCATGGCAGAGCCAGCGAAAAGAAGCAGAAAGTGAGTAAACCGTTGTCGGAGGAACAGGAAAAGAGAAAATGGCAGACTGACCGATTGAAAATCGTAAAATATATACTCTAAAGCTGTAGGGAGAGCTCTGCAGAGAAACCTGTGAGCAAAAAGCGAGAAAACCAAAGAAATTGCCAAAACTGCATAGTTTCTCTTTAAGTCCTAATTTCCTAATACTGCAAAAACAGAAACATATGCAAGATTTGGAAATCGGAATTCAAAAATTCAGAATTCCCATGATTACCTATCCCCTCAAGGTCTCAACCTCCCTTTTGGCTATTTCTCTATTTTTAAAAAAAGAGCTTGTTTTTTTTGTTTGTTTCACTTGACATGACTTGCCAGTATGCTAGCTGTCAAGAAGTATGATTTCAGCAGTGGGTGTTGTCAGTGAATGTGTTGCCATGGTGATCGTTGGTTGTTGTAGCTCTATACATGTTGCACCAAAAATATCTGTTCCGTAGCAGGCTACTCACTGCCATGTTTTTACTCAGTTGAGAATAACAGAACAGAAGAATTCACTTTTGTTATGACGTTAGTCATTATCCCTGACAGATGGACATTACTGTTTAACTTTTTGTGTCTTAATGGGTGAGAAAACTGATAAGTGGGTGGTGAAGTGTGAATGATCTGCAGATCAGCATATTATGTCACAAGGAGGATGTGACAGCTAAATGATCCCCTCATAAACATTCATTAAGCTAGATGCTGTCAAAGATAAGAGCGGAGAGTGCTTGCTGATGAGGTTTGAGAAGTGTACTGGATCTTTCTGAGCACATTTCAGTAGAGCTGTCACAGTCACATCTCTCTCTGTCCCTCTCTCTCTCTCTCTCTCTCTGTCTCACAAACAGTCTGTCTGTCTCTCTCTCTTTCTCTGTTTCCTTGTTTCTCATAGATTCTGAAAACAGAAAATGTGGAGAAAAATAAACCCTTGCACAATGAAATTTGTATGTCACCCATGCTGTCCTGTTCTACTGTCAGCTCTGACCAAGAGAAGTCAGCAAACACTCCCAAGTCCCACAGCAACAAAAAAAAAAAACATGGTCACTAAAAACATGGCTCAAAGTGGACATAATCCCCAAACCTCGTCCACCCACCACGTCATTGTCCACTCAATTCAGGATCTTGCGATGAAAATGTAAATATACACAATTCACTTGACTTCTAAAAGCCATTAGAGAAGGAAAGAGACGGGAAAGACTTTAGAAGTACACGTGATGCCACTTTGCCATCTTGCCCGAGATTGAGGGAGCTGGAGGGAAATGCAGGGGAGGCTTTTAGATGCCCGGCTCTCAGCTGCACTTTCGGATGTGCTGAAGTTACTGGAAGGTCACTGAGGTGTGTCCACACAAAGGCAGAGGGACGTCTGATTAGCCACAGTGAAAGGGGGGGGAGGGGGGCAGATGTGGTACTAACAGTGCTGGGAAGAAGCTTAGTATTTTAACAAGATAGCAACAGTTTGAGAGACAACATCATTTTTCTTGCTGTTTCCGTCTTCTCCAAAACCATGTATAACCATAGAGGTATTGTAATTGTCATTACACATCCACTGTTCATTGCATTATGAACCTGTTGAAACCGGAATGGATTATTATTTCTTTTCTTTGCTTACTGTGTTTCATCATTCAGATCAAACACGAGCACAACTAAAGGAGGTTTTAGAAGTGAATAAAAGACAGCGGGGGATTGTGTTGTTTCTCCTTCCTAAGTGCCTCTCCCCTCAGCTCAGCTCAGGATTTCTGCCCCCTGAAACAGACGGATTTAGCGCCGAGTGACTCACTCGACTGTTTGTTCTGTTTTACCTCTGAAGACGTCTGTGACACTGAGGGCAATTTAGATAATGAGTAGAGAGGCTTACAGACAACAGTTAGCCTCAACAATAACAGTGCCATTATTATGCTATAGTTGTGTGTTTTACATGGTTGTGGCTGACCCCTAACAATGAGATAATGACCATTTAAACATTTAAGTACCTTGTGGAGAACATGCATTTTTTCATATGCATAATATGAATTGTGCTTATGTGTGAACGGATGCTTGCCCCAAGTAATGGACCTTGCAGAGCTGCTGTGTGGAAAATAATCATGCATATGTTAATGCATATACATATGTATTGTGAGTGAATGGCTGCTTGTCAGCTATAGGAAATTGCAGGGCTTCTGTGTGGAAAATAATCATACATATATGTTAATACGTATACTGTATGTATTGTGTATATGTGTAAATGGCTGCTTGTCAGCTTAAGGAAATTGCAAGGCTGCTATGTGGAAAATGATAATCAGCTGTACAATGGCCGAGCTAGAGCATCACTTGAGGTGACGGCGAAGGGACTTGACACATGATGGCAAGTCAAGCGTCCTAATGCACAGCTCATATAGTCTGCCTGCGTGAGAGAGGGGTTTGGAGTGTGATGAAAAAGGGTTTGTGGAAATGGATTTTTGAAGTGAACCAGAGACATGATGGTGGGAGGGAACAGTGTTTTTTTTTTAAAGCTTTTTGCTTATTAAGGAGCTTATTTCTGATTTCATTTAGAGTTCATTATTCATTTGGAATTAGAAGATGCTGAACATTCAACAATCCACAGGCGAAGAAGAGGATGCTTGGCTTTTATTGTAGTTGTACAGTATCTCTGAATCTAAGCCTGCACATGGTTTCTTAGTGATTCCTATTCCTGGCTTTGGTATAGTTCTCATTTCAATGTCAGAAGTGTTGACTGTCATCTTCGAGTGTCTGTTACGGCATCGCTATGACAGTTATACGCTTAATATCCTTAGATTATAGCCTACTGGCAAATTGCTGCAACATTAATTAGACAGGTAGATAGTAGCTGTTTTCTTGAATTCCATTAATTCATCAAAACATTGCAGCTTGTTCTTCCAGACAAGTCTCACTTGGCAGTTGAAACCACTTTGCATATGTTGTCCTTCATATCTGCATATTCATTTGCTTCAAAATGCAGTATCACCTCCAGCATTTATCTGTAGTCAGGAGTTTAATTAGCTTTAGCCCAAGCTAACCCTTTTAATGAACAGGATGTCTTCACTTCAGGTTTTCAACAAGTCCTTGCATTTAATCACATACTATTTTACCTGATATGGAAGTGAACAAACTTCTCTTACCAAGCGTCTTCTCGTTTTTTAACTGGGAATTTAGGGCCTTACCTGAAATAATCTTCAAAAGGGAATGAAGGAAAAAATAGATCTGGGGCATAGACACCAAAAGAGGGATGTTGCCATTCTGTCTTTGAATTAGGCTCGGTGCTCAGGGTGAACTTTAATTTCCGAGTCTGTTTTGTCAGACAGAGAGAGAGAGAGAGAGAGGAGGGGGGAGTCGCTGCCTGCAGCAGGGATTGACTGGTGTGTAGGGCATACAGTAGGCCCCTGTGTTAGCCTAGCGCTTCCTAACACTTATTGGGTTCCTCTCAGGCTGCTGTACAGCTGGTGCCTCCGACCCCCCCGCACACACACACACTCCCACCCCCCTTTTCCCCCGTGCTGGAGGCTGTCATGTCCGCCGTCTGGCAGACTAGCGTGTCCATCTCATTAGTGCTTCACACCAACGTGTCTTACTCCTGCAAAACACTGCTCTCCCCTCCACCCCCTCTGATCCGTGCACAAGCCCTCCAGCCTTCGTCCAGCAGACGGGTCCATCCAACCTCATTCTCATCTTGCCTCCACAGAGAGAGACAGTGAGGCACGAAATGGCTGTGCCATGGCCCATGGTGTGTGGATGCATGTCAGGTCATCGATAGGGGCACTTTAGGGGCATTTTTGCTATTCAGCCCCTTGCCATGTTTGGGTTGCTTACGTGCCTACCCAAGGGAGAAGTATCTGAGATTTGACTCTTTACAAGAGGCAGTGTTTACTTACAGTGCTCAGGAATAATTACCACTGGACAATCGTTTCCCCCTTTGTTTTTCTCAACATTCCAAAAGGATCCCTGGGAAGTACTGTAATTAATAATATACTAAAGTCCTGGCATTGTATGTACCGTATGTGCGTATGCAGACTGAAAAGCATGCACCACTGTAACCTGCAACCCTTTCTCTGCCTCTACAGGTGTTACGTGGATGACAGAGTGTCCAAAGTGGCCTGGCTCAACCGCTCCAACATCATCTTCGCAGGCCAGGACAAGTGGTCCCTGGACCCTCGCGTGGAGCTTGTGACCAAGGGACAGCTGGAGTACAGCCTGCGCATCCAGAAGGTGGACGTGTACGACGAGGGCCAGTACACGTGCTCCATCCAGACCAAGCAGCGCGCACGCACCTCTCAGGTGTTCCTCATCGTGCAAGGTCAGAGAACTGAGAGGCTGGAGGGTTTTTAGAGAAGCTTAAGGCCTCATTGTTAGTCATTGAAATTCTGTGTGTGTGTTGTTGGGTGTGTTTGGGATTCTGCATTTATGCAGGAAAATTGAATAATCTATTTTTTCAACAATGCAATGAAATATTATGCAGCCAGCATAATGGGTATAAGCCTCATTTGAACCCATCTCTCTGTGATATACAATGATAATGATGAATGAAAAAACTATTTACAGATAATACTACAATAACACTAGATGTAACATAACTCATTCTACGGGGGCTTTCAGCTGGCCCAAGCTAAGTAAGGGCATTTTACCACAAGTGAAAACATAACTTTAAAAGGTATACTGTGCAGTTTCAGGTGTTTTTGGCAAATATTTCGTTTTTTTCACCCAAAATAGGGGAACATTTCAACATATGTCTTTCGTTGCTATTCTTCTGCTGACAACAAGATTTGATTACAGATTGGCATCAAATCGTGCTACAACAACCACACAGTTATCTTAATAGGCTAACATCACTGTAAGGTCGCCTTCAAGTAAGCAGAATTATGCTTTTAAAATCTGTTTAGCTGGAAGGGCGAGGAGGTAGCAACAGGACAACAGTACAGAGACTTACAGATCCAGTGGTAGGGCTAAT
>NW_027468598.1:14184691-14304691 GCF_046254945.1 Alosa pseudoharengus | reverse complement strand
GTAAAAGACTAAATTAATTTGCGCTGTGAATGCTTATTTTGACAGGCCATAGGCTAAATAAAAATCGTTATTTGTCCGACGCAAAACAGAATATCGAAAGAAGGGGACACCAAGGCCACCGTGGCCTGTAAACCTCTGATTTTCAAAGGGGCATCACGGCAACGATGGGCATGGCCGTCGTGAAATTCCTACCCTGCACATACTGCACACACAGTAACGAAGCCAACTCAGGATGCCAACGATCGACATGGTTCGTGAAGTTAGTTGTATTGCCAACGTGCTTGATTTTAGTGTGGCAGGTTTTACACACCGCGTACGTCTTGTTTAGTTTCCCATTAACTTCGTAGAATTCGAAATGTGCCCAGATATCCGGTTTCCAAGCTTTGGGTGCGTTTTTAATTACCCGTCTATTGCGTTCATCTCCCTCCGTCATCTTGATTCTTTAGTGTTGTTGTTATGCTAGCTAGTGCTGCCGCTTAGCATGTAGCTACAGGCTGTGCATGTCATTACAACGTTGCTCCGGAAATGCTCCCAGAAGTAATTGAAACTTAACAACTTTATTGTCCACTCAAGGCCAGAAAATAAACAGTGACATAATCGATTATGGCACGTTGCCGCATCGATGCTGAATCGCGCATGCCCCGCATTGCAATGCATCGCCGAATCGATTATTGTTGACACCACTACAGGCTACATTGTTATTGATTTCCACTGTATCGGTCAACCATGAACAATTGTGTTAATAAAACCAGAAGAGAATGTCCGCGTCCTACAGAATCATGGATATAAGGACACAAGGGTGGTCTTTAAAAGCCACTTTTGAACCTTTTTGTGTATGTTTAATACTTGTTATTGCACACAGTCAGAAACATAAATGTTCTATAGAAATATTTGCATCGTGCATTATTCATAGGCATTACAAATATATTTGGGTCTATAGGCAGTTGCCATTGGTGATCACTGTCATGTTAAGAATATGTTTCCTCAAGGGTAATTGGTTGCTATTCGTCCACACCTCTACATTAGAACATTTATTTACATTCCAAATACAACTTCACAACAAAGCTTTGTTTTGTTGTTTCCTTTTTGAGCAGTTGGGTGCTACAAAGACTTGAAATGCAAATGCCAGGAGTACCTATAATAATGCATGTTTCACATTTTTGCCGGCAGATGTGATCTTTGTGATGTCAGTTTGAGAGACAGTAAGAAGCTTTTCTTGAAGTAGCAGGTAGCTTTCTGAGCCATTTGAGACCATTTTTTTTTTCGTGCACCTCTTCCTTTCATTCCCGATGATCAAAAAAGATAAGAGGCTTTATATTGTGGCCTACACAATGCACCATTAAGTATTTATGCTGGTAGTATTTATGCCTGGAGCACAGCTGTGTGGTATTTAAGGGGAGATTGAGAGGCCTGCCATGGGAATGTCTGACGAATCCCTGTCAGATTAAAGATCATCGGCGTGGGAGGTGAATGTGTGCATGTGTGTGTGTGTGTGTGTGTGTGTGTGTGTGTGTGTGTGTGTGTGTATGTGTGTGTGCGCATGTGCACCAGTGTGTATGTGTGAGGTCAGGGAAGTGGCGTACAGCACTTTAAAATCTGTGCGAGACGAAGTGGTGACCTTTTCCAATTATCCAGGGACACTCGGAACCTTTCTGAGATTCTTTGGTAGCCTTTCGCTCTGCTCCTCTCTTCTCCCCCTCTCTCTTTCTCCTCTTTCTCTTCTCTTTTCTCCACGCTCTTCTTTTCAAAGAAAGCCCCACACTCTTTCTTTAAATCGATAGCCTCTACTGCCAGGCGCTCTGGACTGTATGTGCGTGGTTGGTGGGGAAATCTCTAGGGTGTTAGAGAACCAGCATCGCTCATCTCTGAACCTCATCACCGGTGAGGAGAATCGCCAGTGGAGGTTTTAGTGGGTGGCGTCAGCAGGCTCGTGTTCGGCCAATTTATTACCGACAGAGAAGTGAGCATGAGGGGGATGGAAAGCATCACAGAGGAGCAATATTGTCTATTTCCTTTGAACATCATAATGAAACGGAATCCTTGATTTTTTTTAATGATAGAAACAATTTAATATTCCGTTTTCTCCTTGCCATGCGTTGATGGTGGAAAAAAAGAGAAAGGACTCCTGGTATACACAAGAAAGAGGGAGGGGAAAAAACTAGAAAGAGAACAAAATCATTCCCTTTAATCTTTTTTATGAGTGTGCAAATGGCACCTCATGCATTTAAATGGGAGCATCCGCCTGACACATGTGACTCCAGAGGCGTCAGAGAGACATCAGGTGAGGTCCCTGTACCTCTGAGAGTTGAGTGTGTTTGTGTCTCTGTGTGTGTGGGCCGTGGGGGGGTGTTGGTGTGTGTGTGTGTGTGTGAGAGAGAGAGAGAGAGTCTGTATGTTTGTGTGTGTGTGTGTGTGTGTGTGTGTGTGTGGTGAGCTCATCACTCCCAAACAGTCGCTACCAAACACACAGCTCCACTCCAGCACAATACGGATGGGGAACTAATGGCCAGCCAGGAACCCGTGGCCAGTCTATTTACCGTTTAGTACTGAAGCGTTAAAGCCAAATGAGATCAAGCTATTTAGCAACCATACAGGAAATACAGAAAGTAGTTATTTAAGAATTCTGTTTGATCTGAAAGCAATATAGTTAGCATTTACTACATTATAGTTAATGAGAAGCCTGGTGTTACCATCTTAAATGTGCAATAGAAATGACTGAATTACTGTTTTTTAAAAAGTGCCTACAAGCAATTAAATAATTTTATTAAAAATTCCATGGGTAATCATGTAAACCTGTACAGAGCAGTGAGCGTTTTTTTCAGGGAGGAAAGTTTGTTGGCTGTCCTCCTGTCCTGGGTCAGGGAAGAGTTTGATTTATCTAATGTACTAGTCATTGTCTCTTAAGCTCTGTTTTTTTATATACCAGGAGTTATAATGCTACAAGCCAGTTCAATCAATATCAATTTTGGTTTATACCTTTTAACAGTGCTTCTGCCTTAAATTAATGTCTGTGGAAGACTAAAATAGTGGATGCAGCCCAGACACTGTCCCCAAAGTTTACGTGGAGGTGGTGAACTATGCATTATTATTCATCAGAGTCAGATAACAAATTAATTGATAATTCAGTCATAATGGGTTCTTAATGGAGTTTGACGCTTTATTATAGCAACTACTGACAAGCCCACCGTACATGAATCCCTGTAAGAATCTGAGATCTCACATGGTGGCAGGGCCATGGAATGGTATCACTTGTAGTAATTTTTGTCTTGTAAAGGTTTTGAGTTACTCTGGTAGAAAGGCAAAATAGAAAGCCTGAATGTGGCAATCTGCCAGTATCCACTGCCTCGGTATGAATGCAAATGGCGCAGCCTCTCTGATGACAGAAATTCCGCTTGAGCATTATGAGCACTATGTTCTCTGGTCGTTATCGGCCCATTTCGGAACCTGCTCGAAAGTATGGATATTGCCACCATAGAGATTCATTTGCATAATATTTTGTTCATCTTTGAAATTGAACCTTGTAGCGTTCATCGATTTGCTGATAATGATATATTTGGCAATTCTCCCACAAAGTGGAAAATGTCAATATGTACAATAACTACATGGTATTTGTTAGTGAAATTATATGAAATTATTGCATTGGCTTAATTTGTGGCTATCTGCGTTCCACTCATATCAGTCTACCATGAAAGCTTGCTTTGATACAATCGTTGAGCTGAAGACAGGTGTTGGAAGAATGTATTGGATGTGGGTTTTAAAAGGGTTCGCTGCAGAATGCATAATAGCCTCCGCATTTTTCGAATGTGCACTTGTTTTATGATATCCAAATTGCCAACCTCGTGGGGCAATTTCATGTGTAAATTGCTGCCACCAGAGTAATGAACCTCTGTCCCTGACAGTCTCACAAACTATGGAAACAACTTGGGTGCAATTCCCTCTTTGGGGGTAGCAAAGTAATTTTCCTTTGCTGTATCTATTTTGTGTAGTGTCGTCTTGATAATTGCATCGCAGTTTACGCTCGATTGTTGACTTGTTTATCTCAATAAACTGACGCCTGGTTGGTTTTCACTATATTTCATTATATACAGCTACATTATTGTCTATATGTAATACGAAAGGCAAGCTTGTATTGTGTGTAAAGGCAAGTGGAGTCTAATACTATAGCACTATAATATATATATATATATATATATATATATACGTTATTACTGTATTATTAGGTATAAGTTCGTTCAGTCCATACGAGTCGATAATCGCATGAGAGCTGTATTCCGATTACTACCGATTACCGATAACAGGCATTGAATCAGCTTATAGGGACTGAATGTTATGATCAGTCAGCGACTAGGTCAGAGGCAAAACTCAATACGCCTATGATCACTGACACACTAGTTAGAAAACCTTTGATTGAAAGAATACTATGTGCACCAGTGATTTTCGATTGCTGTAACTGATGAACATGGTTAGAAAATAGTCTTTGAATAATAGAACTTTCTCAATTTTAGACTCGTGGGCTGGGTCTGTTTGCCTGAATTTATCACGGGTTCACATGGAGAAAAATTACCAGAGCAATTGAAAAGTCTGATCATGAGACTCCACAAAGATGGGAAAGAAAATAGGTAGATCAATAATTAACATCAGTGGACGCACAGATGCAGCAGTAATTGTGTGGCATACAACGAAGCTT
Organism: Alosa pseudoharengus; assembly: GCF_046254945.1. Lineage (NCBI taxonomy): Eukaryota > Metazoa > Chordata > Actinopteri > Clupeiformes > Clupeidae > Alosa > Alosa pseudoharengus. Next base: position 14,300,004 of record NW_027468598.1, on the reverse strand, counting down.
AGCATCACTGATCAGGGGAGAGTTTCTCCAAAAACAACAGTCCCTGTAGAACATCTTCCCTGTGATGCGCATTTCGGCATTGGCTCAAAACTGCACTAGCTAATACATGAAATTATCAGTTTTAGGGTGTTCAGGTGGGTTGGACAATGGTTTATCTTTTCAAACTATCACAATTAACAAATATCCAGGAGTGATGCTTCTAAGACTGATCATTTAGCAGTGACTCCAACTGCCCAACTTTGCAACTATGTTTTTGATTGATTGTTTTTTGATTGATCGCACTGCTTTTGAGAGAGACCAAATCTGAAAGATTGTAACTTCCAAGATTGTGACTGTGGTTAGATAATGACACAAGACACGTACCCCATAGCCACAGTGGGCTATCCTCCTAAAATGCCACCGCAGATCTGCTACCACTTTGAAAAACAGATGGGCATATGTTTCAGATTTGGCCCAGGAGTTCAATGGAATGGAAATCAGTTGTCTGAGACGGCTCAGACACTGTGAAGGACATTGCATAACGTCAGCCTCTATGGCTGGCGTCCAAGAGTAAAAAAAACCTCCTTGTTTGCTCTTGGACACAAAACTTCAAGATAAGACTTTGCAAAAGAACATGAAAAGAATCCTGATGAATATTGTAAGCACCTTCTTTGGTCAGATGAGACCAAGATAAATGTATTTGGCTCAGATGGGGTCCTGCATGTTTGGTGTGATCCTGGTAAGAAATACCAGGAATGCATACTCCTAACAGAGAGGCACAGAGGTGGCTGCACAAGGCTAAGAAGGTGTTGGGGAGATGACATTTGTAGATGGCACCATGAATGCACCATGAATGACAAAAAAACTTGTCAGAAGAGATGAGTCCCTGTCTCCAAAAGTTTGGCAGAAGAAGAGTATTCCAGCATGATAATCAGTCAATGCACACTGACAAAATCACACAAGGGTTTTGTAGAAGAAAAAAAGTGACCGTGCCAAATTTCGTCATGTCGACGCCCATAGTTGGCTCACGAATATCCTGGATTGAAGACTTATTATTTTAAAGAAAGAGGTTGAACAACACAACTGAGCAACACATCTTTCTCCACGCCAAGGATGATTGAACCTGTCATTATGAATAAGGGTGAACTTGCAAAGGATTCAGCTACAATATGTTCCTCTCAGTAATGAAAGGTGTACTGACATTTAGTTCCTATTGTGTGGCCTGTATTTCAATTATAGAAAATATAAACTGTTAGTTTGTAATTTTCCATAATGACAACTGCCCTATCATTCAACGTAGAAGTAATGGAACAAGACTACAAGTCTTGCTGTCACTTTCAAATGTGACTGTCAACTGACTACATGCCCTCACCCCTGTCACAAAGTTTAAAATTATAGCATCTGTATTCTGAATGGACACGATTACAGTGAGGAGTGTGGGGGGGGGGGGGGCAGGGTGAGAGTAACGATTGTGAGGTGATACAAATGAATGGAGATGTAAGTGATATTACACAGGGGTGAACTCACTTCTCTGGTACCGTGCATACATTTCCATCCACGCCAGTCATTTTAATCCTAAACCCTGAATGTATATTCTAGAATGAGTCTGATCCATGGCACTAAGGTGTGAAATCCTGGGTGTTTTAATCTCCTGGAAATGTGGATGTATACATTTTCAGTTGGTCTCCAGCCTCATGACAAGGTTGGAATGGCACTTGATCCCACACAGAGCAGTAATTATTTACTGTATGGATATTACCCATGGTTTTCCACTCCATAAAACTCCCTCGTGAGTTTCCTGATTGATTAATTAAAGACCATTGTTATTATTAAAGTAATTACTTATTTGACAATCCAATAATACTGTACACATGACCTGAAGGCAAAGTGCTTTGAGTGTTTTTAGCAGGGATGTGGCATTGCTCATAATTAATCGGCCATTACCATGACAATGAAAGCGTCCAGTATTTGACAGACATACTGTAGTGGAAGTGGTTGGGTGGCGGTGCGAAACGCTGAGCTCATAGGGGTGTGAATCGGATAAATAGCCGATTGCCTAGCTGGATGTGGTCAGGCACCTGTAAAGTGCCTGTTTTTGTGACACACCAGCAGTAACTGCAGCAGTGGAATTGCAATTATACATGGAGAGAAGAAACCAAAATTAAACACGCAGGCAAAAAGCAGAGTGTGAACAGAAATTATTGGTGTTTTTTCACTAAAGGCAGAAGATAAAACGAGAGAGAGAGAGAGAAGCTTAGCCCCAGTACCATCTTCATGGGTTTTTTGAAGCCTGTTTACCGCTCTGTTCCCTCATTATCTTATTTTGTGTTATTAGCCACTCCATCATTTAATCTTTTGAATGCAAATTTAATCTCTTTCTTCCTCCGGCTTCTAGCTGGTTTACTTACTCCAGCTCCATGGCTGCGTTCCAAGTAGAAAGTGAACAACAAAAAAAGAAGCCCCTGCGATGGTGGAGTGGAGTGGAGTGGAGACTCGACAAAGTCACACATTTATTAAGACTTACTGTAGATAAGAGTTATTGCTTACAGAAATTCCAAAGAGGCCCATTTTTCAGTTAGTGGAAGTGGAGGCATTCTGCTCAAATTCAGGCAATCCATTTGCGCACTGACGTGGGTGCTTGTTAGACCGTTTCCGCTCGCCAATTTCATTTCCATTTTTCACAAAGCATCGAGTACTTGTTTGTAACCAATTTTATGCCATCTTGGATGAATAACACAGAAAACATAGACACATACAAGTCCCCTGTACACCCACAACTCTCGAAATCTACAGGACATGTCCTCAGTCAAGGATGTGTCCTTACAAGGACCCCAATCTGTACAAATAATGCCAGAGAACCTCCCTACAGACCTCCATTCGCCAACACAACACTGCAAAGGAAGTTTTTTTCTGTTTTTATCACCTTCATGCTCCTTTCCTCAAAAGTCTGTGGCACATTACTGCAGGATGAGTGACTGATGGCACCAAGGTACCAGGAGGGGCTAACAAGTGAAATCTGAGGCAACCAGCACTCCTCGACTCTTTGTGTAAGGGCAGCAGGATGTGTCTGCCATGAAGCGCATGGCTGCATCAAGCTGTGTGCTGAAAACCTGGAGGTCTCTGATTGTAACACTTAACAGGTTCCTTTGTGGCATTGCAACTTTTTGTCTTCAGGTTTTTTTTTTTCCTTTTTTTTGTCTTCCTGCTACAGATCTAGCAGCCAATTCACATTGGTGAAACTGAGCCTGTGAGTTTAAACCTTTTTTTCCAGCTGCTGTGATTGCTCTTGCCTGCTCATGGAGGTAATTGTAGATGCACTCATTAAAGTGCCTGCAACCTTAGAAGGCAATAGCATGGAGATGAAAGTGTATCAAAAACAAACAAAATTATTAGAAGGTCCTTACATATGTACAGTCAATTGCAGGTATTAGAGAACAGAAAGGCATGACCCGGTAATGCCCCCTGAAAATCTTGAATATATTACATTGTATTGTGAGGCATTCCACTTGGCAAATTAACAAAGCATTGCTGTCATTTTATGGAAGGTAACCGATTGTAAATTTGAATGTCAAGGTACTCTATTGTGTATGCATTAGGGGTCAAATGAAAACAGTTTATTCAAAAGTGTTATGGACTTATGTGTGTAGTTGAGGAGGGAACATATTGCTTTTTCTATCTCTTTATATTTGGAATTTTATTGGCATAGCTGTTTGGAGGTTGAAACCACTTACAGAAGGTGTCCTGTACATAAACATCAAATCAAATAAATTTGAAACGCCAAAACCTAAAGATGTTACTTGCTGTGAAGAAGGAAGCTTATCAGATATGTTCTGCATAGTATGCTAATTTCCGTAAGATGTTTTGTGGCACACAGCCTTGATTAAAGACACAGTTGTTCATCATCACTGATAATCAACCTCATCAGTTTCCTCAGCGTCTTCTGAGAACACGCTGAACTAACCTATGGCCTAAAATAGCAGCTTAATGAAGTACGTTACATCAGACATGGCAATAGAAAAAAAAATTGAGAGATGACACTACAACCAAAATATGTAGAATCATCTTCAAATTGTGTGTTTGATTTGTACAAGATTCAAATGTATGCAATATATTCTGAGAGACTTTTGAAATGACAGTTCAGCACTGCCAGTCCTTTAAAAGTTACAATGAATGCTATTTCATCACCTCACTTCACCTTTAGTGAGCCGTGTGTTCCCCATTGGCCAATTTAATTCCTTCTCCTTTTTCTTTCTTTCCCCCATCAAAGTAAGAAATCGGTTTTAGCTGTCTGAAGCCACAGCGGAGGGGGCACATGTGCGCACACATCAAATGACCTTAGTGCCTTTGAGCTCCCTCCTGCACACTCTCTGAGTGGACGCTATTCTCCCCTTTTTCAAGGCCTTGGAAAGGACTCAACTCCTTTCGCCTGGCTACCGCGCCGCCATCGGCTTTCAGTGTCACAAACGGCCTCCGGGGGTCAAGGTGCGTCGAGCTCTCCCTGTTATGTTGTCCAGCAGGAAGGGCTTGTCTGAGGCAATGTTATTCAATTTAGGCAGCTGTCACTGCAAGGCGACACAGAGATTACTTTGGCCTCCTGTTTTTGAATTTGGTGGTAATGACCTTCATTCGTGACATGGGTGTAAATTGACAGCTAGTTTTATGGCTGAGCACTCAAGGCCAAAGGAGCTTTCTTTGCGATTACACTATTATTTTCCTACCGTTTAGACATCATTTTCCTGGGTAGTTGTCTATCTGTATGGTTGTGGGAGAAGGAAGGGAATAAGTGTATGTGTGCATATATGAGAACACCTCCATCTCTTTTTTGCTCTCCTTTTAGTATAGTTTGAATGTTCAAGGCTGCATCCCAGGTTAGAGCATGAGTCCTCTATTCTTTTTCTTGGAAACTGCAGTACAGCAGTGATCTTCATTGGAATCTCTAATGCTTGTGCTGACATTTGAAATGGGAAATATAAAAAAAAGGGAATGAACGAGCCCTGGCATCAGTCTGTGCGTGTTTGAGTGCAGAATGCAATAGAAGTCTTACTTCTGGGCCTGCGTGCAAATAAATCCTACTGGTCCCTTGTTTTTTTATGTATCTGTGTGTGTGTGTGAGTGTGTGTGTCTTTGTGTGTGTGTGTGTGTGTGTTTGTCTGTCTGTGTTTGTCTGTTGTCTGTGTTTGTCTGTTTTGTCTGTGTGTGGTTAATTAGTTTGAAAAGTAGTAGTTCAAATACAAGGTATATTCCCAGGCTGTATGTATCAATGTACACATGTCATATATCCCCTTTGCCGAGTCTATGCCTATATGTGCTCTGAACACATGGAGAGAGAAGGAGTGAGAGTGAGAGAGAGAGAGAGAGAGAGGAGAAAAGTTGAGAAGTTAAGCCCTTAGAGTCGATCAGCCACCAAGCGAATTCTATTTCATCTCCGCCCCCTGCCCACCCCTTGGTAACCGTATTCAGGCCAAAGATGAGGCATAGGCAGATAAAAACGCTACGCCGTGACACTAAACACATTTATCAGGGCACACACAACACAGAAGGGCCGAGCGCCAGCCTGCTTTACGAGCCACTGAGATGGACTTTGATCATCGCCTCCTCGCGGGCCCTCTCAGCCGCTTGAAGGCCCGATGGGTCCGGAGAGAGTGATATTGCCGATTTAAACCCATTTCTTCATGGGCATTGACAACAAAACCATTTGCCTGAGAAAATCAGATAGAAAGGAGGATAAAAAAAAACCACTCATAATTGTAATTGTGGCATATATTTTTTTCTTTTAACATAAAAAGGTTGTGTTTCTCCCCAAACCACCAACATTTTATCTGTAAAGCATGCATGGTTAACACATTTATATGAGCCCATTGCCTTTTCATCTGTTGACCACTTTTTTTTTTCTTTTGCTGTGCTTTTTTTTTTACTCGAGTGTGGTGGTGTCCAGACAGGATTCATGTTTGCTGCTGCGGATTACTTTCAAAGAGTTATCATCAAGTGCAGCAACGTAGAAGCTCTCTGCAGCAGAGCCAGCAGCGCCGCGTTTCATGAGTCAGTCACGGCGCCTGATCAAAACAACGGATGACCTGGAATAGTCCTTGTACCTATTTTTCCCCTCAAAGACAACAACAGCAAAAAAAATTATGGGCACCAAAGAGAATAGTGTTTTCACCGGTACCTCTTCAAAAACTGCCCTGAAGCCCAGCCCATAAGTTAAATAACAATTCCAGCCTCGGGCAATAGAGACAGAGGCATAATGCGTTAAGCCTCCTGGTCTTTTGACTTATGAATCCGCACCAGCAGTTCTTCTCCAGGGCTGTGGGTCGTTATCGCCATGTGCTATTTTCTCCCTCCGAGTTCAGCGATATGCCGTGGATGTCAAGGTTTCAACGCTAGAGCTCTCAGCCAGCCAATGAGAGATCAGGGCCCTCTCTCTTTCTCGCTCGCTCTGCTTCATAAGGAAGAGAGATTTGATTCGCTGTCTCCTCAATCTCAGCTGTGATCAAGGAACACGTCTCACTCTGGTCAAGACTGGCTGTGCTTTCATGTGTTTTTTTCAGCGTGTTTAATCGATGCAGCAGCCTGCACGGTGAGCAGAGGATGCAACTGGATAAGAGACAATATCATTACTTACACTGGACAAGGGATACATTTTAGCAGCATGTTTTATATTTTATTTGTTTGCTGCATGGAGTATAATGGCTGAGAGAAACATTTTTTACTGCTTGTCTGACATATCAAATTACATATTTTTATGTAGGACACAAACAATGTCACAAATGTAATGCTGTAACCTGTTTACACACATTCAGTTCTTTTCCTCCTTAGTGTTGTATTACATACGTTCATCGTTGTCAGCTGCTTTGAAGTGTCACATATTTCATAATAATGGGTTTTGAAGCAAAAAAGAATTCAGTGATGGCAGCATTGTAATAACATTCTTGGAATGCTGTTGTTGTTATTTTGTTATTCATATGCTACATAAAAATAGAATATACATTCATGAAGTCTTTTTCTGATTCAAATGTTTTTATCTGATTAAACTGGGTTTTGACAGTCATTTTGCATTTTGACAGTATCATTTACGGATGGCTTGAAAAACACTCTTTACAGAAGCATCAGGCACTTGTGAGCGTTAATGCAGCCACGTCACTCTCGTGCACGGCAGTGGTTGTTAATCAGTTTCAATTCTGGCCGGCGTCAACTGGCTCCCCAGCCATGCTAATGAACATGTCGGACACCATCCGCACAAAGTAAACAAGTTGTCATGATGGCTTCTCCTCTCCTTTAGCAGTTCCCCCACCCCACCGCCACCCTTACCTCCTTCCCCCTGTTCTGCTGCTCCTCCTCCTCCTCCGTCACCTTCCTCCTTCTCTACCGTCGATGCATTAACTGTCCTCTGATTGATGGCCTGCAAAATGCTGACCACCGTAGAATAAGGTATGCATCAGCTCAGTGTAATTTGTGGGAGCCGCTCTACGCGACTCATAAATTCCCCTCTTTTGTTTGTTTGCGCGCCAAGTAAATCAGAGACTCGGGAGTGCCGCTTCATTAAACATTACATTTAGGTGACAAATGCGCAGGTACCCACGAACATTCGTCATGCCTTTTCTTCAGCGCGCTCCAACTTCCGTAAGTCGCATGTTGACAGCTCGGGTGAGTTGGAGTTCGCTCAACTGCTGAATATCTTAATTTAAAAGTTCCATGAAACACCTTATTGATTATCCTGCCTGGTGCTTTCAACAGGATTTGATGCCTAAGCTATATGCTGGTAATGAATCTAAAGAGACAGGTTTACCCTGCTTTCAGTGACAGAGGCACCACAAGATTTTATTGAAGTCTTTCACAGTGTGCCTTGCATAAAGAATCTGTAGAAACATAGTTTGGTCTTTGAAATGTGCAACTATTTATGAATGGCTGCATTGTACTATATATATGGTATATGAGTGGATCAGTGATTCTATTACATTCTATTAAGTTCGGTAGAGTTGTTGCGTGCACCACCTATCTTTAGGCCAGGTGCAGAACAAAGTACAGCTCTGGAAAAGTAAAAAAATTCTGATGTCATCCTACGGTTGCTGAGTGAAATGTTGCTGTTTTTAAATAAAAAGTTTGGAGCTACTCCAGTGTGCGAACATTCTATCTTTTGTTCTATTACATTCTATCTTTTGTTCTATTACATAAATATCTTTTGTTCTATTACATAAATATCTTTTGTTCTATTACATTCTATCTTTCACTCCAGTGTGCGAACATTCTATCTTTTGTTCTATTACATTCTATCTTTTGTTCTATTACATTCTCGCTTTTGTTCTATTACATTCTCGCTTTTGTTCTATTACATTCTATCTTTTGTTCTATTACATTCTATCAGCATGTTTGTAATTGTTGCTATATCTGTGTCATTTGTCTCTTTCAGTTCCTGCAAACATCTACAAAGTGTCGGAGGACATCACTATAAACGAGGGCAGCAACATGACGCTGACCTGTCTCGCCAGCGGTCGGCCTGATCCCATGATTACCTGGCGCCTCCTCAACCCGTCAGGTAGTCCATCAGTCACTACTAGTTGTGTTGTACACAGTTTCACTCGCCAGGCTTGATGTCCATCAGTCACTACTAGTTGTGTTGTACACAGTTTCACTCGCCAGGCTTGATGGCAGAGAGTCAAGGAGAGAGTGAAGGAAAAGAGAGAGAGAGTGAGAGAGAGAAAGGCTGTTTTCACCCTTTTCAATTAAATTTCCCTCTACGATTTGAATGTATTCTTTTTTCCTTTCTTCTGACATGAATCATCCCATTGTACTTTTTAATTAGGCTTCTCCAAGGTGACCGTTCTTTTTTGTGTGTGTGTGTGTGTGATAGTTATCACATGATCTTTAAAGGAAGCATTGCCTCTGATGCACCGTAATTGATTTCTGCCCAGATTGAATAACACCTAGAACCTTGTGTCAGTGTACCGCCGGTCTGAACTAACTCCCAAACGGCTCGGGAAATGTTTCTGAGTGCACCGCAAAATCCCCATCCCGTTCCACACCCCCCACTGAGTGATATTGATGGATCGTGTTTTGTTTTCGCACATGCAGCCAGCTGAGTTGGTGTTCTGCAATGAATGTGTTTATTTGCTAAGTAATAGGAGGATGCCTGGACCTGTCCCCGTTGATTAGCCGCGTAGTCTGTCACGCAGCGGGCCGGAGCTGCGTATGTATTCATGGGCTCCGCAGAAGCACGCTGCGTCGGGAGGGCTAACCCTCGTCCATCACTGCAAGGATAAGCACTTTCCTGAGGACTGTTTTTTGGTGTGTGTGTGGGGGTGGGGGGGCGTGCTGCAGGTAGAGGTGTTCCTGGAGTGTCAGAGAGTCATGTTTACCTTCCCTCTGCGCGCATGTTTTAGTCATGTGGTTCATAGCCTTCTGTAGCTGTGTGACTGTAATGAACAAGAGTTCTACATTACTTTCTGTGATCCATTAGTTTAGTAAGTCAAAACTGCAGTGCTTCATTAAGGCTCCTGATTGGAGCCATGGTGAATATCACACATGCATCATATAGACCGGCCAATTTGCCAGGCAGTTATTTCAACGTTGCGGACAGTGATGATAATGAACGCTAATGGATCTGCCCTGTCAAAACACTGCAGTCCTTTATGATGAGCCAGGAGCTTCTTCAGGTAAAGCCCAGGAACAAGCAAAACTAATTACCTCAATGCAGTCAATTATCAATGCATTTATTACCCAACGTAGAGCCTGCACAATCATTCATACTGAATCTGACCTAAAGGCTAAATTCATGAGATGAAGAATACTGAGGTGAAGTCATTTTTGAACATCTAAGTGTTGAAATCTGAGTGGTAGAGCAGCCACTGACAATTAAATCATTGCACATTCATTCTCATATGCACTTTGAATCTGCGAAGTAGGAACTTTATGGAAGCGATTGTTGATTAAGGCGGCATCTGTTAACGCTGGCAGCGAGTGCAAGGAATGAGCACTTGAACAAGGTGACTTACAACGCCAAGCAGTGTAGACAGTTGGCCTGCACCGTCTTGTGCCATCACACGGAATTGGATTCTGTGACAGAGCACAACCCTCTCCTCATCAGCGATTTAATTTGCAGGATTTGATTTGGGTAAAGATTTTACTGGCCGTGTATCCATCACTCTTGTTAGTGGAGCGAGGGAAACATATAGACTGCAACTTCTCTCAGAGGGAGGAAGATTAGAGAGCAGAACATTGCCCGCCGGACTATCCAGATTACCTCACTGAATTGTGGCCAAGACAATAAAAATGAAAGCAATGAATGAAAAGCTTAAATAAAAGCTTGTGTTATAAACCGAATGACCCAGGTTTTCTACAGAGAGCTTAGGGAGTCTGATCTGACTTGGAATAAGTTCCTAATTCTTTCTAATATCGACAAACACTATCCCCACATGCTGAGTGAAGTAAATACACTTCAGTTCTGTAATGTCTATATATCTGTCTATATTGTGTTTAAGTGCATCCACATTTCAGCGTTTCAGAGGCATGCTTTAGTGCAGAGCTTCTTAAATGTGTGGGCACGACATCCCTAGGAAGGGTCGGGAAATTATTTTCCATCTGAATTAAAGTCTTCCTTAGAAAAACATTGTAACAGGTTTAAAAAAAATGGGATATTCAATACCCCTGTGATGAAGGCCTGCCATTCATGTTTTTTTGTTGAGACTGGGTGCTCTCTTAATGCAAACTCAAATTTCTACCTGCACCTCTAGCCACCTGAATTCACAGATGCGCTGTGCAAGCTTGCCAGTGAAAGAACACTATAGGCAGCTTTCTTTCACCACAGGAGCATCATAAATGATATGAATGCTAGTTATCAATTACACAATTATGCATTGGAAGAGATTTTTCTGTGTTGGGGTTTACAACACAGATGTTGTCTCAGCAGAGTGGAGGAAGGTTTATTTTATGTTCAATCAAAAAGTGTAACTAAAGCAAGCAGATAAGTAAAAGAAAATAAATTCATACTGCCCAAAAGTAATAACCAGAAGTGTGCTTGGAGAGCTCAGATCTTTACAATACAATGCTGTAACATTATCCAAAGTGAAACAATATTTCGCCCTGTAGGCCTGTAAGATCCGCCCCAAAATGTAACAGGTTACCTATTCCTTGATGCAGGCTACACCAAGTTTCATATAAATCAGGCCAGTAGAAGTTCTACAGACAGACAAACTGTACCAAAACGTTGTCTCCTCTGTCGGAGCTTATTAGACTACTAGCCTGTTTAGTCTATACAATCTGAATATCAGTTTATCCAAATCCATTTCCGTGTACTGAGATCAACTTTCTTAAGCTTAGCAATTGAGAATGGGTGGCCATACAGCTTAGCTTGGATCTGAATAACTGACAAATACCTAAACTGATGCTAAGTGTTCACATTGCACTTCCTGTTGCAAACATAAGCTGTTCCATATTAGCTTCTCCTTAGGTATTATGCAGTGGGGGAGCAAACAGTGTGTGCTGTCAAGTCAGTGGGATGGAGAGAAGGGGCTCGTTACACATGGCTAATGTATTTTGGGGGGTCGCCAGACAAAAAGTTTAAGAACCACTGCTTTAGTGGACCAAATTTAGGTATGGGCAGATACTTGGCTAGCCCATCCAGGCACAGTTTGAAGCACGGTTCAATTGAGATGGTAGTCAGGTAATGGGTTTGCAGCACAGACAATTCCTTTGGGCCGCACTGTGGAATGAATCAAATCCCAAACATCTAAATCAAAGACAATGAGAGATAGAGACAGACAGAGAAGAAGAGCGGGGGAGAGATAGAGGAAGAGGAGGAGATAGACACAGAGAGGGACAGAAGGAGAGAGACAGAGAGAGGAAGAGGAGGAGATAGACAGAGAGGGAGAGAGACAGAGAGGAAGAGGAGGAGAGAGACAGAGAGGAAGAGGAGGAGAGAGACAGAGAGAGGAAGAGGAGGAGACAGACAGAGAGGAAGAGGAGGAGAGAGACAGAGAGAGGAAGGGAAGGGAGGTCTGATAGAGATATTGAAATTCAAAACGTGTATTGAATCTCCCACACTCCTGTCCCTCATGCAGCTGGACCCATTGAATATAGAAATCTTTTAAGTGGTTGCTGACAGGTACAAAAACTCCTAGTCTTTTATAATTCTCTCTCTCTATCTCTCTCTCTCTCTCACACACACACACACACACACACACACACACACAAGCACATCATACATTCAAAGACCACAGGCACCTCATTTCTAACACTTCAGGTTTCATTTTTCATGTGTCATGTTCATGGTCACTCCTCTTTCCCCTCGCAACCTATCACCCACACATAGGTCAGTAAAGGGCAGAGCTAAGTCCGAGAGGAAGTTAAGAATTATTGACTGCAGAAGCACGTCAGATATTTCTCCATATATTCCCAGACATAAAACATATTGAAGTATATTTTCTATCACTAGTTCCCCACTGGCAAAATCAATGTACCGGTACCAGCTAATTTAGATATTTTATTCCCCAAAATGTCACATCTCATAGCCATCCTCAAACTTTCTTCTGCATTTTCCAACACAACTTTTTATCTCTCTCTCTCTCTCTCTCTCTCTCTCTCTCGCTCACTCACTCGCTCTATCTCTCTCTCATCACATACGTAAAGAGAGCAAAAATTCACACCTTTCCATCCTAGAAAATATAAAAGGCACTTAAATGTGTGCTCTTAATAAGCTCATTCTCACACTTCTTTACCCTCCCACACTTTCTAGAACATCATCTATCTCTTTATCATTCTATCTATCCAGTTTGCCTCTGTCATTCTGGACAGATGGCCACTCTCACAACTTTATACAACATGGCATGACAAACAAACAAAGATATCCCTGAAAGGTTTTATCTACGGAGGGTAAGACATTTTTAAAAGAAAGTACAATAGCTACCCCTGAAGTATCCATGGTAACTTAGTCACTCAGATTCCAGAAATATCCGAAATCAGGTGCAAAACTGTTGGCGATGACTGTGGCGTCAGCATTCTGTCTGGTATGCCTCCGACAGCTGTAGTAGATGCGCGGTGAGGAGGGAACAGGTGATGGGGATTTCAGGTGAGCCTCGGTGGTGGCGTACCTCACGCTGGGAACTCCCCACCTTACACACACACACACACAAACACACCCTCCACACACATAAACACACATACTCACAGATGGCCAAGCTGTGTCCGTCAGGGCGGCTTAACGTTCATCTCACAGTCACGCAGTGATGGCAGCTATGGGCTGCCTCTCACAAGCTGTGCTTGCTGAAGGGTTTATTTGGACAACATCCCCTACACACACAACACACACACACACACATTCCAGATCACTCAAAGACATGTGTATGCACGCACACTTACAAACACACACGCACACACACACACGGGCAGTTTCTGTTGTTTTGATTTCCCGTTCTTTGCTTTCCTGCTGTGTCCGGTGGGCCGCGTGTGCTGCCCTCCGCTTCATGTTCCAGTGAACCGCAACTGTCCGAAATGGTCCTGTTTGCTGGTCAAGAGAGCGTTCGCATGAGACACCTCATTGCTCACCCCACACACACACTCGCTCTCTCTCACACACACACACAGAGAAAAACACACAAACACAACCCCCTTAGGGTCAAGGATTGTCAAACTGACAGCCGCCAAGCCTATCATCCACAGAACCGGTAGATAGAAAAATTATTCCACCCACAGTGTTCAAATGTCCTGCTAGGCGGAAGCGTTCATCCATTTGGAGGCTTTCCACAAGCCTGCACTTCATTAAGAATAGAGTATTGCAGGCACATCATTCCACAATTAATGATCAAACATCAAAATGTCGTTTTTTTTAAAGAAACTGCCTTGATGTATCCATCTCCGCGTGAGCGGACTCAATTAATGCTGCTAAAGCTCATCAGTATGGAAATTATAAAAAAAACTCCTTAGGAGTTTATTTTTTAAGACCAGGAAGTTGGGTCCTTGGGAATCATCCTCTGAATCATCAGACATGTTGAATCTCATTTCTTGGCGCTACGTTTGTGCAGATCAGGGTCATTATCTTGTAGTCACTTTGGGCATTTAGATCTAGCCAACAGTAAGGCCACGTTTCAAAGCCATGGCCAAGACCCTGTAGCAAAGCCCAGCAGCAAGCATTCCTGTTCCAACTGTAAGTTGTGTGATGGAGCACCACAATAATGGGATACAACAACCCTCTTCATCACTTTCAACAGGGACACCTATCTGCCAAGAGCATCAATGTAGGGGGGGGGAAAAACACCAAATCCCAGAATGCTTTGTTATTTTGGCCATGTCACAACACTGCTCTGTCCAAGTGCCACCCTTTTGTTCCTCTTTGGCAGGAGGTTTTGTCATATTCGCACAGTTTGAGGATAGCTGGTAGGAGGGTTTTGTGTGTGTGTGTGTGTGTGTGTGTGTGTGTAAGTATGTGGGTGTGTAGAGAGGTCGAAGCAGCATCAAGTAAAATTCCATCAGATGGCGATGAGCAGGCCCACTCTCTTAATTAATTAGAAAGGGAGAAAAAGTCACGTTTGATCAGTCCTCCCTCCAAAATAGACTCGCCTGAATCCGAGTGAATTAAGTACCGACTTTCATGTCCACTCTCTTGGGCTCACATCACTGAGTTTCTCACCAGAGCCTGTTTTGCTTTTATTCTTTCATTCTGTCTCTTTTTAAAAGAAAAGATCTTTCAAAATAACCCCCTGGAAACGTATTGAAAGAGTGTAGTGCCTGGAATCGATTGCCAGGGCTAGCATCAGCCACGGTCAGAGAGTGAAGTGGTATGTGTGTGCGAGTGCGTGTGTGCAAGTGTGTGTGTGTGCATGTATGTGTGTGGATGTGGGTGCAGACATGTGTGCATACTTGTGTGTGTGCGTACTTGTGTGTGCACGCATGTGTGTGTGTCTAAGGGGGCAGAACGGTAATCAATGAAGCAGAGGACCGAGCGTTTAGGCCTCTGCCCTCCCTCCCAGAGCCACTGTGTGTCCACTGCTGGCAAATGCTAGAGTGCGCTGGAAAGGTCACAACCGGGGATGGAGGACACCCACCGACACGCACGGCACGATGAGGCTCCGAGCGAAACAAACTGCCGAGAAGCTTGGTCGAGCCTGGCAGGTCTGGACTTCACGCCGCAACAACCAAAATAGAAGCCAGACGAGGGCGAGTCAGTGATGCCCCATTCCCGTCTGTGCCATCACGCACCCCCCCCCCCCCCCACCCCCACACACACACACATAACCACCCACCCATCCACCCTCCTCAGATGGTTCGTCTCTGACGTGGGTTGGCTGGATGCAGACGGCAGTGCCCAGCTGTGTGGCATAGCTCCGAGCGTAAACAAGGCGAAAAAGGATTTTGTTGTCGCATGGCTCCGGTGATTAATGGTCGTTAACGGCCCAAATGAGTGCAGTGAATAAGTTTGACTAGAACATGCTACAACCTGCTTTTGGAATGTTCAAAGGCACACTTTCATTAATTAGTTTAAGACATCTATGTGTTGGAAATGAAAACAACAAGCCCCCCCCCCAAAAAAAAAAAAAACATTCTTGATCTAGTAAGTTTTTTATTTTTGTTTACTTTGATTTTGTTTTAATTGCTTCATGTCTTGTGTGTGTTTTTTCCTCTGCCAATCAATATATGTGAGCTTTTCTCTTTCATAACAAAGTTGTGATTGATGAGAAGTTCTTAGGGAGAAATGCACATAATAGCTTTTCCCCCCCATTCAGTCTCATAGATAATGCGTGAGAAGATTACACCTTTTATGTTGTCACATTTAAAAGGGACGTGTCTGAAGCTAATCTGTGTGCCGACTCTCAGTCTTGGCGGGGAAAAAAAATTGCCCAGCCAAAAGCCCCCCTTCGTCTTTAAGATTACAAAGAAAGTACACATCTGGAGCTTGAGTCTTGTCTGCGGAGAGGGAATGAAGTCTTTTTATTGTCCTCTAATTAACCGGCACCCCCTCCTGGTGGTCTGTAGGCGATGCAGGTGACACTGTGCACCGGTACTCAGAGGTGTGGGTTGCCAGTGAGTCCAGGCTGGAAGAGGGCCCAAAGATGGCTGATTCCTCTCACCCAGTCTCGACTTTCACACTCCATTTCCACTCACAAAGCACTGTGAAGCTCAGAGGACACACACACACACACACACACACACACACACACACACACACACACACACACACACACATTATTTCCACACATCCAATAGTCTATGATTAAACAATAACAGGGCTCCAGAGTGCGACCAATTTGGTCGCATATGCGACCTAATTTTTCAAAAGTGCGACTAAAAAAAATCGTGCGACCAGCTATTCGAGAAAGGAAAAAGTGTCCGCATTGAAACTCTACCTTTGGTTCAATAACAGACACATATTTGGCCAATGTCGTGGTTTAAACAAATCACAGATAGTGAAGGGCGGGACCTCCCCTCTGATTGGCCGTGGCCCAGTGCCTGTGTGTAAATTTGAAAATGCGTGTGCTGCAGAGAGAGAGAGAGAGAGAGATAGAGAGGTCAGAGACCCGTCAGATAAACAGAGTGGATGTAGTTGCATTACAGTGTGGTCACATAGGCCGAGATAAATGTACCCTCTCCCCACTGCCTTTCGGCGGCTGGCAGCAGCAAACCGATCAGACGAGCCCAAGATGATGATCAAGTTTATCTATGCCTACGATAGGCCTAGTGAAACTTCCCTTCACCAAGTTCAGTCCGAAATAATTATTCACCAGAAAAATAGTTTGAACGTAAACCCGACGTACAGGAATGCCACTTGCGCCAAATTTATAGGAGTCATTGCAGATGAAAAGACGTCTTAAAATTGCGAACAATGCATACAAGGCCTTTGCGAATGACAGAGATACAGATATCGCCGAAAAGGAGTGCGTCATTGACCGCAGGTACATGCAGGGAGTAACCCGGTTTTCAACAGCAATATTCATTTTGCGCGCGAGTTGTCTAAACTCATTCTGATGGCATCAATCAATTTAATCCGGTATTTGGCGCAAACCGAATATCGCTGCTACATTTAAAAACCGAATATTCCCTGCATGTATAACTGGTCATTGTGTACGGTGAATTGAATGGACACATTTAGATCGAGCATGGCAAGTCATTGCAATAGCCTGTAATAATAGGCCTACCATTTTGTTACTGCATTAACCATAGTGATGTTCTTATTGAAAATTTAAAAATACTAAAATTAAAAAGTAAATTGCATTGTGGGACTGTCAAATGATTATTGCAATCATTGCAAAATCACATAAAAATCCCCCAGGCTACTTGGAGCATCTCTTTAAATTGTGCTCAAATACATTTCTATAGAAGATGCTAGCATGGCGAGCTGGTTTAGCCAAGGCCTAAAGATCATGAAGGATAGTATGTAAGATACTGAGCCATGAGATGTGCAGTTTGAAGCCCTTAAAAGACGGGCACTGTTAATTTACTCACTGTTATTTTTATTTAATTCATCTTGAGATGTTTTAAATTTAAATTTAAATTTCAGCTCAGTGAAGCACTTAAAGCACCAACACTTAAGTTACTTTTCTTGTAGAATTGTAAATCATAAGTCATAGGACAACCTATAAAGGACAGTAATTAAGGAAAAAAAAGTGAACCTGCTGCGATGTTAAATGCGATGTGGTTGAAAATTTGGGTGCACCTAACTTTTGTGCTGGTGCACCTAAGAAAAAAAGTTAGGCGCACCAGTGCAACCAGTGCAAAAAGTTAGTCTGGAGCCCTGAATAATGCCAGCACAGAAGATATTTTGGAGCCCTAGCAATGTCGTCTTTGTGGTCACCAAAGGTCTTTTTGTAGGGGCAGGACTAACAACCGAAAAGACAGAGAGAGAGAGGGATGTTGTCTTTCTGTCTGACTGTTTCTCTGTGTCTCTGTGTGTTAGTACATCATAACTATTACTCTGTAAATCTGTAATCTGTGAATTAGTACATTTATGCATTTACTCCCATATGCAAGTGCAGGGCTTAAGGATCTATTTCGACCTCCCTCAGACCGTCACCACGGTCTACACCTTGAATGATGCCATCCTTCTACCTATCCGCGAGACCTAATATCAACAACGTCACGTCGTGACTGACCTGAGGGGCTTGGCTCACTGTCTATATTATCATCCGGGTGAGCAAGCCACTTCCTCTTTGCCTGGAACGCCACAGCTCGTTCCGAGCGACAAGAGATGGTGACGGTCATCGGTCGGTCTCATAGATCCATAGTTATGTACATAACTTACGTTCTCAGGCACCGTGCTCGAATTCAGCGTCTGATTGTTTTAGTCACAGAGATATTCCTTGCTTTAAGCCATTCAAGTGTTATTAGGCCTTAGAAAAGATACACTAAAAATAATAGATTAGAGATATTTAGAGATGTATAAAAAATGTACAAATTATTATATTCACCATAGATAACACCACAGCAGGTCCTTCGCATAGATTTTGAATCCGTTCATTGATACCAGCCTTTTTTTTACCTTGAGTCTGACCTGATTTCAAATGCTGAAAGCTGTGAGAAACCTGAGTGTCGTGACTGTGGTGAATGTGTTTGAATTCTCTCCCCATCCCCACGCCAGCCCAGGCTAGTGTCATGTCATCAGCCACCACCTCAGGGGGTCCACTGGCCCTGCTGCAGCTGGGTGGGAGTGAAAAGTCTGTGTGCCTAAAAGAATATTTTTAATGAAGGAGGATGAATTTTTTACCAATGTATGTCTTGAAAGAGACATTTTACAGGCGTCTGATGAAATAAGACTGTTGGCTGGTGTTTCTTGTTCTCTCTCTCACACACACACACACACACACACACACACACACACACACACACACACACACACACACTCTCCTCTCTCGCTCACACACACTCTCTCTCTCCTCTCTCGCTCACACACACTCTGGGCCCTATTTTAATGGTCTAAAACGGAAGTGTCTTTGCGCAAAACGCAATTCACTTTGTGGGCGGATCTCGGGCGCTGATGCTATTTTACCGGCGGGATATTTGACTGTTGCGCCCGACGCAAATCTAAAATGGGGTGGTCTGAAGTAGCTACATTAATAATGGGTGTGGTTTGTACGTAACGTGCAATAAACCAATCAGAGCGTCATCTCACATTCCCTTTAACAACAGGCACGCTTGTTCCATAGCTGATTGCTATTATGGTGGCGTATTTGCCAGGCGCAGCCAGGAGCGTTCACAGCGCTATAATCACTGTTCAGTTGGGAACAGTTAGCTATTGATTTTTCATCTTGACAAAATGTAATACAGAATTGTCACAAAGACATACTTTGGGATCATTCTCACTGAATCACGAGGTTATGAATGCATGGTGATATATTTGCAATGTACAATGTAATCTAACATTACCTCTCTATAGACAATGCATATCTGTCAGTTAATCTCTTCTCTCCCGTGCTGCCGCTGGGGCATTTGGGTTAAATGGCATCGGCATGCAGTTCAACATCACGTCTCCTTAAGTCCTCTAACATTTCCTAATTTATGTCATCAACACATCAGTGATTCGTGAAAATGTGTTAGATTTATGCCTATTTTTTCACATGGACACCACACTGATTTCCCTCGACTGGTAATATTTTTCTTTGAAATTATGTATGGTTTACAGAAATGGGAACTACATTGTATAGATGAGAGGAGCTAAGTGTGCGTTGCGCAGCACAGGCGGCCAAGCAAGGGCTTCGTTTAAGTTGACCTAACTTTCAACTCTGCACAGTATCCCATTAACTGCGTGACAGTAGCCTATTTACAATATTTTCTGTGAAGCAGAGTTTGTAAACACGTTATCATCAACTTAATTCACGCACAACTTTTATTTGAGCAGGAGAGAGAATAACAATGAATGGATGCAGCAACTACAGAAATTGTACAGAAATTGTAACCATACTTGCTGCTTTCTTGTACTATCTGTTGCTGGTTAACAGCACATGAAAAGCTGATTTAAGCTAATTCACTAACTCAAGACTTCAAGGCCA
The DNA here is from genome assembly GCF_046254945.1 of Alosa pseudoharengus. Classification (NCBI taxonomy): domain Eukaryota; kingdom Metazoa; phylum Chordata; class Actinopteri; order Clupeiformes; family Clupeidae; genus Alosa; species Alosa pseudoharengus. Next base: position 14,280,058 of record NW_027468598.1, on the reverse strand, counting down.
TCATGGATATAAAACGTTTTTTGAAAATAACGAAAGGATGGAGGGAACATAGCAAAGCTTGGAGTTATTTCAGATGGGCTACAACAAGGTAGGCAAAATTATGGTGCTTAAAACCTTACAAAACGGTAAATTGGAACAAAACTAAAAGTAACTTTAGCCTTTATAGGGCTGTAGCCTATAAAGTTGTCCAGATTAATAGGTCGTAATTAGGCGTTGTTGTAAAGATATTGCATGTAGATGTTGTACTATATAGGCTATTAAATATGTAGGTCACCAATGCACGAACAAAACCGGGAAATGGACAAATATTATCAAGGCTTTGAATGTTTCCGTCTGTGCACGGGGGTGTCTGTAGATTGGTGTGCAACGCATTCATTCATGCAGGCCTGTGGTCATGCATGCGCCCTTAAAATAGCATCTGCATTTTCGCCACAGACTTTAGACCAGGGAGTTCCTGGTCTGTGGCGGAATTGTTTTCTGAAACTGCAAAATATCAACAGTGAACGTTTGCGCCGGAACACGCCCCGTCTTTTCGCTGAACCGCCCCCGTGGGCGCAATCGAATTCCCTAATTTACAGGCATGTACCTGTGGAGGGAAAATTCCAATATGCGCTGACTGCAAAATAGGAAAGACAAACGCGCGAGTATACAAAGTCAATTGCGCCGGCACGGAAGATAGAGCCCTCTATCTTTCTCTCTCTCTCACACACACACACACTCTCCTCTCTCACACACACACTCACTCTATCTCTCTTTTTTTCTCATGGAGCTTGGCAGTTTCAGATATGCTGATGTATTCTTCATGTATTCATGTAGCAACATTTCCATGGGAGATGTGCCAGAAACCTGTCTGACCCTGACCTAGTAAACAGGTAAACAGGGAAAAACACACACTCACGTCTGCCACGCCAACCAAAACTGTCTGGCATCTCTATAAAGCAGTGGTGAAATGGTCAAACGCACATTCAATAAAATTGATGTTTCATCCTAGACGGCAAAGCTTTTGCAACTCAGCATCTTCTGCTTTGACTTGAGACTTGAAGGCACTAAGGCTTTATATTTAAAAAAAAAAAAAAAAAAGCTGTTAAACCACATTATATTTTCAAATGCTCAGACACAGTGACACTCAATTGAGTTTTCATTCATAGTTTGTAAAGCCCCTGCGTTGGGTAAGTTATTCATCTATTGAGGACAGGGTTGGACTAACAAGTGGGTTAGAGTGGAGACGGCCTGATCGGTGCACAGATGGAGCATAAACACTACTGAGTACTCACTGTCTGAGTCTGTCTGTATGTTTCCTCATCGCAACGTTAACAGGGCTCTCATGTGGCCAGTGGTGTAATTAAAAAAAGATGCGTATCTGTCAGCAAATGAGATTGAGCATGGCACCGGCTGCACACGCACTCACTTGACCATAAGTCGCATGGGGGGGAAAAAACATGTGAAATGACTTAATCTAAATGTGACACTTCTAGTCCTAATTAAAAAAGTTTTTATATCCGCAAAAAAAGTTGTGCATGTCCTGACTGACCTCAATTATGGCCAGATGTTGCAGACGGTATTATGCCACCAAATGCTAATGCAGTTTGGTGGCAAAATGATTTATGTACCTTTGTGTACATAACGAGAGTACCTCAAACACCCTTGGTATTATCATCAGGTTTTTGAAGAATATCTGATGGCCTTCCACTGTCTCTGATGTACATAGAAGTACATTTTTATGTGCTTTTCAAACGTGTCTTAAATGTTCTGGTGTAAATGGATCTCCCACATATTATATTAGGCTCTCATGTGTGATGTTATGAGACCAAAGAGTCAACTCTGAGGAGGAAAATATGAGGCTACGTACGGTTGAGTTTTTGACTAGTTAATCTCTCTCAAACTAGACAAAACACACAAAGATGTCATGACAACATTGTAAACATTAAAACAGAAGCTCACAGCATTTCACCAAATTTCGTGATGCAGCTGAGCAACATGAAAAAAAGCATTTTGGTCATGTTTTGCTTTCATTTTTGATTCGGTGTGTGTGCCAGGGTGTTCACAGAGGACCAGAGTGGCTTGGAAATGTTTGCTGCACAAGAACCTTAGAGCAACCTTGAGCTCATATTTGAACACAGATAGTAAATGGTGTGTGTGTGTGTGTGTGCGCATGCTATGTTTGTGTGTTTTTGTGTCATGTCGTAGATGGAGTACAGTTTCTTAAGGTGAATGCACACCTAGGCGATTTCAAAGCACAAGCTGTGATGCCGACTATCTGTTGAGTCCTGTTGGGTTGCTTTGTGCTCCCTGTGTGAGCAGAAAAAAAGTTGCACAAGGCTATTACGCATACAGCAACAACTGCCCACGGTTAACTAGCACATTGGCTACATTCTGCTGCTAGTGTGATATGTGGATATAGGGGTGCAGATAAACAAAACAACTAGCTTATTCCCACACTACTTTTACTCACTAAAGACACTAAAGTGTGTGATTTACCTATCTCTTATCAAGAATATGTTTGATAACAAGTTGCAAATGACACTGCCATTATCAGTCCAGGGTCTTTTGGTTGTGGAAGAAAGAGGCTGAGGAGAAAAGAGGTGAAACTGACTTATTAGATCCAGGTTCAACTGTCTGATTGGTCTGTGGTCCCTATGGGACTGAGGGGGAGACCTTGGAGAGTTCTGGAACATTAGCCTGATAAACAGTAGGGTGTTTGGCTGTGTTTCAATGGGCCCCAGGTAACAAAAGGCAAGCTAGTGAATCTCTACTGAGTCATATGTTAGTGCCGCAGCAACCCCCCCCCCCCCCCCCCATCCTATCCTAGCCTGACGAGCCAGACCCACATTAAAATGTAGGGTCTGGGCACTCACCGTTCGCAGTGCTCAGTCCGAGGGGCGGGATAATCAGTTGTCTTTCACATTCCCTCTGCACGCAATAGGACAGCGGCAGCGCTATGAGTCCCATGCGTTTCCCACCAGCGGAGCTAGTTGGCTAGTTCAAACTCTGCCATCAATCATTATGTTAAGCCCACCTAACGACTCTATACACAATTTCATTGGCCTGATTGAGTTTCGATTTCTGGAGCTCACAAGCCAACGGAGAGTTGCTAGACTAGCCCTGGCAGCAAATGTAACGCTAGGGGCGCGTCTAGATTTCTAGGCTACTACTATCCTGTACCATTGTCAGATTCCTAGGAATACACTGGTAGATGTATCAGAGTAAGGCCAATTATTCTTTGGTTTGAGATACAAAGAATAATTGGTATTGAGATACAATAGCTGTAGAGGAGTAAAGTTCAAGCAAGGCCATTTTATAGGTAGCCTTCTCTCACAGCATAATGTCCCTGAAGAACACTGAAGCAGTGTTTTCACAAAAGGAGAGGCTCCATTGTGGTTCACTATGACAACTCTAAAGAATCTTACAAAGAAAAGATCGTAATTTTCATTTTGTTGAGAAGATAGAGTAGTTTTGTATCAAGTATCAAGCAAATGGCAAAAGTTCAGGTGCATCCTTTTCCTCAAATGCCCTTCTCCACTGTGTCTGTCTGCGGCAGACTAAAAGAGATAAACGGCTCTCTCTCTCTCTCTCTCCCTCTCTCTCTCTCTCTCTCTCTCTCTCTCTCTCTCTCTCTCACTCTCTCTCTCTGTCTCTCTTTCTCTCTCTGTCTCTCTCTTGCTACTCTCCCCCAAGTTCTCCGAACTTGTTTGCTTGGCATAAATTAGCGTTCTCTAAATAAGTGCACCATGCCACGCATTGGTAAATGATGCCCATGAATAATGGATGGCAATGCAAATGCGCCTGCAGATGCCAAGCGCCACATTGCCGCACAGCATTACACTTCTCAGTGTCTCTCCCTATGACGTTTCCCTTTTGTTTGCCCACATTCTGAAATCGGCTTTCAAAGTCCTTCGTGAACTTAAAAAAGAAAGGGGGGGGGGGGGGGGGGTTGTTGAAATCTGCTTAGCAAAACAGTGCCAGTGCAGGGAGGGAAAATAAATATGCTTTCAATGAAAGAAGTCCGTGGGCAGATGCTGGGTTTAACTCTTTTGAGACCCGCGCTGTCAGAATCGCTAGACTGCACTGAGGTTATGTGTGGTGACGTATGACGTGCTTCCCTCCCACCTTTAGTGCTGATGGAGTCTTGGCAATTACACTTGACCCGGGATTAAGCAGCTGGTGCGGGATGCACACTTGCCTATGGTCCACCCCCACGCTGAGATGTGGGAGATGCCGTGGCTCATTCTGTCTGAACTCCATGGTGGCCAGTTACCAGGACATACTCCCCACTGGGCACCACCATCAGGGCTCTGAGAGATGCTAAAGGCATGTGTGTCTCTGTGTGGGTGTGTGTGTCTCTCTCTCTCTCTGTGTGTGTGTGTGTGTGTCTCTCTCTTTCTCTCTCTCTCTCTCTCTCTCTCTCTCTCTCTCTCTCTCTCTGTGTGTGTGTGTGTGTGTCTCTCTCTCTCTCTCTGTGTGTGTGTGTGTGTGTATACCTCCCTCTGTGTGTGTGTGTGTGTGTGTGTGTGTGTGTGTGTGTGTGACAGTGTGCTTGACACCATGTTTGGTGTGTGGGTGTGTGTTTGTAGTGTGTGTGTGTGACAGTGTGTATGAAAGTGTCCTTGGTGTGTTTTTGTAATGTGTGTGTGTGTGTGTGTGTTGCCTGTGGGTTTTATTGTGTGTGTGTGTGTGTGTGTTCATGTTTGTGTTCCGTGTGTGTGTGCATGCACTCCCATGAGTTTATGCTCATTATACTGGGCTGAGTGCATATTTGTGCGTCATTCTGTGTATTTGGGAGTGAATGTAATCATTAGTAGCCGGCAGCATTTAAATCTGAAGATGCTGAAGATACTGGCTTGGACCTCAGAGCTGTGCGTCTCTGTGTTGACCTTTTCTTTAGATTCACATCCATATAGGCACACCAAGGGTACGGACATCAACGCTGTTGTCGCCATGATAAAAGGGAAAAAGACATGTTTTTTAAATTATTCTAAATGTGTGGGTTCCAAGGATGTTGCATCTCCCAGCATGCAGGGCTCACTTGAAGAAATCCTTGAAGAGCAGATACTTGACCATTCTACGGTTGTCGTAGAGGAGGAGAGATGACTCAGTTAAGCTGTACAATGAGCATGTTTGTCCTTCAGGAGATGTTTTCTAGAACACTTGTACAAGCATGTGTGAGCCAAATTCACAAGTCACAGGTGTTTTTTCTTAAAACTGGGTTTCATCTTTTCAGTATGAGACACACATGGATCTTGTGGTGTGCTTTCTGCTTGATTGTTCTCTAGCTATTCCAGGTTTCCATTTTTTTTTACTGAAGCTCCCAAATGTGGGAGAACCTCTGTGTAGGGGCCTGTACAGCATACTGATGTGTGTTGCTGCTTTTGCTGCTTGTGTATTGAGGGCCTTGAGAGGTTCCTGAGCTCAAGAGCTGCATAGGAACCCTGACCTTTGCCCTATTTTTTTACACGGATAGTAAGTGGTGTGTATGTGTGTGTGTCTGTGTGTGTGTGTGTGTGTGTGTGTGTGTGTTAGGGGGCAGAACAGTAATCAGTGAATCAGTGAAGTAGAGGACAGAGTGTTTAGGCCCCTGCCCTTCCTCCCAGAGATGTGTATGCTACCCTATATTGGTGCACAGATAGTAAGTGGAGTGAGTGTATGTGTGTGTGCGTGTGTATGAGAGAGAGAGAGAGAAAGATTTGTTTCTCTGTGTTTATGTTGTTGTCCTTGTGTGTGTGTGGGTGTGCGTGCATGCGTGTGTGTGTGTGTGTGTTTATTATACCTGATGTAACCGATTGAAACCTTGGAGAGTTCTGGAAAACACAAGAGTATACATCTGCTTTCCAATTCAGACTACCAAGGGCAAGTAGGATAATCTATGTTCAGTCATGTATGTGCTTTCTCTTTCTCTTCCTTTTGCACACACAAACACGCACGCGCACACACACACACACACACACACACACACACACACACACACACACACACACACACACACACACACACACACACACACACACATACACACACACACACACACACACACACACACATAGACAAAACTGTGAGGGAAAACTTTAGCTGTCCACTCAGAGAGTGGCAGCATATTACTGCATGAGGTTGCTTGTCGGAATGTACCTATGTCACTTCCCAAACGACTATACAGTACACCACAATAGGAAACATGGCCAAGGACCAAGGACCACTTCTAAACATGAATTGGCGGTGTGTGATTGTGTTGAAGCAAAGTGAATTTAAAGATGTTCAGGATGTTTCTGAGAATAGCTTTTGCAGTGGGGCAGTATAGAACTGAAAAAAACTCCCCCATACTGTCTATAGGGACAGCCGTGGCCTACTGGTTAGTGCTTCGGACTTGTAACCGGAGGGTTGCAGGTTCGAACCCCGACCAGTAGGCACGGCTGAAGTGCCCTTGAGCAAGGCACCTAACCCCTCACTGCTCCCCGAGCGCCACTGTTGTTGCAGGCAGCTCACTGCACCGGGATTAGTGTGTGCTTCACCTCACTGTGTGTTCACTGTGTGCTGAGTATGTTTCACTAATTCACAGATTGGGATAAATGCAGAGACCAAATTTCCCTCACGGGATCAAAAGAGTATATATACTTATACTTACTTATTTCACTTGCAATATTAATTTATTATGATCAATGTTTCAATCCATAGATCAGTCCCTCAGTCCCTCCAAGATTCTGCAATGTTGCAAACGCAATATTTAACAGAAATTTAACCAATTACAACCTAAATTCCGAAAAAAATCGGGCATTTTTGTTACTGTGTTACTTAACCTTTTCATTTATCAACATTCTTGTTTAGGAACTGAGGAGACCAGTTGCTAGAGTTATGAGAATGAAATGTGGTCCCATTCCTGCCCGATTCTATGATGTACCTAATTTGACAGGTCTGGACTGCAGACAGGCCACTTTAGCACTTGGACTCTTCCTCTATGGAGAAATACTATTTAAACATGTGCAGAATTAAATGTTTTCCTGAAATATTCAAGGTCTTCCCTGAAAATATATTGTCTGGATGGCAGTATGTTGTTCAAAACCTGTGTACATCATTCAGAATTGTGCCTTGCCTGATGTGCAAAATGCCCATGCCATAGGCACTAATGTACCTCCACACTATCTGGGTTTTGAACTGAGCTTTAAAACATGTTTGATACGTTGGATAGTTGAATAGTCCCTTCAGCCCGGAGGTGTCAATGATTTCCAAAAAGAATTGCAAATTTGGATTGGTCTAACCACAGGACCCTTTTCCACTTTACCTCACTCCATTTTAAATGAGTTCAGGCTCAGATAAGATTGCAGAATGTATGTCTAAATACAGTTTCTTGCATGGTAGAGTTTACACCAGCACTCGTGAATGGAGCAATAAACTGTGCTCATACACAATGGTTATCAGAAGCTTTTCTTAGTCCATACAATGATTCTTTTCTGAAAAAGGTCTAGTTTTAATGCAGTGCCATCTGAGGTCTAATAGACCATGGCCATCCTATATTTATTTTCAGTCCTGTCCCTTGTTTTAAAGATTTCTCTGGATTCTTGGAATATTTTAATTGTGATATGTACTGTAGCTGATGAATTCCTCAAATCTTTTGCAATTTCATGATAAGAAACATTATATTTATATTGTTTCATCATTTGCCCACACAGGTTTACACAGAATGATGAATACCTCTACCTCTTTACTTCTGAGAGACTCAATATCTCTGGGAGACTCTTTTTTAATACCCAATCATGGATCCAGTTCATCTAATTAATTGTGAAATGTTCCTCCTTTTGTTGTCTTTATCATTACACCACTTTTCCAGCCTTTTGTTGCCGCCGTCCCAACTTTTTTTAGACATGTTGCTGCCATCAAATTAAAAATGTGCTTATATTTTCCATGAAATAGTCAAATTTCTCTCCTTCAACAGTTGATATGTTGTCTTTGAACTATTCTCAAGTAAATATAATGTTGACATGATTTGTAAATCATAGCATTTTTTTCTTTATTCGCATTTGACAAAGCGTTCCGACTTTTTCAGAATACGGGTTGTAGAAAACCTGTTTCTAACTAGGTCGCAACAATCTCGAAAAAAGCCTTGAAATCCTAAAGGGACTGGTAAACCTTTGTAAGACTAAAGGTTAAAGATAACCTGACAAACCTGTTCATAATAATACATTAATATTGCAAGTGAAATAGTCAGTATGCGGGAGTTGAGTTGAGTTTTTTAAAGTTCTATTGGGGTGCTCCATTTGTACTCGTAAGTCATTTTCTGAATTGTTTTTCCCAGTTACGAGCAGTAGGTTGCAAATGGAATGCCCCTGAAGTCGTAATTCATACTTGCCAGCTTGCTTGAACCCCAAGTACCCAGAGTTTGCATTTCTGGCTGCGCCCATTAACTGTGAATGAGAGTAGATTTGCGCTGTTTATTCGCATTCTCATTAAATCAGTTGTAGAAACAATAGTATCTAACTTCTATCTGTCACCATGTTGCAACATTTGTTTGTGTAAAATACTGTGTATGCCTCGTTACAAACTAGTAATGCTATATCTGGTAACAACTGCTAGCAACAGGCAATTGCTAACAAATGGTAGCATCTTGTTATGATTAATAAACAACTAGAAAACATTCAACTTGTTTTTTACTGGGATGTGACGTCATTCCCAGTCACCAGTTACTACTTACAAGCGGACCACTTAGCCCTTACAAATGGAACGCACCATATGTTTGTCAACCTTTGGTCTTCTCCAACGCAACTTTTAACTGAAGAGGTGTGCACTGTTTACTGTTTACTAACAGTAAACACTCATACAGATATCAGGAGCATTTCCCTATGGCATGTAAGAAATTGGGCACCTTCATCATTGCAAAAAAACACATATTCATGGACATGTAAGTCAATTGATTAAGTTGACTCACACTGAAAGCCCTTCTATCTTATCCCCCACCTCCCAAATCCCCACAAATCCACAATGAATCATTTAAAACCTTGAAGCGCTAGAGAAGTACAAGGGTTGTCTTAGAAAGGAAGAGAGAGAGAGAGAATGTGTGTGTGTGTGTGTGTATGTGTGTATGTGTGCGCGTGCGTTTATGTGTGTGCATTTGTGAATGTTTGTACCCATGTAGCTTTGTCTGAATGTGTATGTGTGTGTGTGTGCGTGTGTGTGTGTTTGTGTAATTATGTGTGTTTTTCTGGAGTTTCTGTATTTGTGTTTCTATCTATCTATCTACTGTACCTATCTATCTATTCGTGTGACTACTGTTATCCCTGATGCTGCTCATTAGCCATGAAACCCTGAAACGCCCTCCCCATTCCCGCACACATACACACATACACACACACACACACATACACACACACACGCACACACACACACACACACACACACACACAAATCTGATTATCGAATGCAGAAGGGTTTCTGAGAGGTAAATGGTATCATAAAGGCATATGCCAGGTGGAGAGAGAGAGAGCGAGATAAAGAGACGTATGTCTCTAATTAGGCGAGGTGCTGTCATGGCGCCCGGCATCCCAGTTTGAACATCGCCTTTGACGCCTGGCACAAATCAGAGAGATTGGAAATAATGAAGGGGCGCCACAGATCTGCTACCGCAGCCCTGAGCTCTCTGGCAGTTTGTCGACGGCGTTCTGACAAGAGCTGCTCCATCACCGCCATTTACCTGACACTCTTTGCACCACGGCGTCCCAGGCGACACTCAGATTCTTCCTGTTTTTCTTTTTTCTCTCTTCTTTTTTTTTGGTTTAGGATTTTTTTCATTTACTAATATTGGTTAGTGGTTGGTTGGGGAGACAGTCTGCTGCTTTGATTGAGAACGGAGGTGATTTGTTTTCTCTCTAGTCTCATTTTAACTAATGGCTCCGAGGTGAAATAGTTTTGCACAACTGTGTTACAGATAAGCTAATTAGAAGTAATGAACTTTTGAGTAATTCACTGTTTGCATAGCACTTTTTAGACATGGGTTCTCTAGACAGAACACAGAGTTACAGTTCCACCATGTATAAATCTGTGAATGTGTGGAGAGAGTATGAACCACTATATTTTGATAAGCCATATTGAACAAACAACAATAAGTCTGGTGTATAATATAGGAGTGATGATATGGCTAGGCCTTTGGGGGAAGTTATAACAGTTACAGCCCCCTCCACATGTATTGGCCCCCTGGTGAAATTGAGTAAGAAGTGCAATAAAAAAAAATCATTGTTTGGTGATTTATCTTAGTCTTACAATGAAAACAAAGGGGGAAAGTATAACCTTGGAGTGATTTATTTATTCTGAGAGGGAAACTGCTTCATAAATAAATACATATTTTAACATGCTTTTTTAAAGCACATATACCACAATTATTGGCACCCCTTTTTACCATCTGTATTGAACTTATTGAAGTTAATCAGTGTTTTTATGAACAGTCAAGTAATATTCTGTGACTTCCTTGTTCACTAAAAAGTGGCACTGAGGTCAAATAACCAAGTCATTCTTCAACATGGGAAAGACAAGAGTACAATACAACATTCTAGTTCATATGGGAAAGTGTGTTGACCTCTGTCAGGGGATGGCAAAAAAGAGAGGCAAAAATGCCATAAGGACTCCTGTTGGAGAGTTACAGAAAGAAAGTAGCATCTTGGGATCACCAAGTCTCCAAAAATTGACCTCTTTTTACATAGATCACTCAAAAAGCCAGGTAAATACCTTTTTTGTCATTTAATTACAAATGGAAGGCTGGAGGTGCTAAAAACTATTGGGACTTTGCCTGGAATCGTGTTCAGATTAAAAGATTCATGGTGGGTTTTCCGTACAAGTATGAAAATGTTGAAAAGAAGCCCATGCCTACGGATAAGTATGATGGTGGCTCTGTGGTGGTGTGGGGGCGGGGCCCTGGGAACCTCATTAGGGTGCATGATATTATGAACTCCATATCCAAATCTAAACCTGTCTGTTTCTGCCAAGACATTTTAAAAAATGGGTCATGATTGGATCATCCAGAAGATCAGTGAACCAAAACATTATGTCCAGATCAACACTAACATGGCTTATTGAACACGAGACCCTCTTCTGGCATGGTTGTCATAGTCCCCTGATCTGAACTCAGGAATTCAACCAGTGGGGTTAGCTAAAGAGGACGATCTAGGAATGACAATTTGGAGAGATTCTGGAATGAGGAATGGTCACAAATCCCTTTCTTTGTATTCTCCATCTTTATGGTATGTCATAGGAGAAGACTAAGAGCTGTTTTATTAGAAAACTATTTTTACAATGTAGGAAATAGGGGGGTGCCAATAGTTTTCATTGTGAGATGAAGATAAAATGGCAATAGATGATTGTACCACAGGTACCAATAAAAGTGATGGGCACTGTTGGTAGGGAGTTGGACTTGGTTCACAGTTATGTTAAATGTTTGTTGAATAGTGTTACAGCGCCTTCTAGGGGCCACGTTGTGTTGTTCTTGCCATGACATCAATACTTGATAATAAAAAAATACATCCCTCCCTTTTCAATGTAAACGTGGCAAATACTATCCGTCTGCTGCAGCAGCTAACCAACTTCTTGAAAGATCTAATAGATGTATTGATGCACAATTGCTCAATCATCGCTCAATCATCGCTCAAACCCTTTTTAATTTTGTCTGAAATCATACGGAATTCACTGTAAAGCTTCTGTGTGTGAAGTACAGTAGGTTATATGTTCAACTTCCCCAGTAAATTGGTGTTGAGAGTACATGGTGGGCGTTTGTGTACAATATAATAACATTCTGTGCCCATCTGCTAACCAATCCATTTAAAAACAGAAGCAGTGTTTTGACAGTGAGACACTTTTTTTAGCTTTCTGTCCCTTAGGCCCATGTTGTGTGAGAACTGTCATTGTGTTTATTTTTGTATGTCTCTTGAGGACAAAGAAACACTGCATATTACCAATAAAATCTAGTCACCAAATGCTTGACAGATTTTTCCTCTGTGCTTGTAATTCCCGTTTGCCTGTCTGCTCAAGCTGGTTAACGCTTATTCAAATGTTTTTTGTATGATGTTTTGGATGTTTTAAAGGAGGCATGTCAATAGAATACTGTTTGTAAATCGAGCTGTTTTCAAGCTGTGTCCTAATTGCTCTCTCTCTCTCTTTCTCTCTCTCTCTCTCTCTCTATTTTTCTCTTTCTCTACCCCCAGCGGAGCCGTTGGATGGCGAGGAGTACCTGGATATATCAGGGATAACACGAACCCAAGCTGGACGATACGAATGCAAAGCCAGCAATGATGTAGCCTCACCAGATGTCAAATATGTCAATGTGGTTGTCAATTGTAGGTTGATCAGTTGAATTAATTTCTGTTATGGGTGTTTTTTGCAAGACTTTGCGATCCACAACTGCATATTTCATGGTAGACATGTTGATGTGTGTAACAATACTCTTGTGTAACACAACAAAGCCATTGTACAATTGTAATAAGTATCACCTTATAATGCATTTTATACACAATTGTCTGAAAAAGAAATCTGCAAATGGAAGTAGCATTAACAGCAAGACTGTGCTATGTGGGAAAAGCAGGAGACAGTGACATTTCTCTTCATCACTCCCCCCCTTCAGATCCTCCCTTCATCAAAGATGCCAAGAACTCGGACCCTCAAGTGGGCCGCATGGGCGTCCTCCAGTGTGAGGCCTCCGCCGTCCCCAAGCCCGAGTTTGAGTGGTACAGAGACGAAAAGAGGTGTGTGTTTGTGTATGTTTGTGCATATGTGTGTGTGTGTGTGAGAGAGAGAGAGAGAGAGAGAGAGAGAAAGTGTATGTGTGTGTTTGTGTGAGAGAGAGAGAAAGTGTGTGTGTGTGTGTATGTGTGATTTAGAGGGAGAAAGAGAGACAGGGAGTGTGTGTGTGTGTGTGTTATTGAGTGAAAAAGATAGAGAGACCGTGTGTGTGTGTGTGAGTTTGTGATTGTGTGGCTCATTCTCGCGGTTTCTACTGTCACAGTGCTATCTGGCTCATGTGTCACATGAGCTGCAAGAATGGGTGAGAAGCTGTTATCAGTGTTTCTAATGCAGGTCTGTGCTCTGTACCCACACTGGGCCCCTGTTACAAGTAGTGTGTCACATGGAGCTGTGGCTCGGCACCATTCTCACCTCTGCCTCCGGTGGCTGCTAGTGATATGCACTGGGCTTTTTCAGTCACTGGTACTGCAAGCAGATATGCGTGACTGAGTTCCCAAATATGTGCTGGCTGTGCCAGTGTCAGCCACTTTCTTTGTGCCAACGTGATGTAAGAGATAGTGATCTTTGTATAGTATGTGCGTGTCTGTGTGTGTGTGTGTGTGTGTGTGTGTGTGTGTGTGTGTGTGTGTGTGTGTGTGTGTGTCTTTGAGAGAGAGAGAGAGTTTATGTGCCTCTCATGGGCATGCTTGTATGCATTATGTATTATGAATATGCAGACAGACACTGAAAACAATTTTATATATCGATTTTGAAAGCCCAGGGCAACAACTTTAATATTTTTCAAAAAAAGATGAACTGCTCACTGTCATAAGAAATGTATGTGTGTGTGTGTTTTGTGTTTGTCATTTAACATGTAATATTCTCTCTCCTCTCCCATTGGTTTATGTGTGTGTTTTGTGTTTTGCTATCGTTTAACATGGAACATCCTCTCTCCTCTCCCAGGTTATCTAACGGCCAAGGCCTCAGCATCCAGATGATGGGGACCCGTACCCTCCTGTTGGTATCCAACGTCACAGAGGAGGATTATGGGAACTACACGTGCGTGGCCACCAACAGGCTGGGCATCCACAATGCCAGCGTCTTTCTCTACAGTGAGTAGTCGACCGTTTACACTCTCTTAAGGGCTGTTTACACCTGTAACAATAACTATAACGATAACAACAAAAAGTATAATTCTAGTGAATATGAATGACAATGTCCACACATAAACTATAACGATAACAACAAAAAGTATCATTCTAGTGAATATGCAGGACATCGTCCACACATTAACTATAACGATAACAACAAAAAAGTATCATTCTAGTGAATATGCATGACAACGTCCACACATAAACTCTAACAATAACAACAAAAAAGTATCATTCCAGTGAATATGCATGACAACGTCCACACATAAACTCTAACGATAACGGCATGAAGAACAGGGATCACTTTCAGAGTGATTTTGAGAATGATAAAAAGCTGACAGTCAATCAAAATATATTCAAATTGTATATTCACATTAATCAAGATGAGGAGAGACTTTTCTTGTTGTTGGTCAGCGTGGACATTATTATCGTTATAGTAGACAGAACTGTCCACAATGTCTAAATTAAAAAATCACCACTCACTTTTCAAAGTCATTAAAACACATTAGTCATTCCCACCCTCACTTAGACCAAAGGTCCTTACCGTTTGCATTAAGTGTCATCAGGCTTATCTTGTCCATGCAACACCCCTTACTTCCCTCTCCTGTTAAATTCATCACACACACACACAGAGAGAGAGGGAGAGAGACCACAGTGGTTCCAGGTCGCCTCACATTTCCTGTTTCCTGCTTGCGAGACAAGAAATGTCCGCCCTCTGTACTTCATGAGCCATTTCCTGTTTCCTGCCATTGACCTGGTTTGATTAATTGTGTTTATTGTTGTTTGAGTTGGAACCCCTTACTTGAATACATTAATCACTGAATGGCTGATGTGAGGAATTGGAAGCACATTATATACTGACCAGTGGTCAGATGATAAAGTTTAGCCCTCCAAGTACCTCAACATATTTATAGATTAGCCTTATCTAATCATATCAGTTCATTCTTTGCTTATTATTATTATGTACTGTCTTATTACAAATATGTGATATTATTACTGTTAAAAGTAGTAATGGTAGCGGTAGTAGTAGTGGTGATGGTGGTGGAGGTGGCACTGGATTAGAGCCTCATTGATACTTTCAAATGTATGTGCCAAATCCAAGTGTAATTCATGATAGTGGCCACTAGATGTCATTTGGGCCCATGAAAGAATCCTCACTCAGTAGGTCTTCATTGCTCTTCAGTAGACAACTTTATGAGCATCATTAAAATGTCTGTCACTGTGGATACTCCAGATATATCTCATTCCGGGAGTCAAACAAGGCAAGTGTGTGCACTGCAAACAAATCATTACGCAGAGGTTTGAGGCAGAAGAAACCAAACTAATTAAGCTCCTCAAAGAAAAGTGAAGTCTTCCTAAAGGAAATGAGTGCTTCATTGAAAACTGTTGTCACATAAAATGTGATAGATGTGTGTAGCTGGCATAATCACTAGATCACAGGATTCTGGCTGCCATAAGTCAACAGGAGAAATCAAGGCTATCAGTTTTCAATTTAAGGGACCTTACATATGAATTAAAATGAAATAAGTTACCATTCTGCCCATTATTATTCATATCCATACCTATTTTTGTTTAATTTGATTTATTATTTAATAATAATCTAGTACAATGTATTGTCTTTTGTCTCGTTCTTGGTCATTTCAGGCAGAAGAAACTTTTGTATATGCAGAAGAAAGTCTGTATATGAATAAATAAATGTAGTTATAGATATTTTAGTTTAATCAAGTATGTCCTAATCTTGACTAAAATGTGTTTGTTTGTTTGTTTGTTTGTGCTCAGGACCTGGGACCGGTAAAGACATCAACGGTGCGGTTGCGGTCACTCACTCACTGTGGCTCCTCCTGGGCTCCCTCTCCTGCCTTCTACTCAAATGTTAATAAGAGTAAAATGCCCCCTGCCCCCTGCCCTTGCCCCGATGCCCCTTCCTGCCCCGACGTCCCCTCCCTGCCCCGACAACCGACAACATTACATCCAGACTGTTTGCATAATCTTGCCAACCTTACCAGTGTGCTGCTGGCCACCTCCTAGTTACATTTACCAATTGAAGAGAACAGAAGCTACTAGAATGGGCTATTAATGTGTTTTAGTAACAAATAGAACAAAAGAAAACGTCTTGAAATGTGATGGTGAGTTTGAGCAAAAGACAGAAAAAAAACAGTGCTCTTCTTAAGAATGGATTATTGTTAATTATTTGTTTGTTTGGTTGACTTGTTTGTTTGTTTTGCTTTCTCTTTTTCAACTGTAATCGTTATGTTTTGGTTTTCCGGTTGCATTGGCTCAACGTGTTCTGTCTTTGTTGCCAGTTGGTGTTCTGTGGTGCGCTGAGTTTTCACAAGGCAGGGGGTTTTTACATCACACTTGGCAACTTTCAACAAAATAGCTGACGTATAGACACTGACCTCGCCTTCTCTCCAGAAATTGTAAACCCTGCCAACCCCTCAAGCTTGTGCTGCTGTTTGTCACAAGCGCAACTGTTAGCTTTCTCTCAGAAGCATAATAACCGCATCTTTATCTGCCAAATATCAGTAAAAGAAATAAACAGTAGATAAATATAGATACAGCAAATCCACCCAGAGAACAAATAGCTGGAGGGTTGGAGTACAGGAAGAGTTCGCTAGTTTGCATTCATTATGTACTTTCAGGCTAACAGGAGAAATCTCTGTGTGGTTTTCATCGCAATACCACAACTGGTTGCATCTTAACAGGCTTCATTTGAAGTGGAGACATGTTTTGGCTGCCTTGTTGCCATTGCCCAGAAGGGGAAGAATAGACATAGCATGGTAGATGTGGCAAAGACTTCAAGCCATGACTGCATTCTACAGCCCCCAAAAATGCCCACTCTGTGGGGGGAGGGGGGGGGTGTTCTCTTTCGGAGATGCATCAGCTGAGGAAATGAGAGGAGTCTGGTGATGAATATCACTTTTCTCTCCCAGAAGTGAATATTAGGGACTGATTGTTCCCTTTCTGCTTCTACACTTTACTTGGCTTCGATGCCATCCATCCTGGTGTCAGAGCGTTATAGAAGGGCCCTATGTTCCCTGCTCACCCAAGAAAAAGCTGAAATACAGATAGACTTTTTGGAATCGGGAAAACATAGTCGTTACTCGTGATACCAATGAATGGTCAGCTTCTATTTATCAATCTGTTTTTGTTTTGTTTTTTCTTAGTTTTATTGTTTGCTTGTTTTGCATATGGAAATTCACAATATATATTTTTCAGCCATTACAGTCTGTGACAGTATGTAAATATATATACTTGAATCCAATGTCCTTATAAAAAAAAAGAAAAATTTAATATATGTCCATGTTTCTAAATTAATAGATAGTCATTTATTGCGGATTAACTCGTAGGTGCCTACGAAGGCTGAAGAAAAAGAAGGCATAGTTTAATACAGTCGGTGCATTCAGTGTATGTTTCCAATGACCGATAGATGGGCCTTTGGATCCTAGGCATCTTTATTTTTTTCTTCTTCATAGAATGTAAGCATTTCAGTAAACTAAGGATTTGAGATACATAGCTAGAATGACAGTGAGCTGAATGCCAAAACAATCTGAAAGCATCTCATCTAAAATCTTAACATCTTAACAATACAGAAGCCATCACCCACATAAGATGAGTCAGTATGAGAATAACTTTCAAAAAACTACAGAACATGTGTGTATGTATCTGTGTATGTGTGTGTGTGTGTGTGTGTGTGTTGTGTGTGTGTTCAACGTACGCAATGCACATTTAACATGGTTTGATTTCACACCTAACAAATACAAGTCTCTGTCCAAATCAGGCCAAGACTAATCTCCCGGTTTAGGTTAGGAGGGCATTTTTCTTAATCTCCTAACCCAAGGAAGGAATCCACCACTCTTCTGATGAAAATCCACCTCTCCTCATTCAGCAAGCCTTCAGAGGTTGGGCTTTGATGCCTTGTGTGAAGTGAATATGTCACATCCCAAAAATGCAGAGAATCCATCTGTTTTAGATAGCACATGGCTAAAGAGTAGACTGTAGTAGTAATAGGCTGATGGAACTGATCTTATAAGCACTGATCTATCCCTGTATGGGACTTGGGGGAGACTGTGTGTGTGTGTGTGTGTGTGTGCGCGCGTGCGCATGCGTGAGTGTGTGTGCGTGCATGCATGTGTGTGTGTGTGGGGAGGAGGGGTGTATATGTATCTGTAAGTGTGATGTGTTTGTGTGTTTGCCTGTCTATGTGTGTGTGAGAAAGGGGAGGGGTGTAAGTGTGCAAGTGCGTCTTTATGTATCCGCACTCCTGGTGAGCGTACATCGCTTGACCATAGCAGTTCAAGGTCTAAATCACCACTCTTGGAGTGCAGTTATAGGTCATCTTGTTTAAAGACTTCTAATCATAAGATTTTATAACTTCTCCTCCCCTGTGTCCAAACAAACAAACCATTTGTAGAAATCCTTTCATTTCTTTCAGACATCCTGACAGTCTATCCATTGACCATGTCAATTCTACTCTGTAAAACACAATGGAATGTCACTTCACGTTTCTTCTCAAAGAGAAGAATTCTCTGAAACTTTTACAATCTCATTGCAGTGCTCTGTATGTTTTCTAATCGCTTTGATTTACTGTAAGATAATTGCAGTCGATTTCTAAATCGCTATGTAAAAGTACCCATGAAATGTTCAAAATGAAATAAAATTGTTTGAATCAATGTGTTGTATTTGAAGATGGGATACAATATTGACAAGTCTTTTTTGAGAGTGCTTGACATTATTAAAAATGGAATAGATCATGTTATTCACCATGTAACATGCAAATAAAAATAACATATGTATTGTTAATTGTGATTGGAGGATTGTTCTACCCTGTTTAAAAGAAAAAAAGGAAAACTCATCTCGCTTTGTTTGTTTTTGTGTTGACACGAGACAGTATGAGACAATTACATCTTCACTGACTGTATCAGTATAGCACTTAATCTATGCGTTAATAAGCACATTGTTTAGCAATATGTAAAGTGACTTCAGTAAGTACTTTATGTTCACTTCAACATGACCGTTAAATGGTTAAATTGTGCAATTCTGGGAGAGACCATAAGAGAGTGCTGTTGCCAACTACAACCCAACCCTCCCAGCTCATCCTTACTGTATAAGTATAAGTATATATACTCTTTTGATCCCGTGAGGGAAAATTGGTCTCTGCATTTATCCCAATCCGTGAATTAGTGAAACACACTTAGCACAATATGAACACACAGGTGAAGCACACACTAATCCCGGCACAGTGAGCTGCCTGCAACAACAGCAGCGCTCGGGGAGCAGTGAGGGGTTAGGTGCCTTGCTCAAGGGCAATTCAGCCGTGCCTACTGGTCGAACCGGCAACCCTCCGGTTACAAGTCTGAAGCAGTAGGCCACGGCTGGCCCAAAAGAGGGTCCTCTCCATTCCAGTCAGTCTAATCCATTCCTGTGGCCGATTGTACTTTAGGGAGTTATTGAAACTCTTGGGTGACATACTTCCTCTACAGTCTAAGTGCCACTTGCATGCAACATACACACTAAAGTAGACTCCTCTCACACACACACACACACACTTCAACATCACCATGGGGCTTGAGGCAAAAGGAAGAATTGAAGGTCCTGCTGCACATAATGTTCAGTGATAAATTCCTTTGAGAAAATGTCTGGTAGCCTTCTCCCTGTCCAAAAATACTAGCTGCTTTGGAGAGCCCCTTTCCATAGGCCCAGACGAATAATTAATCTTGTTCAGCTCAGCAGGGCTGCAGATTAAAAGTGTAGCCTACGTCAGCCTCAAACAAACCACCCAGAAGAGTAAATACTGCCTTGGATAAATGCATAGTCAGCAATTTAATGGATAAAGAGCGTTCAAAACTAGGGGAAGGACACCTGAAAGGTAACTGCCTCTTGAGTTTGAACCTTTCAAAGATCTCCCCCTACCTGAATGGAATCTATAAACCAGGCCTATAGAACATCATCACTGTGCATTATTATGATCCTGCAAATGTCAAGTATCCTGCATTCAAGAGGTCACTTACAAAAAATAGGTGTGCTCACTGACTATCAAAGAGTCATTGGGTCTGCTGCATAGTCAACTTCCTTGACTGCTGCACTTTTCTCTTGGGGAACTGTCCCTGTAGTTAGTTTAATGTAAATCACTCTTGGGAAAAAAGTGCCAGGACAATTACAATTAACCAGAATAAGCCGAGCAGAGCAAGCAGTCTTTTGCCCATCTTAGCATATTTCCTGCCAAAACAGCCACTGGCCTAAACACTTTTCCTACCGTGTATGTTAATTGTGTTAGTCTTTGCCGTAGGCAAAAGAACCATGTAATGTTAGTTGTTGACTAGGCCTATTATCCCAATATGTGACATTCATACCACAGAAAGAACCCCATGTAATCTTGTTATGACGGCGTTGGTGTTGCCAAGGGATTTGGACAGTGTCAGCAGACTGTTGCCTCTAGAGGAAGTGTTCGGAGGGTGGGAGCTCTAAGCCTGTCACACGGTCTTTCCACACACTGGCATTCTTAGGGTAGGCAGGTAGTACAGGCCATATTCCCCCAGAGGACTTGAGGATGACAGAAGATTTGTTATACAACTCAAAAACCACCCATATTGGACAAGTATAGCCTCAATATGTACTGCCTGTTGTGCTCTGGGTATATTCGTCTTGCCACAGGAGACAATTGAATTTCGATTCTTGAGATTCCTGCAAGTGTTGCTCAGCACCTGGTGAACGTGCTAGCGTCTAGCATAGCTTTGGCCCCACAGATGTAAGTTAGAGCGACCTCTCATGTTTATTTAAACATATGTAGGCCACTGCCTTGGGGTTCAGCAAACAGTGGACTGTGTTCTCTTTGTATAGTGCCCTAACTGCAAAAAAAAAAAACAAATACCATCATGATTTTATTGATTATTCTGTACAATTCTACTCTGAAGAAGACTTTGGCCTTGAGCATTCTATGTACATTCAGAAAAATGTTGATTAGATAATAAGCCATGTGGCCATGTAGAATTTGTGGGTGTAGCTATTGTGAATGTTGCATTTGTATAGTTATGAACACTGTTTTTTTTATCACTGATAAATTCATTCAAATGTCATGGTAATTGGCACATTTCTTTATTTTGAAAACAGACATTGAAACCATTTTTTATTTCCACAATTTAACTCCTTAGATTCAAACTTGACATTGCACTCACTTGAACATAGGAAAATGTTTTTTTGAATTGTTTGTTTGATTTTCTTATTTTTTAACATCAGTGCAGGTATAATTCCAATTTATATCAAACGGTCATAACAACACCAAGGACATCAAAAAGAAGCCACACTTTTTCTCATTTTTGTATGGTGACTGCCAAAAGTTCTCCTCAATGGAGGAGTTCCCATGCAATTTATTTTTTATTTTTTTTTGTTGTTTTTAAAATGGTTCAAGCTATTCATGAAATGTTGGCAAATGAAGAGCTGGAGTTTGTGTTTGAATGAAAGTTCCATTTTTTTCTTCTTTTTTTCTTACTTCATGTTTATTAAAGGTTCAGCTATACTACTGTACTGTAAATGAGAAGTTGTTACTACTGAAAGAGTAAACCAGGCTATATCAAGCTGAATGAGAGAATGACCAGTCCTTTGGTTAGATTGAAATGAATGCTGGAGCTGTTTTCCTCGAATATTATTATTATCATCATTATTATTATGAATATTATTATTAATATTATATTATTATAAAGTATTTCTCCCTCACAGATGAGTTTTGCATGTAGAGGCAGTCATTGCCATCACTTTTCACTCCTAGCTTGAGTCAAATGGCCATGACTGGAAACTCCTCCACTCTAAGAAAATCATTGCCACACAAAAAAGAACAGAAGACCAAACAAATTAAAAACAGACTGTCTTTGCAAACCTGCAACGATGGCAAAGAGCAACCTTTTTTGTTAAGTATTTGTAAGCATCTTAATTTCTTTTCAATTTCTTCTTTTAAACTTTAGCTTCCTCCTTTGCTTCATCCGAGGGGGTCTCATCTGCTGGCTTAGACTCATCGGCAGCATCTACAGAAAAAAGAGAGAGAGAAACGAAAAAGTTCAACGGTCGACATATTTCTCTCATAGTTGGCACTCCGACTAATGTTATCTAGGGCCGTGGAGCGGAAAAGGAACAGGAGTTAAGCGACTTGTGTGCCCTAGAGCGAGAGGCTGGGCACAAGTGCAGACGCGTGATGTTGAGTCGGTGTCCCTGACACTTCCTGATCGCTTTATCCTCTGTGACCATGACAGCTGTCAGAGGCCTTGCCTCTACAGGATGAGGGCCTCCATCACAACGCCTCACATCAATGAGCTGCAGTGTCCTGTCCCTGCATCTGCAGCTGATACTTTAAGGGCTCATCGGCTCCGTGAAACTGTGATCTGCATTGACAGTTGAGATGTACCCAGACTGACGCATGCACGGAAGTATCATTAGGAACTATTTGCGGTCATAGTTTACACTGAGTCGATCATCCCAAATCAATATTAGACTCCTCGACAAAATCATTGTGTGCTTCTTAACTTTACAGCTGGGGGAAATCAATGCTATAATTCATTTAGCCTCATCAATTATTCCCTCCTAGCAGACAGATGAAAAGTAGTTTTGTCATACCCAGTGGATATGGGGCGCTGTAGCATAAAATATTATTTAGATACATCAGAATATACTATTGAATTATCCTGGGCTTCCAATATATATATATATATATATATATATATATATATATATATATATATATATGCCTACTGGCAAAGTAGTACAATAACAAAATGACAGCAATGGAATAAAAAATAATCTGATTCAATATATATAAACAATCTGGGACAAGGAAACACTACTGTCTTGTTCAGTTGCATTCCAGTAATTGAGTTGTGACAGTGGTTTAGATGTGAAACCATTCTTTTGCCTTGAGGGGACCAGACTCTTTGCTCAGCTTACCTTTTTTCTCTTGTGTTTGGTTTGTTTCCTCACAATCGGCTGTCTCGCTGGCGTCAGCAGCAGGCACGTCGGCTTGTGTGGCCTCCCCCTTCTCCTCATCCTCCTTGTCGGCGGCCGCGGGAGCGTCTTTGCTCTCCACCTCCTGGGACTTCTCTTCCGGCTTGACCTCCTCGTCCTTGGCGGGCTCGGACGGGGCCGTGGTGGCGGCGGGTGAGGTGGTCGGAGACGAAGCCGGAGGGTTGGCCGGCTTGTCCGTGACGGGGCTTTTGGCTTTTTCGCTTGCGGCGGTGTCGTTGGCCGCTGCCGGCTCGGCGGACTCTGCCGCCGCCTCCTCGGCCTTCTCGGCCACGGGAGACATGGCCTCCTTCTTCTCTTCGCCCTCAGCCGTGGTCGCTTCCTCCGCGGTGGCCGCCGGGGTGTTCTCCTCTCCTTCCTCCTCCTTCTCACCATCTTTCATTTTTTTGCGCGTTATGTGTCCGCGGAAGCTGGCCTGGATCTTGGTGGCAGCCTTATGGGCTTTGTCTTCGGGTTTGTTGCCATCCTGCTCGATCTTCTGGTCGGCATCTTCATTCTTCTCAACCTGGAGTGGTGAGACAAAAAGGTCAGCTATGTAGAGTCAAACAGTGTCTCAAGTTATGTATCCTCTCAGACATAGATACAGATACGAAAGAGCTGGCAAAGCTCATGGATCACACTTTAAATGACACGGTTTCCATTGGAAAAGCCATTCTAAACTAATATTTCCACTGGGGTTAAATCTACACCATGTGACAGATTCACAATTTAAGACATTAGTGTCACAGAAAGAAATTTCAGAGAATCCTCAATCAATCCCATAAGGGACTACTAAAGTCTTCTGCTCAGAGTACTCCATTTGACTCTTGAGAGGTCACAGATGTACCATTAAATATGATGGACATTCTGGGTGACCCTGCTGCTCACCCAAGGTGGTAACAGACTGAACTTGACTCATTTGCAAAGTTTCCACACTCCGTGGCCATCGTACTAATTATACTCAAGTGACAGATTGTGGGAGCAGCACAGCCACAACCATTCAGTCCAGTCGGCAGTCTGGAGCTGAGAAGAAACTAATGATCATCCCACCTCATTATTTTAAGATTACGGCATCCTAAATTTATATCAATTTTTCACTTCATTAGAGAACCTACTGCCAAGTAAATGGCTAGATATTTTCATAACAACCCAAAGGGACTTCAAGATCCAGTCCAATGGCATGATTCAGATTGGTACTGGGTACTGGGGTCTAGGCAGGTGCGAGTCTCAACAGCCATTGTTATCATGTCATGGCGGATTACTCACAGAATAATACCCCAAGATTAAATTCTGACACCGTGAATTGTGTCACTCCTGAAATCTTGGAAGGTTTAGCAGAAAGTCTCAAAAGGTTTAGCAGTTTTGCTAATGTCTGGAGCATTAAGTCACTTACTGCTGTCGCTGTAATTACAGAACAAGCTACTACACCCCACCCCCTACCTTACTGTGTACTGCCGGAAGGTGCCAGGAACAGCTGAGAAGCCAAATGGCAGCACGCTAAATTCGGAAACCATGACTTGCTCCCAAGGTATGGTTCTATATAGACACGTTAATCCTCATGCATTCACTCATAATACAATCTCACCCAATCCCTGTCTGTTGTGTGTATCTACACAGAAAACAAATTATGATAATAAATATTATAGCATGTGTGTCTTATAGATATAGGATTTGGTTAGTGCTGCAAGGTTGAAGTATTTTAATCTTTAATCCTTCACTTTTAAGCAATTGTTTGTGCAAGCTCATTATTTTGTTGGACTAAACATGCCACATGCAAAGTGCATATCTCATTTTGACTTTTTATCTGTGGAGTGTGCTTTAAATACAATATTTAGTTCTGATTAAATATTGTGTGTTTTTGTGTCTGGGAGCATGTGAATGCAAAATTCCTTGTCACAGGGACCGTGGGAGAGCATACAGTAAAGGGATAGATAAGGTAATCAGGAAGAAGATGGAGGGTGTTGTCTCAAGGTGCCAGGTGAGAGGATTGATTTAGGAGATTTAGTGATTGCATTGCATGTTAAAGGGCGTAAGGTTTCAAAAGCAGTAAGAATTAGGACGGTAAAGGAGTTTAGGACAAAGAAGGGCTATCCAAGGGAAATGTCAAGGGCCAGATAATTACCTTTGTTTTCAGGATCCAAAGACGGAGTTGTCCGCCAACTAGGGGCTGTATTACAACTCATGAGAGTCTGATGAAAAACAAACAAACATAAAACTCAAAACAAACAAATGATGGTAAATAAATGTACGTTCCAAACCATTGAAATGGAAAAAAATAACCTTTAAATATTCAACTTTTATCAAAATCGCACATGCAAAATAAGTAATTACTGTACAAAACCTTAAAAGAAATGACAAAATCAAATAAATTATATCTTAAGCATTGTAATAAAACAAATAATCAAGAAAGCTGATGAGGGTTTGATAATTACAGTCTTAAAATTAATTTCTCCTTTTCATTTAAAAGGTCTCCCTAAGTGAAAGCTTGGTAAGCCCTTTTGTTTTATGCCTAATTTCATCATGTAAGCGCAAATCACTTATTAATTATTGAGTCTATTATTTACTCAAATTTCAATTCTTAATGAACATGTAGATGAGATGTCATGGAAGAAATCTGACTCTGACTTTTTTATTGTTGCATTTCCCATCTGAGGACAAATGAGAGAATTGGCAGGAGTGAGAACTCTCCATGGGCGCATCTTTAATACACTTCCCGTCTACCACCATGAGTAAATATCCTCCGCAAATTTGACATTCACACCCAAGTGGAATCTTTGACACAAAGCCAGATCCCCCAGTTGCCAGCTGATATATGGGATGTTTTCTGGCTGGGAAACAAGAAAGTCAGCTCAGGTCACTAACACTGGGCTGGGATATGGAGAGCACCTATTTATAATTCAGTTAGTCATTAAATTGCAGAATTGGCTACATGTATAGGATGCAGAACCTATGGCCGTTGCATACAGTATATAGTTTGAAACTTCACCATCAATTAGCAATGATGAATTGTCCTTATGTTTGACATTGATTTATCACATTTGGAGAGAAATGTTTACTGTGCATTTTCAAAGTGCACTTGCTCAGTGAACTTCTGTGTTGCACTGTCATTAGGGCAGTTTCCTTGGCTAGTTTTATTTAGCCTACATTAAGAGTTTGGCGTTTCAGTTGTGATGTTACTGAGGTTTAAAAGGAAAATGATATCACGATATGATATCACCCTTACTACAATCAATGACTCATTCCTCATGACTCACACATACAAAGCTCAGGACCATCATGGGAGAATCACTTGAGACGATGATATCACCCAGTGATTATTTCTCCACAGAGGTAAATGCAATTAGGCACTTTGCTGGTGTCTCACAGTCTAATGTTGAGCAAAATACGCTCTTCTCAAACGGGTTTTATTCTGGGAAATGACACATGATGATTACATTGCATTTGCTTAGCATTAAAGCTGAGATCATTTGCCTTTCCCATCACCTCGCCTGTGTGCATAGACCACGTGGATCAGACAGGGAGGGGCCATTTTTTTAGATGAGGTAATCAGCACATACCCCCCCCCCCCCCCAGCTCCTCTATTGTGTATGACTGCAGATATGGGTCAAACCTTATGAAATGAAGTCATCCGAGATGTCTGGGGTTTTCAGGGAGCGCGTTATTGTTTTAGCATTGATTTACCCTTTCGATGTATTACCACCGCTGCAACTCTATATAAGGGCTATAAATTGTTAGGCTTTTATGGATAGTGCTCCCATCATGTAACCTATTAAAACCACACTTGTCATTTTGCAGTTTTGACACCCATTTACTGCCTTAAAAAATGTAGTGAGCACCCCTGGCCATGTCCAGTTTCTCTCCTCTAAAGCTAATTAATAATAGGGCACTACTTCAATTGTCCATGGTGCACCCTGGACTCTGAACCATGCCTGATGGCAGATGATAAAAGACTGTGTTATTTAGGAGGACAAAGCTGTGTGTGTAATGGGGTGGCAGAGTGGACAAATTGACACCCCGCGTCCATGCAAGTCCGCACAGCTGATACACACAGAGAGCAAATAGCCTTGCCTAGGCTGCAGGGGGAAGATTGTCCAATCAAAATGATTGACATGACATCTAACCTCCACGGGTTGCTGTTAACAGACATCCATAAATCAACTCAAGCAATAAGTGGTGCTGGGTGTGTCTGTGTGACCCTGTGGTGATGGGGGAGGGGTGCCTCAAGTCCACTGGGTGTGTTTCACCTCACGTCTCCATTTAAGACAAGAACTGTTAATTTACCTGGGATTGCATGGATGGGTGTTACTTGAGGACACTGGCAATGATAATGCCAAAATATCTCTAATAATGTCTTTGGATGTTATCCTGTGTCAATGCTGTTCTGACATATTAGTCAAGAGTCTTTCAACTGCTTGGTTGGAGCTTTCATATCATAAAGCTCTGAGTAAACTGTCTGAAAAAACTGTCAAACGCCAACTCCCTCCTCTTGACAGCTAAAGTATTGGATTGGATCTGATATGATTTGAGTTCAATTTAAAGTTTGGACCTTGATGGTTCACTTTGAAGGTCTATCTTAAAGCAATAGCCTGTCTGATCCCATGGACATACTTGCTTCCATGCATAGCCTATTTGATGTAGAAGTAGACAGCAAAAGAATACAATACAGTCAATTCAACAGCCATTTCATTGTCAGTAAAATAATGGCAGTGTGGGTGTTGGATCTGTGATTTCAGTACAATATCAATATTTATGTTAGTCTGCCGTCTCAATCGGATTCAGAGCGCAGCTCTCAGAAGGCGGGCGCGAACCACACCCTAGTGTGGCGTTATGGATGGATCTTTAAATTCACCCTCCCCCACGTCACACTGCCGCCTCACTTTGGCAACCATTAGGGACTTCAGCGGCGCGAGAGGCGAGGAAGAGGCGAAGGCAAAATCATTATAACGCTGTTACCACTGACGATGCAGTTGCAAACAATGGGTCTTTAATCATTAAAATAAAGGCTATCGTGCACAAACCTTCTCTGCGTCCTTAATGACATTAAAGGGGCCCTATTATGGTATTATTTACTGTTTATTATTTAATTTGTTGGGTCTAATAGAATTGATTTACAACGTTGAAGCGTCGTCGGCCATATTATTTTTCCTCATACATCTATCAGTATTACAACCCCTATGTGAAACGCCCGGTTGCTGAGAATTTTGAGGCAGTTAGAATCTTGGCGCTGACAGAAACGTCTCGTCAGACATTTGTAAATTAGGCGATTATGGCGTCAGTGCTGCCTTACCAATTTGAACCAGAATCCGACCCCGAAAGCGATAATGGAGCTGATGGAGCCAATGATGACCGCGATGTTAGTCGTAGATTGGACCAAGACGTTTCACTGTGGTAAGTTTTTGTTTATTCTATTATCCACACCTGATTTACGAAATGTATCTCTATAGCCTAGCGTCTAATTTAGCCCGAGGCTAGTAGGCTACTCGTACTAACAAGCTTTATTTGCCTGCCTGACATGGAATATAAGTGAACTGCTTTTGTCTGCCAAAAATAGTTATAACTTATAACATCTTTGTTACTTAGGTGCACTTGTGGGAATTGTGCCACTATGCCCAGTGAAGTGGAGAACGTCTGCTGCAGAGAAATCACAAAGGTAAAACTGATGTAACTTTAGGCTAGGCTACTATACGGTTTGTGGAGAATGATCTAATGTCCTAGCATAACATCCCCTTTAGATGAGTAGCTTAGGCCTACTAGTGAACTAGGCTACACATGTTTATGACATCTCTAGCATAAAGCATCAGCATTACACTTGTAATGGTAAACGAGTGATCTCACCAGTTCATTGTAGTCTCAGCCAGGTGCATACTGTATTATAATCATTGTTATGTAAAAAAAAACGAATCAATGATACATTTTTATAGTTAATATGTAATGGTAAACGAGTAATCTCACCAGTTCACTGTAGTCTCAGCCAGCTGCATACTGTATTAAAAATCATTGTTATGTAAAAAAACTAAATCAGTGATAACATTTTGTTGTAAATAAAAGCCTGACAAGAAAACATGTTGCTTCCTGAATCAATATTGTCCATGCAGTCATGTAGCACTCTGAACAATGATGATGCCAAGGTCACTTGTTACACAGTAGTAGTTCTTGTCTTATTTTCTTTATTAGGTAGTAAGACGAATGAGCCAAGTGCCAGTACCCATAATGTGCATGACAGAACATCCAGGCCTAGAACCTGTGTGTCTAAACCCATACAGTCTGCAAAATATCTACAACATTTACAAATATGATTACGGACCTGTTAGGCACAGAACAGAAGAAGAGTAAGTTACTTTGTCTGTAATAAGCTCTTACTAAACAAAACAAAAGCATTATTCTTATGTAATTTGTATGCATGTAAACATTGATAACAGTGCATAGCTTCCAGAGTATGAACCTTTGAGGTAATATTTGAAGAGTTTGGTTTCAAAACGCTATATCTCCATTTTTACATTAAAAAGTCATGTTATTCAATTGTGTATTTCAGATAATATCAATCAACTTGCTGTTTTGTTGTTTTGATTGAGTAAAGGTAAATCAATTAACAATGCCCAATTACAGTTCTACTGAAATTACTTGCAAAACAAAATGTAAAAAAATAATAATTTATCAAAGTTCTTTAAAATGGTCGATGTAGCATTTTGGAACCAAACTCTTAATTTGAAAACAGTTGAACAGAGAACTCTGTGCCTTGTCCCTTCAGGCAGTTGAGGCATCTTGCCTATCGCAGCTTTGTAAGCTGGTGCTGGGGTTACTTAGGACCTAGTCGTCGGGTCATCATCCCGTCATGTGTGGTGCAACGGATACGGCAGCAGTTCCCGTCTGGTGATTACATAGGCTTCAGACCACCTATTGATTGAAGCGGGAGACGTGACGGGCAACCAGCTCAGCCTTTGGAGTTTTTGGGAATTCTGCTGAGAGGTCTGGAGGGATGGGGATGGTCTTCAATTCCTCTGCAAAAGATGTGGGGTCCTCAAAAACTTCCTGCATGAGCAGCCTCATGAGTTCACGTACATAGTCTGGAAGATATAGCATTCAAATCCAATAAATGTATCCATAACAATCTGTAAACTGGTGTGGCTGTATTTAAAGAAAATCTTTAACAAACTTACTGAAGGTTGGATTTGTTTTCACGGGCTTCACAATGCCTTCCCCCCTCTTCGCCTTTGGAAAAACAACCTTGAAAACAGCCTGTCCTGTAGATGTTGTGGCTTGCTCCCGCATAGCATTTTCATTGTGGTGCATTGCTGCTAGATACAACCTATGGTAACAACACAGCAACATTATTAAATACATAGAATGACTGACAGTCATCTCAATTAGTCACTTTTAAAATAATGACATTGTGTATTACCTGCACAACATTCCCATGAAGGGGAAAACTACATTCTTTGGTGCAAATCGTAGTATCAGGCTGTGAAAGGACTCCAGTGATGAGGTCTGGTGATGGTGGCTGAGTTTCTCTACATCCTTCAGGACTCTCTTGTTGAGCAGTATTTTCTCAGCTTTGTGAAGTGCAACTGATCCTTCAGTAAAATAAGAACACATGGTGAAATATCAACCCCTGCATCACAACAAAAGACTGGAAAAATGTAATACTTGATTTTCTGAGTAAAGATAATTTGGCACATACCAGGTTGTAGCCATTTGCTAGGGTCCCTTGAGACGTGGTCGGGATGCAGACATTTGGGGAAAAGGGGGTCTTCATGAACATGAACATTTTGTAGGTGGTTTAGCAGTGATGTCCACTTTGCCACCTTTTCTGGTCCAGTGCTTGATGACGTGGCACACCAGTAGACATGGTTTTTGATGCTCTGTAGCCACTTCTTCAGAACATCACAGTCTTCATTGTGCGAAGCTTTCTCAAGTTTCTTGGACAAACCTGTTTACCACACACACTAATTATACGATCTGTTAATTGCTAACTTCAAAGTTTAGAATATGAATTAGGAAAACACTTTACCTTTCTCAAAGTGCCAAACGTCATAGAACTGAGTTACGCTGCGTTCCCTCAGAAATTTCTGGATCTGTGGATGACGGTCTGTCACAATGTAATCCACCTTCAATCCATTCGACTCCAGATGATCTAGGCATCTTTTCAGTCCTTCCTTCTCCATATGATAGCTGCCACCTACTTCATTGCTCTGGTAGTGAATGGTCATTACAAACAAAAAACATTAGACAAAATCACACACTTTTAAGATTCAAATTCAAACAAATCCAAAGAGAGAAACATACCTGAACAAGTTGGATGTCCATAATGGTGTTGCTCTCCAGATTCATTAGAGTGTAGCTGCCAAACTTTGCAGAGTGCCCTAAAAAAATGTATTACAGAGTGTGTAAAGCTTTTCAGCACACCATAAAGGGATGTCATTTGATTCAGAATGCAAACTAATAATTTAGTTGCCAGACTATTTCAAATTTCAACAAACCTGGAGAATCGGCCCTCATGTCTCCTCCCACTGCAACCACCCCACCAAGGTGCAATTGATGCTGGAAATGACTCTGCTGATCCATCTTCCACTTGTGAACAATAGCCGGTTCCATGTAATTCCTTGCATGCCTTCTGAAGGTGTCATACTGAAATATCTGGAGTTGCATGGCCTTGCACAGCTTTAAAGAAAAGACAAATAAGAGGCGTTTTAGACCAGTTTAGTTCATCACTAGAAAGATTCACATGTTTGAAATGGTAAAATGCTTACCTTTTCCAGTTGGATGAAGGAGGTCCCTGTAAAGTAGGTAGCCGCCGAAAGTTGTAGGTTGCCGACAGGGGTACTTCCAACCATGGGTTGACTCTCCCACTCTCTGAAGTAACTGCAGTGTGGACATCGCTGAGTGTAAGCCACATAGGTTCCCATCCTTCGTCGTTGGAGATTACAGCCCTTCTTACACACTGGACAGTTTTCAAACAGCTGTTTGAGGCAGCTTTCAAAAACAATATACTTTTCCTCATCATGTGTGGACTGTGTCTCAAACCTAACAGATTAGAAACAAAACATAATATTAGCTTTCAAATATGTTTTCTAGAATAATAGTAATATTAGCTTTCAAATATGTTTTCTAGAATAATAGCAATGTTGTATAGCTGGTAACCATATACTGAAAACAGTAGCCAATACTGCTTTTAGTACAGCCAATACTATACAGTAGCCAATGCTAAAAACTTACGAGATGTCAGATTCCTCTGTAAGTACAGAATCTCCAGGGTTGTAAGTCGAGTCCAGAGGCTCCTTATGAAATTCATTTGAGGAGTCGCTCTCCTCCTCGTCCTCCAACTCAAGCCGTGGTCTCTTGCTAGGTCGACAACTTGGGCCCTTTATTGGTGTAGACGCCAGTGGTGAGTCTATACCAGAAATTATTCCAGTGCCTACACTGAGAAGAGGCAGCTTTGTCTGGATACCTACGAATAATATAGACAAATCTTATTAGAAAATAAAAAAATAATTCAGCTGATGATTTTGTCCTGGGTACTGAAGATATAATACAGAGTAGACCTTGGTTAACAACTACATCACACAATACCTTTGCTTCTCATGTGTGCCGTTTTCAGCGATCCCATGGACAACTGTGTGCCGACTGAAGTCGCCTTCAATGGCGCACTTTGTACTCCCACAGAATGCATTCCCACGGTGGTACTTGTCTGGGTTCCCGCCGAAATAAGCTGAGGAGAGTCGGTCTGACATCCGACGTGCTGGAAGGGGCTATATGGGGCACTGGAGTCCTGTAATTATAACACCAAAATCGGTTACGAAAATAATTTTATACAACCTAACAGTTAACATCTGAAACAAAAACTATAACCATTCAACCAAATAGTACCCCTCACATAGCTGACGTTAATTCATGTTACCGTTTAGAATTTGTTTGAGATCCCCCGCGAAAACTAACGTTAACTTATAACGTTAGGCTACAAATAGCACCAGTGAAAAAATAATCAGCCTTGCGTCAAGACTACAGACTGAATTCGCTCTACTTCAACATGGTAGTCTCACTATCAGAGCTAACTGCTACACATTGGTTTAATTATACCACTGAGCTACTGTAATTACACCTTTGCTCAGCTCAGACCACGAACTCAGTCAGCCTCGCTAGCACTAGTTAGCTATCTCCGCTTGCAAGCTTGTAGGGTTAATTACCCCAACTAACGTTAACCTTACACACAACAACTTTTGTTAATATCACAATAGGTTTACTTACATGTCGAGCGACATCTTCACCCATGGGGCCACACAAAGTTGGAACAGCATCTTCCCTCAGAGCTAGCAGCTTCGCAAATCCTGTGCTGAACAAACGCAGGTTGCTGAAGCAGCCATCCGTGAAGTGACGGGGACACAGAAAAATGGTCGGTAAAGTTGGGGGAATAGAGTTAAAAATAAACTCTAGCCAACAGGTACGTGTAGGCTCTGCCTTTGGCAAAGCATACAAGGGAGACGTCCCTTCACAACGAAGAAAACACCTTCTACCCATTGCTAACCGAAACTTTACTTGCTGAGAAACGCGAAATCGAACTGTTCTAGACTGACTGTGAAATCATCTGATGACGCTGTCCCATTTACTCCCAGCAAAAGTACGAGGTTACGTCACCTCGTACCGGAACTAAAATAAAGCAACGGCTGAAATTCGCATCGAGGCGTTTCTAGGCAGCTCAGTAGTCTGTCTTTGCGATATTCATTTACTCCCCCCTAGTGGTTACTTTTGATATTGTGTCTTTGGCGACCATTTACATACACAAAAAGCTATGTAATCCACTATAGGACAAGGAAAAAACGAAAAAGCATAATAGCACCCCTTTAAAAGGAGCTAATGAAAGGTGAGAAATGTATGCTATAGCCTTAACGGGAAACCTTTTTGTGTTACCTCAGTTTGGCTTCATGTACAAATTCTGACAGCTACCCAGGCAGCCTCAATAGAATCGTATATGCCGCAAGACGAGATGATTTCAAACGATTCTTGTCAGCGGGTGCGGTAAAATGGACATGATGATTAAAATGGCATTGTATGCTGTTGTAGGGAGGCCGTGAGTGAATCAGACTACAAACAAGGCATGGTTGCGGTCTGCAGCGAAATCTACCCATCCTCACTCGTGCGACTACTCTCTCACGCAGCACCACACCCTTTCATCCTACCGTCTCCCATAGGAGTGGAGTGTTCAGGTAGCTTGGCTGAAAAGGCTCATAGTCTAAACAAAATTCTTCTGTTAACGTCGGTTAAATGCGTTATATTTGTAGCCCATATCTGTTATCACCGTGTAGCGCGTAGTTATGTAAAAACTGACTTGCTCGTCTCTTTTATAACTGGTGATGAAATTAGCCTGCTCTAGAACAAAGGCATCAGCACGATCGCGGAGCGCATCCAACTATGCCGTCTACATGGTCAGTCGCCGGTGCCCACACCTTGCTGCAGACCTAGCCTACTTCTCAGTTGGTGGCGGCAAACTGGTATAGGCTACATACACGCTACACTTGTATCGGCCTAACTTGGACACTGATACATTATTCTCACCTCCCCTGAAGCTAGCGACTTTTGCATTTAGCCTACTATTAGCCATTCCTTGAAAGCATAATATGTGAAACGCGCATTAAAACCAGTGTAAGCTGGGAAGGTTGTAAAAGACCGTCGACAGCACAGAGTGGGGAGAGAGACATGGATTTGCATGCGGGGTTGAACACTGAGAAGAGAAGCCTCACCCACTCCAGTGCAATGTTCTTCGCCTGGGAGAGACAAAAAATGACTCATACATGCTGACATTTAAGCAGCAATCAAGCAGTGTTGCTCGAATTTGGTGCTTTATGAAGCGAAAGGATTTGCTATCGAACCGGTAGTCCCTGGCACAACATAGGTGGTCAATTAAACACAATTTATATCAAATGAAATCAAGTCGCCCGCTCTCTTCAAATTCCCCCAAGACCCACCCTCAGTCTCACGGTACCCCTTATTCTTGGTGGGGGGAAAAAACTCTTGATGGCGATGGAGAACAAACAAGTATATGTGCCTCAAGAACAGGCGCAACCCTGAACCTCTTCTGGCAGCGTCTCAAGTGACAATGTACACTTTTGTCCCAGAGCAATCATAATCCCTTTAAGGAACTAATTCATTTCCACGTCCCTGGAGACGGTGGCCATGCGACTGACTGCCACTGGAGTTCAGCAAGACCCTACCCCACCCTTTTTCAGTGCCAACTTACATCTCTATCCCCACTCACTAGCTAATGGCAGGGAAAAACAGCCTACACTTTGGGGCAATTAGTGCCTCAATTAAGAGCCATCTTCAGGTGAATTAAGCCTCAACATTGTGACAAGCAGCTGTACCATCTACTTACAATATAATCTCATAAGACTCTATTTCAGCATCATGGTCTGTCATCCTACTGAACATTGACAAGAGCTCAGAAGATATAAGCAGCACCGCACCTGACAAACAGGTGCAAGTTATTCATTATTAATGAAATATAGTTTCTTTGATGAATAATACAAATACAAGTATCACAAAACATCTGTCAGAATGCAGTTATCTGTCAGAATGCTGCTAGAAATATATAATCATTTACATTCTTGCATAATTTCATTAGCAAGGTGTGTCTTGCCTCATGGCTAGACGGAGAGAAGCCAGCATGGACTACAAGACAAAGTCTGTGAAAATACCACAGTGAAATGCTTTTTCAGTCCTTCTTCAAGATAGTTAATACAACCATTTTATCTTTCACCATGAAAAATATGAAGGAAAAAATAGAGGGTAGTTACCGGTTTTGTTCTTCTTATACAGCACAGCATAGTTGTGGTATCCTTTTCTTTTCCCTTCTTTCCTTCCTTTTTTCCCTTTCACTTCTCTCACTCCCTCTCTCTCTCACTCTCGCTCTCTCTCTCGCGCGCGCTCTCTCGCTCGCTCACGCTCTTGCACTCACTCACACTGGGCTGTATCAACAGCTGAGTCGACTAATGCTTTTACTCATCACAATTTGCACACACGCTCACAGTCTGCCTGCTTGCCCTGGCTTCTCTCGCTCTTCTCTCTCTCTCTCTTCTCTCTTTCCTCTCCTCTCTCTCTCTCTCTGTGACTCGCTGCCTAACAATGACTGTGAATCCCACCCTTTAGACCCCTCCTCTCTTCTCACCCACTCCCACTCCCTCTCTTCTCGCCTCTCTCCTCGCCTCTCCTCTCCACGCACCCCTCCCCTCCAGCCCCTAGTCCCCCGCGGCTGGTCCCACCCGTTGCGCCCCTCCTTCTACAACCCCCCCCCCCTCCACACACACCAACCCTCCACCCCACCCACACACCCACAACATCCCCCCAACAGCCCTCCCAGCATCTCCAGGCGAAACGGGCTTCGAGCCTCAGCACGGATGCCCCAGCCCCAGCCCCACCCTCCGCTGCACGGTTCCTCGTATGAATGATTGAATACCTCCAATCTGTCCACAGACAATTCCCATTCTGGAGCAGTTTTACCCCACCACCCATCTCCCACCACCCACCCCAACCCCTTCACACACCCAGCCCACCTCAACCCACCTCCCATCCTTCCTCTCCACCACACCTCCCCCCCCCCCGCCCCCCCACACTGGGCGGTGGCCACCAGTACGATGTAGCCTTCTTCAACAGCTTCTGCCAATGACTAGTGTAATAGATATTTCTACTGTCATTGGCCTCCATATTTATTTATTTATTTTTTGCTGAGGATGATTATTAAATTTTCCCCTTCCCTACACACATCCCATTGTGCTGATTATTTTGTCATTTTTCTGACTGTAAAGACAGTGTATTTTACTTATGCCCCACACCTCTCCCTGCATAATAATGAATTAATTAACAGTGGGCTAACAGAGGAAGTCACGTTGTGTGTAAGAGCATCTTTTAATTCTCACTCTTTAACACAAGCTAATAATTAAAAAATGGCTAGGATTTTTTTTTCTTTCTTTCTGTTTTTTTTCCCCTCACTCTCTTGCTCCACTGTGCTGTTCACATGGAAACAGCACTGAGAATCAATGGCCAAAGGAGAGCCCCTGGGTACCGATGGCAGACTGCTCCTGAAGGCCTACAATTTTCTCTCTCTTCTTCTTCTTCTACTTCTTCTCTTCCTCTATCTTTTCCCTTCTTTCCTCCCTTCTCAATCTCCAGATCTATCCAGTGTCTCTCCCTGTGTCTCTCCCAGTGTCTCTCACTGTGTGCTGTGATGACCAGCAACAGCCCCCCCCCCACACACACACACACACCAGTAATAGAGAGAGATGGAGGGATAGAGGGCGAACGACCCCACCCCCACTCTGGCCACCTCAGAACAGATGCAGGATGCGCAATAGAAGGCCGGGTCCCTGCATGCCTCTGCCCGATCCCCCTGGGCGTTGGCTGTAAGTCCACCTCAGCTCCTCTCCAGATCATCAGGGTGGTGTCTCAGGGGCCAACGTCCCCACGTCTGCCTGGTAGTCCGGCCTGTGCTGATGCCTATACATAGAAGTTACTCTGACGCAATAATTTTAATTACTCTTAGAAGGTTAAGCCAGAAGCTATTGTTTGTGTGTGTGTATGTGTTGTATTGTGTAGTTACTTACCACTGTGATAAGTAATATTCAGTAGGTGGATTCAGCATGATTATCTCCATTGGTTCTGGTAATCTAATTGTCTATGATAGAAGTTTTGAAATCCATGCAATATGATTAATTAGAGATTAAAAATACCATGCTTATCATATTGTAATGGAGGAATTTAAGGACAACTAATCCGAATCATGGTTTAAAGACCAACTTATCTTATTTGGGAACAGAATGAATGTTCTTCTACCATCCCCTTTCGGGTGTGTCCGGGTTTCACAGGACGATTGTAAACGTTGCCCTTTGTGAGTTGTCAGAGAATAGAATCAAGAGCTAAAACCTAATGCATGTCATTTGAAACCTAACGCAGCATGCACGTTTAAGTGGACACTGGTTTAAATGCATTTCTCTAATAGCCGGTCCTGCTTGTGCAGAAATACTGTATGACCATAGAGGACTGGTTGTTGTGTGTAAATACAGGCTGCCCCACATGGATAATATGGCATGGACTGGGCGCCTGGTGTGCATGGAGCAGGTGGACTCCCCTGGGCTGTGGCCAGCCATGGACACAGAGCGGAGGAGGATGTGTCTGTTCTCAGATCTCTCTCCAGTTCATTATTCAGGAGTTTTTTTTTTTCTGAACGACCACGGGTTGTCACCATGCAGGTATAATGCGGAAGACTCCAGTTCTTGCTCTTTTCTATTGAGCCCAACAATTGCTATTTCCTTTATTCGCAAAGGTTCGGATGTGAGATACGCGAATCTTGACACAGCGCAGATGCATCAAGTGTGCTGTAGACAAAAACTGGACATTAATTCAGATGCTTGGGAATTATAGTAGCCCCTTGAGACATGTGTGTGTGTGTATGTGTGTGTGTGTGTGTGCATGTTTATAGTCAGCAGATGTCGTCAACCCCCACCTGACACCCAAAAAGATCCACCAGTCTTTACAACCTCCCCTCCAACCACCACCACTGCTACCAACCCCCCTCCCCTGCTCTCTCTTCCACGCGCTCACTTCCTCCTGCTATCACCATGGCAACGGCATGGAGCCGCCGCACAGCCGACTGTAGCCGCCCTCCCCCTGACTCTGATGAGTGTTGGTACGCAGACCCTGTGGACAGCATCAAACCTCCGCCTCCTCCAAGGTAATCCCTCACCATGGCAACCAGCCTGGAGCCGGCCCTGCCGCGTGTGCGTGGAGGCTCGGGACTGGTTCAGTCCTCCGGCCAGATCAGAGACCCCTCCGTTTTTTGTTTTTTCCCTTTTCCGGTTGTCAATGCCTGCCGTGAACATGGGGAGGCCAGCTGAGACCACCCCCCTAGGAGCGGCCCGGGTGCCCTGTGTCCGCTGCAGCGGTGTAATATGAATGTCAATAAATGAATCCATAATTCAACATGATTTCCTCAGGGACTGGGGCTTGTTCCCGTCACCACCACCACAGAGCCTGAGGTGCTTTGCGCTTGACTTGTGGAATGCTTTTGAAAATCGCAGTCATGCAAACAGCTCTGTCAGTAAACAGTTGCGTGATTATAAACTCGCTTTGTGTGTGTGTGTGTGTGTGTGTGTGTGTGTGTATGTGTGTGTGTGTACTGAGCATTGTCAACCATGTTTAGTCTCTGTGGCTGCAGTGCATCTGCTAAACGAATCAGTGTAGGTGTGAGTAAACCAGCTTCCTTGCTCTCTGTAGTTCACCCTCCCCCCATATTACATATGGCCGTGTGTGCTGTGCCGGGCCCCTGCATCATTAACAGAGTAGTCCTTTCTGGTGTAAAAGCTTGATATTAGTTCAGTCTACAACAAGTATGATAGCTGATTAGGGATGTAATGTAACCTCACGGTTATAGTGACCAAAATTATCACGGTTTTCGGTATTATCACGGTATTTCTAAAAGTGTATTCAATATGTTCAGAAAGCACTGATAGGCCTACACAAGCTGAAATAGTTTCTTCATGTTTTAATTGGCTATGTGCTTATAGCTGAACTTACCCTACCATAACTTGAAGTTTGCTATTTCTGTTATTTGGATGCAATGAGTGAGACCAAAGTAAGCGCTCAAAATAAAACTTTAGGCTACTGCATTCTCCTGATAACGTGAGTGGAATGGATTTAATGTGGACGCGAACATAAAAAAACGCAGTGGCTACATGATACAGTGCATATTTGCAGTGAAAAAGTTCTGCCTTTTAAAATAGAATAGAATATCTTTATTTGTCACAGGTACAACCAAATTAAGTGCATTACTTGTTCAGTGCAAAAGTAGCAATAAATAAGTAAAAAAGTCACTATGGACATCAGGTGTAGCCGAATCCTAGTAGTTAAAACCATCAATTAGACAACAGAATCAGTAGGGTACCAGTTTTGTTCCATTGTACCAGGCCTACTGTATGTCAAAAGCAGGCTGGGATGAAGCTGGGAAGGATTAAACACACAGTTTCCACACCGCGGCAATCAACAGTGATAGTCATGATGTTTGAAATGAAAACGGTAATTATTATCGTCAACATTTTTATTGCGGTTTACCATTATACCGGTAATAGTTACATCCCTATAGCTGATGTACAATCAGTACATCCTGTTGTGCTCCTGCAGTAAGAACGCAACTTCCTCTAACTTGAAAGTATATATAACGTTAAATGTAAATGTTTGGCAGCTAAATGGATGTATGACTCAGATGCTGGCATAATCTGTTTAAAATACAAATGAGATGAAGAGAGTTTGTGGTCAACCACAAATGGTCATGCATGCGGAAACAGGGGATGTTGGTGATATTAACAATAATGCAGCTGTTGATGGATGAACCGTCTGACCCTCTCTCAGTATTTAATATACTGATCTAAGACGCATTTTGAATTCAGTAGTTATTCAATTAGCCATCTTATTTTTTCGATCTTTCAATTACTCCTGTTTCACAACAAGGCTTTCGTTTTTTGACATCCTTTTTCTGAACCTTTCAAATTAATTAACTAATTGTATTCCCATCACCTCAGAAGTGAAAACCCCCAACATTACACAACTTAATCATACTGCACAGTGATGAGAACCACACAGAGATCACACATACTAAAAAGCTGCGGTTTCATTTTTCTTAGAGGTGCTTTTTTCTGTTCTATTTTTGCAGTGCTGAGATCCATCTCAGGCCTATGACTGAAGCAGGTCAACTCCCCATCTTTCTCTCTCTCGCTCTCCCTCTCTCTCTTCCTCCCTCTCTCCTCCCACCTTACCCGCTGTTACTATTAGTGCCTTCAGCTCTACCCCCCTCCCCTTCCCTCCTCACTCGTTCCAGGTGTACAGTGTGACTACATCACCAAGGTGATCAGGTGCAGTGGCGCCTCCAGTCTGCGGTGCAGCGCCAGAGTCTGTATGTATGTAGGCCATCTGACGACGGCTGTCCTGGCTCTGGCTCTACTTCACCACATCTGCTCTGCCCCAGGCCAGGGTGTACGACAAGCTCGGCTGGCTCGCCAAAACACGGCAGCTTCTCCACCACACGCTGCCATGCCAAATTGATGCCTTGCTTACAACTGTGGATGTGGATGTTTACGTTTCTGTCTCTCTCTCTCTCTCTCACTTTTTCATCTAAGCCACAGGGGTTGGCCTGACAAGATGACAAATTAGCTACTTTGGTTCCAAGATGGGAAAACAATGTAAGGGAAGATGGCAGAGTATATATGCATGTGGTTAGCGGGTGCGCTAGTTTGTATAATAGCTTTTGCTGAGCAGAATGCAATGCACAGGAACATTATACTTAATCATACAATCTACCCATGGAGTCCAGAGCCAGACCGGTACAGGGCTATTTAGAA
The DNA here is from genome assembly GCF_046254945.1 of Alosa pseudoharengus. Lineage (NCBI taxonomy): Eukaryota > Metazoa > Chordata > Actinopteri > Clupeiformes > Clupeidae > Alosa > Alosa pseudoharengus. The sequence continues at coordinate 14,238,867 of NW_027468598.1, read as the reverse complement.
AACCACATTTCCTGTGTCATATACATGATGGAAGGTGGAGTGTAACATGGTCAAAATCAAGTCAAATCAAGTCAATAAGAACAAATAAAATGGATTATGATTCTGATGTCTTTGGTGTTTATTGACAAATTTGAAAATGCATGTTTTGTACAATAAAGAAATAGTCATGTTTTATTATTTTTCTTTTTTTGTTCATGTATTCTCTCATATGGATATGCATTTTCCAGAATATATACATTACTTCATAACAGAACACGGGTCTTTTGTTATGATGTTGTTTAGGTCTATAAAAGACAGCCTAAGGCAAGTTCTCATAAGAAATGGGAAAATCGGAAATTTATTTGCATTTTAACAGCAGTAAAGTGCTTCACTACAGACAAAATAAACAACATAAATATATAAAGTCTTTAAATAAAGAAGGACGTTGAAGAATTTCATGTATAAAATATAAATTCCAACATGAGAAAACAAAGAATCGAAGGGAGGCAATGATTAAGATCTATCTGACTTTTAAAGCCATGGGGAGATTCAACCAAACCAACTTTCAGCACATCCTAATTGATCAAGTGATTCACAGTTTGACATGATTCTCATACATTCATCACATCCAAAATCAAACTTTGCCAGCAATTTAATTATCAAAAAATAGTTAAGCTTAGTGTAAAAATAAGAAAAAACATCTACTGCTGCACAGGTTTCAATTTTGTTTTCTTTGACGTTGAGATTGGCTCCACATTGTCAAAGCAAAAGCGGTAACAGTGTTCGTTAAAACACGGCTCACCGAATGCTTTGAGCGCTTTCAGAGGTGCCACTGACTAATAGACTGAAAGAGGACTGAAAAAGGCGTTATGATGAGACACGGGCCAAAGTGAAATGAATGGAAGCAAAGGGGGGCAGGCACCTTTCAGGGCCAAAGGCCAGCCAATTATTTGGCTCCGATTATTCAGTGCGTCCAATTAAGACCATTATCTCTCTGCATGACTCATTACCCTGAGTCATCTCACCTACCAGAACCCACATTACATGTTTTCAACCCATTACTACCAAAAACAGATACTAGAAAAATACATGTGTCTATGTGTGTGTGTGTGTGTGTGTGAGAGAGAGAGACAGACAGAGAGAGAGAGAGAGAGAGAGAGTGTGTGTGTGTGTGTGTGTGTGTGTGAGTGTGTGAGAGAGACAGATAGAGAGAGAGAGAGAGAGAGAGAGAGAGAGAGAGAGAGAGAGAGAGAGAGAGAGAGAGAGAGAGAGAGAGAGAGAGAGAGAGAGAGAGAGAGAGAGAGAGAGAGAGAGAGAGAGAGAGAGAGTGAGTGAGTGAGTGAGTGAGTGAGTGAGTGAGTGAGTGAGTGAGTGAGTGAGTGAGTGAGTGAGTGAATGAGTGAGTGAGTGTGTGTGTGTGTGTGTGTTTGTGTGTATATGTCTTCTTTGAAAGCATCCATTCCCACAGGGGTCCCTCCAATTGATTGCAGTATTAATGCTGCTTGGCAGTACGTCTAATGTACCGGTGACATATTTAGTACTCCCCCTTAACTGCCGGTCAGGCTCTGATAAATACAGACAAAGATATGATCCAGGTTAATTATTGATGCTCTCGTTGAAGTGGGCATCCGTTACCTAAAAGCTGATTGATGCTGGGGTTGTAGTCTGACTACATACATACATTTGACCATTAGCACTGGGATTCCTCCATGCCTTCTCCTTTGTGATGATGAACGTGGTGAGGAAGGTGGTACTCGTCCTCCTCTCCGTCAGAGTCCTGGAGCGGGAAGAGAGACAAGACGTCAACATGTGGGAGGCGGAGTACAGGGGTCTGCACTGACCTGGATACTGTTGGAAGTGTGTGAAGGGGTGAGAATGGGGAATGGCAGCCTACCGTAAACCACATTTCACAGCACGTTGGAGTCTTCTCCTTCTGGGCTGGGGGGTTGAACTCATACATGTCTCTGAAAGTGAGAAAGCAAGACAAGCATATGACATGAGTGCTTTTTGATCTCCAAAGTCCAATACAGACTGGTCTAGTCTGTTACAGACCCAACGGCATAGGCAGATGGACACAAGGAACTATGAAACCAAGCCAACAGAATACATGAAGCCAACAGAATATCAGTACACACAGACACAGCCAAAGATAGTATAGGTAATATACTAACTTTCAGTACAGCAAAAGTTAGTATAAAGATAAATCTGATCTTTTACATGATGTTATTGGTACTTTTCTGCTCAAATCTGTGTGTGTGTGTGTGTGTGTGTGTGTGTGCGCGCGTGTGTGTGTGTGTGTGTGTGTCTGTGTGTGTGTGTCTGTGTGTGGTGTGCTGGTGTGGTGTGTGTACAGTATGTGTGGTGTGTGTGTGTGTGTGTGTGTGTGTGTGTGTGTGTGTGTAGTCCTCCTGAGGCAAAGCTTAAATCCTCTGATAGTGTACACATGGATTCACACCTAAGTACCATCCGTGAAACATGCCACTTCCTGCCAGCTATTGCTGCAAAACAAACAATTCACACACACACACACACACACACACACACACACACACACGGGGGACCTCTCTACAGACAGGTGTAGTTGGGGTGCAGTGATGTGGCGTGTCCCCACTGACCTCTCGGTGACTTCGATGGATGAGTGATACCCCTGGCCCTTGGCCGCGGTCTCTCCCTGGGGACAGCAGGGGCAGAATATGCGACAGAGCAGCACCATACCGATGACAGCAGAGGGCACAAGGATGAACAGCAGCAGCACCATCACCTCAGACAGACGAATGGTCACCTCTGAGAGAGAGAGAGAGAGACAGGGACAGAGAGAGAGAGACAGAGAGAGAAAGAGAGAGGAGAGAGACAGGGATGGGGATGCGAAAGAGAAGAATAAGAGAGAGAGGAGAGGGGAGAAGAGACAGAGGGATGGAGAGTGTATTTCTGTTTATTATGTAATCATTTCACAGGTTTTATATAAAGCAGTCATCTCACACTGCGTGATGCATGCCCATAAAACCTTGAGAAAGTGGAGGTCTTCCCGATAAAGGCTTTCAGGAGTCTGACTCATGTTCACATCAAATTAGATTAAATGGACAAAGAAAAATCACACATAATCAGGTATGCGCACTCACACACACACACACACACACACAAATACATACTCACACACATAAAAAACACACAGAAACACACACACGCAAACAGCATCATAAGAGTCTCACTCTTGGGCGTGACAGTGAGCAGGGTCTGGGCGGGCCCGCCGTGCGTATCCGGAGGGTTCTTGACGGAGCAGGTGTAGGTGCCATTGTCGGCCAGGGTGGCGTTGAGGAGCTGGATGGAGGCATCGCCCCGGGTCGGACTCCCCAGCCACTTAATCCGCTCCTTAAACGGCCCTTGGACAGGGGGGAACGGCGTCCCATAGAAGTGGAACATCTGAAGGAGGAGAAGAGAGGGGCGGGGGGGGGTGGCAAAGTTATGATTAGTAAGTGGGGATGATGGGAGAGAAATATGTAAAGGATAACGGCCGTCGAGGTGTCCCAATATACAGAATTAATGGACAAGGCAGCAGCAAAGAGCTCCACAACGTGAAGCTAAGTGAAGTTTGCTCCACCTGTCCATTAATTCTGTATATCGGGACACTTCGACGGCCATCATCCCGCTTATCCCCTGGTTACAACTCATGTATGTAAGCAATAGTCATGCACTTACAACACACAAAGGAAGACAAGTTCAGTTTGTTGTACTACTTTCTTTGGTTACTGACAGTGATTTCAGTTAGCTTGTTTACAATTGATTCCATTGTTGCGAAGCCTGCTTACCAGTTCAACTGTTGTTTACTAAGGTTGTTATAGTTACTATTCAAAAGAGCATTGATATGGAATGGTGATCAAACTTTTTTTTACCAGATCTACTTCATAGGTGATCCGATATACAGAATTAATAGCCACCTTGTCAGCCAATCAGAAAATTGTATTTCTTGTCTCCGGGGGGATACATATACATAGAGATAGAGAGAAAACGAGGGAGAGCTACTCACAAGGTACTCAAACCCTGTCATAATTCCTCAACAACTTCCACTTAAACACTTAAAACCTGGAGTAAATCTCGGCCAGAGACACGCGTATCAGCAGAGCTTTATGGTTTTATAGCTTCTTATCAACAGGGTTCTCCTAGCAGCCCTACAGCGTGTGGTTTGTGTGTGTGTGTGAGAGAGAGAGGGGGGGGGGGGGGGGGGTGGTTGCACGCAATCTAATCGCAACACTGTCTCCAGGGCCTTCTTGTACATCTGTGTCTCACCACTAGGAGGCCCCACTGAAATTTGCATATGGGCTTGAATCAGACATTTTGTGTGGGTCACTTGTGCATGTGTCTAAGTCTCTGCATGAGACGTACCTTTGTCTGTGTGTGAGTGTGTGTGTGTGTGTGTGTGTACCTGTGTGTGTGTGTATATGAGTATATGAATGCCTGTGTCTGTGTGTGAGGGTGTTTGCATACCGGTGTCTGTGTGTGTATGGATTTGAATGTGTAACTATGAGCACATGTATGGAGCTGCCCTGAGGCATGTCGCAGTCTCTGACAGCCGGGCCTCGGCTCCGCTTGCTCTGAATTCAGGTGGTGGCGTTGCACATCAGTTGTACGGACTATTGATCCAGGCACGTCACGTTCGCGTCCAGTCCACGTCCACCCTCGTCCTGCTGGCTGATTAAAAATGTATCCTCGCTTTTCGCCTTGACAGCAACCGCGCACAGCGGACAGTGACCGCAGCCCGTCAGCCCGAGGAGCTATGTCTGGACTAGCTAACTCTCCGGTGTCAGGCTGCTGTACAGCACCACGCTCTTGTACCGAGCCAATTACTAGTCAAGAGCCACAGGAGGAGGGTAGCACTCTCGAATGGCACATAAGCAACAGCAACCATTTAAGGGATAACAACCCGTCAGCTCTCTCTGAGCGCGCCAGGCTCGAGAGCCAAGCACTCCAGCTGATCAAAATCAAGAGTGCCATCACTCAGATGCGTACACTAGCTTAACAGGTCGGAGAGTTCCCTGAATCCGCCGCCCGTATGAGGGTCCAGGGCTGCTCTACCAGCGGCCTGCCCAACACGAGCTACCCCTTACGGACTGGTGTTGAGTATGGTTGCTGGATTCAGCTGTCTGGGTCATGTAGATTTGAGCCAGATCTCAGTGGGAGGGGGGGGGGGGGTCATTAAGTCCACTGTCAAAAGGTTTGCAGGAGTTTCTGATGGTCAGAGTATTGACGGCATGTTGGCCAGACGTAGTGTGTGGGCATGGGAGAGTTTTTTATAAGCAGTTCTGAGAAGACACACCCTGTCATGGAGAGACGAGGACGAGAAGGAGCCTGACTCATATGCCTTCTGACGTAACAGACTGCGCTGTCTGCTCCCTTCTCCTCTCTGACTGACACACACACGCACACACACGCACACGCACGCACACACACACACACACGCGCCTAGCACGGTGCCTAGCAACTACACTTCAAATGACTCGCTTCTGCACATTTTCTCTGAATCCTTAACAGGCTTGCCTCAATAGCTTCAGAGGCCATCATTATCAAGCCAGCCATCCAGCCAGCGAGCCAGCAACCCATCAATGCAAGACACAGCTGGCCTCTCCCAAGAGGGAGGCTTTCCCACCACCCGGTCACTCACTCTGCCCTCAGTGACCACAGCTTCCTCTCCCAACACCACAAGACACTGATGCAGTATAACCACTCCCACTAATTTCTCACTTTTTGTGTGCATAAACACTAATGCAAACTTTGACATGGTATGGATGGAGCAACCCTCAGCAAATACTAATTGCTAAAAGCCTAAACACTGAAATAATGAAAGCTTCATCCGTGTAACACCAGTCAGACATCTAATGCAACTGCAAACTTAGTTGGGAAGTTTTGTGCAAGAAATGCAACTTTGCTGCATGCGTCCCTACAAACAGTGGACCCCTTTTACATTCCATTTCAATCTCAAATGGAATTATGGGCCCACTTACACACAACAGCTGCAGCAAATGCTCAGATGAAATACTTGTTTCTGTGGACGTGGAGTCAGGCGAGCTTGAGTAATTGTAAATAAACCCAGGGCTTCAATGCCAATCCAATCAGTCCTTAAGTCCTGAAAGACCCATATGACATCATTTCTGAGTGATTCAATTATGGAAAGTGCCCACTGGAGTAAGAGCGGGGACGTGCAAACAGTATTTTAAAGCACTTATTATCCTCATGACGACCGTGCACTTTCAGCGTGTCAGTATAGTTCACTAGTGTAACACTGGTGATTGTTCCTGCTCTCAACCTGGTGCTTCAGACTAGGTGAACGACTGCTCTTTAAAACCTATCAGCTACCAAGTACCAGAGCCATGGATGAAAAATGACTGTCTTTCTAATTTAATAATCAGAACTAATCCAATTGTGTGCTTCTACCAAAACAAAATGACATGGGTCTAGTCATGATTAAGCTATTGTTGCTTTTGACTTACATGACAGCGGGAGAGCAAACTTGACTTTAAAACTGATGATTAAGGAGGCCAGTTCGGAGAGGCAGGCTGGCTGGTCAGATGACATTCTGGAGTAACGTCTGACTGGGATATTCAATTTAAGATATTATCCCCCGTCTGGCACTGACCGCGATGAGGTCGTTCCGGGTGAATGCCATCAACCTCACGCTGACTTTACACAGCAGTAGAAGTTTTAACAAAATTAACAAAAAAACAACAGGAAGCAGAACGCTAGGCTATGTGCGGAGCCTTTCTGTACTACCCTACTGTCACAATTACTCTCCTGAAGTAAAGTCGAGTCTAGGCCTGGCATAACTCTTCCGACACTCATGAAATATTAACCTTTAAAACACAGATAGATGGTATATGAACTGCGCCGACATCCGGTGGTTACTTATGCATGGCCACAGTCAGTGAAGCGGTCACTTAACGGTGAGATTTACTGAAACCTCTTACTGTCTGCATCCGCTAAGTAATGCTGCTGAGCTGACCTGCGACCTCAGATTTAAGACTCCCCTGCTCTGGGGGCAGGCCATGGGACTGAGGAATGGCCATTTCCCACTAGGCCGTCTCCCGCTCGCTGCATACTGAGTGAAAAAGCGGTAAAATATTCACAGAACAATTGCAGTCTGACTCAGTGCGTAGACAGTCACAGGTGAGCGTAGTGGGAGTCTGCATGCTGCATCCTTACATTTAAAAGCATTAATTTTAACTCTGTCCTGTTACACTGGTGTTCTTAAAGATTTAGAAAGACCTACTGTATAAGTGGATCAGCATCACCTCTAAAGCAGTACTACTTTGAGGCTGATTGGATGATCGGCAGCTGTCAGTTATAAAAACTGAGGAATGCAGTTGGGGGGGGGGGGGGGGTGATGGGGGCTAGATGTCACCAAAAACAAAACAAACCACATGCTTGAATTTGTCACAGCTGGTGTCCAACAACATTACATCCAAAAACAATGCATACTGTTGGACATACCCTCACAAGTAGGCTACAGCTTGAAGAACAGCATAGAGTACAGGGCACAATAAAGCACAACTACTTCAGCAATGGAGTCTGCATCACGTCATCTACCTCCCAGGGATGCAAGTTGGCCTCTCTGCACAGAGAAGTCCATCACAACACATGTCCTATTCCTTCGCCTCCCCGGGGGGGAAGTCATTCCACATTTAAAACTGAAACGGTGTCAGCAAAACCTTCCCAAGGGTACGCACTCTGAGCTGCCTACCACACAAACAATAGGAAGGAGCCTGAAAACAAACACGCTACACCATACACTGTTTTTTTTCTCTCTTCGAGCCCATATGTCAGCATGAGAGAGAGAGAGAGAGAGAGAGAGAGATACACACATTGCAAGTGTGTTATCGGTCCTGGGGGGCTGTTTAGGTGTAATTAACTGTAGACAAACACAAACTATAAAGAGAGGCTATTTTGAGAGTGCTGCTTGCGAGGAAAGATTGGCAATAGGATGCAGGTAACATAAATGTTCACCACGGAGAGCGGTCAGACAAAAGAAATCTCCATAGATCTCTTCATAATGACCTTTTGAAACATGTCAGAGTGTCTTCTAACTGGTCTTCATAGCATAGACATGCTTTAATAAAGGCTCTTTTGTATGAAACACAAACTAGCCCCTTTGCCAACAACAGGCACCGCCAGAGGCCGTACTCACCGACTGTCGGACTCCGCCATCGGCGGGGGTGAAGGACCAGTCCACGGACATGCGGCTGGTGGGGCCACTGCTGGAGGTGAACGAGCAGGACAGGGTCACATCTTCGCCCCGTACCGCATTGATCTCAGATGGGGCGTTTACCTTTATGGAAGACACCAAGGACAGCACTGGATGGGGGAAGAAGGAAGAAGGGAGTGAAGAACAACAAGTACCTGTAGAATAGGCATGGGAGTAGGCCATGGAGAACCATCCCAGGCAAGGGGGAGAGATAAACTCAATCATCATACAGAATAACAAATGGTTGCCTTACTTGTTTTGGAAGCCTAATTAATTTACATTAAGAGTCTAGGAAGAACTTTAAAATGGTATGGCGAGAATTTGCGCTGCTGGATGTTCAGACCAACACCACTGAATCCGGAGTATGTTTCAAGTACTTCGTTGTTGAGAAAGACTGAACGCTGCATTGCCAAAAGAAGACTTTTTTTTCTTACAGGCAGAGTGTAAGAGAGACAGGTAAGAAGGCAGGAAGATAAGGAGTTAAAACAGAACCAACAATATGAGGAGGCAGACAGAGTTTTGTTTTGTTGATGCAAAAAATAATCAAATGCCAGTTGTAGTAATGTGAATTGCCAGTAAAGTAATGTGATCAACTAGCCATTAATGGTGTTTTAAGATTCCAAAAGATCTACATGTAAAAAGATCCTCTAAAATGTGATATCCCTCACGCAGTAATCTGCTAGTGTCTCATATTAGTCATTAAGCCTCTGGGCCATTTACAGTGCAAATAGCAAGTGCCCCCCCTCCCCCGTTTTGTACTACTGGGCCATAGCTCAGTGAATAAATTCCTCTAAAGAAAAGCAATAGAAGGCCTTGGTAAGTCCATTTCAACTATACTCCCACCGAGTCGATCTCAGTTACAAAGTCGCACAATAACTACTGAGATTTCACAAGTCGCATGATGATGTTGTACCACAGACACAAAAAGGGTTTTATGGATAAGAGCAGACAGACCTTGACTGTCGGCCAACAGCGATGGGCAGTCACTGTGAATATCATCCAGCCTACTGGACACAGCTATCATCTCAGTTGCCATGTGAGATAGTCTGCAGATATGAATTAGCTTCATGGGTAACAGCGAGGTTTCTTTCACTTCTATTACTATACCATTAGGGCTGTATCAAAATGATTATTTTCTTAATTAATCAATTTGTTGTTATTGGTCGATTGCATTTAAGAGAATGTTGAAAAAAATGACGATCTGTGTTTCCAAAAGCTCCACATGACATCCAATGCCTCCAGTATACTTTCAGCATTGAGTTTACGGTCATAGAGGAGGAAAGGATACAAGAAAATATTCCTCACACCAGCTGATATGGTTTCAACTGACTCGACCAGTTACGACCAGGCCGCTGACTGCTACCGGATATAAATCACACATAGTCTCATTCATTTCCACAAACCTGGTTTAAAGTGAAACTAGCATCGCTTCAAATGTGCCCCCATAATTTTTTTGAACACTGTGTTCAAATCGCTTGGATCACTATGAATTAATCTTATATACTTGTTCAATCTAATGGACACCCTCTGTTACCAACGGCTTAAATTCCCATTGACTTTATATTTCCAAAAATCATATCTGCAAAGCAGACCCTTTTTCTCTGCTGCTGAAAGCGATTTGCTTGGATTGTTTTTTTTTTTTTAGCCCAGCAGTACTGAACATGAACTGCCAGTTGTGAGAAATCATACAATGCGTTGCTGGCTCCCCTGAGGCTCGTGCCCCTGCGAAATAGCATGGCAGGCTGGCAGGCCCAGCTGGTGGTAGACACTACATAGTGTTCCTCTCCTCTGGCTTTACCTCTCGTGTGTGTGTGTGTTGTGTGTCACTGTTGTGTGTTGTGTGGGAGGGTTAGAGTGTGAACGAGTAACCTTGTAGCTGACTGGTTGACATCTACGCCTGGACAGCTAGTAGAGTAGAGAATAACAGAGAGACTAGTTTGATGGAGACAGAGAGAGAGAGAGAGAGAGAGAGAGAGAAAGAGAGGTGTTAACCAGGGCTCTGAAACTATCTTGGTTGTGCATTTGCTTTCCCACAATCTCATATAAAATAGATCTTTTCTCTGTAGTAATTTCTAAAACAGGAATGTAAAACTCACCTAATTTTTTCTACCATATTCTGCTTATGCTCTGCAATTATAATCCATCATCATTATAATTTAGCTCTTGGTAACGACAATTAAATAAAACACAACTGCTTTGGTTGATATTGGGAATGTGAATTGGTTTGGTGTGAAGACACACTATAGTGTGGTGTTGCCCACTGGCAGGCTGGGGAATGTGATGTGCTATTGTGCGTGGATGCGAGGAGATCTGTGTTGTTTTGCATGTTCTGTCTATGATTTGGCAGAAGCTACCAGGGCTATCAATTATTCAAAATCCATTGCCTCATTGCATTCTGTGAATACGTATGACTACCTCATTTTCACACCCCCCCCCCCCCCACCTCCCTCATCAGTCTGTTTGGCAGAGGATGGGTTTAGAAATTACTCCATCCTGTGAGTTATTTACAACAGATTCTCAGGTCTACAATACACCTCAGTGTGCAGCATTTTGTTGAAGCTAAACAAATTGGTTAGAGCCTACTCTTGGATACAAATTCAGACCCTTATATCACTCACAGTGTGAAGTCAGTCCACTTCAATCGAGAAATACTTGCTGTGCTGGACTGAAATTTCACCGGCCACAGACAGTCACAGGCTCCGGCCCTGGTCCTGGTCTAATCAGGCCTAGACCATGAGTGTGTGTGTGAGTGTGTGTGTGTGTGTGTGTGTGTGTGTGAGTGTGAGTGTGAGTGTGAGTGTGAGTGTGAGTGTGAGTGTGAGTGTGAGTGTGAGTGTGAGTGTGAGAGTGTGTGTGTGTGTGTGTGTGTGTGTGTGTGTGTGTGTGTGTGTTTGATCTTAATCCCAGCTGCAACTGTGAAATGTTTTTCATGCGAGTCCTTTCCTAACTGACATTACTTCCAGCCAAGTTCTCCTCTCTGACTTTTTTCCCTCTCACCAGCCGAAAAAAAAGGGTTGTTGTCTTCCTGTCTGTCTGACTGAATGAGAGATGTTGTATGTATTGGATGCTGCACACAGAAACACAGAGAATATGAAATCCGTTCTTTCAGCCTCTCTTACGCAGAGGTGAACGACTACTGCTAGTCTCGCCATTTGAGCCGGGAACTGCCATATTGAATTTTGTGCTAATCCATTTGCCCTCTGTGACCTACAGAACTCCTGTGGGCTCATAGGTATGCAGATGCACACTCAAACACACATGTGCCCTCAATTAAAACCTGAATGCCTCCAAATCCTTACAATGAGTCAATACTGGCCTGCAAATACATTACACCTCAATAAAGGTCCGGACGAGACAGATATGGACACGTGTTGAATCTCTGATTAGGTCACTTTCGCATGTGTGCCGTTTCAGGAGGTCTGGATCAATGCAGAGAAGACAGCTAAGGTGTTGTTCAATGAGGCAGCTACATTGAGGAGACCGTGAATTTATTCAGGAAATATTTTAGCCAGTGAAAAAACTGTGAAGTAACATGACTGTGGGAATTTGTTATCTGAAAAGCCAGCTGGCCCCATTGCATCCATTGGAAAGCAGCAATAAGCAAAAACTGGTCGTGCATGACAAATCATGTGCATGTCAAGAAAGTGCCATGTTTGCTGGCAAGGGTGTTGTTACCATTCCATGGGTGAGGGAGTGACTAAATATGTTCCCTGGTATTTCTGGCAGCTAGTAGCCTATTCCATTGAACACCCATAGCATATAGTTCGCTTACCATATCTTTCTACAACTACCGTTAAATTAGGCCTATACATTGGCTACTGTAAATCTCACGATTCTATCAAAAAATGTTCATCTGTGTACCTCCAAAATGAAATTAACGACATGGGGAAGATCTAAAGACAAGTCATTTTTGCTAAAGTGAAAGAATAGGCCTCAGGCCTAGGCTACCTCAAAACCAAAGATTGTAGAGCTCTGTTCTAGAATCTTTGCTCAAAACACTGTGTGTTCAAAAGTAATCAATCACCTGCACTGTAGCTGAATCAGAATGCAACTGTATCGTGATATGGGCTACTTCAAATATTCTAGAGCGTAGCGCTCTAGAATCTTTGCTTCAAAAAGTAGCCTAGGCTAGATAAGCCTCTTAAAAACAATGATTTATCTTACTTGATCGTCTCAGGACAAAACAAATAGCCTGAGAGTTAACACTGGTCCATGATTGATTGGTCTTAAGAAAGAAAGTACTGTAGCCTAGGCTACTTTTGCCTAATATGTCTGCATTATTTACATAGCCTAGACAAATACGCATAGGCTATATTTATACACGTAGGCCTACAATTAACAAGTATATTTTCAGATCAGATTATATCTTAATACTGCGAGGAGAAGTAAGCTATAGGCTTCTGTTCACCAGCGAACGTGGGTTGTTTTGGACAAATAAAAACGAAAGAAAAAAAGCGACTCACAACTTGCATTTGGCGTCTAGACTGTTTCAAAGTCATAATAAGCATAAACTATGTAGCTAGTAATCAGGTGGTCCGTGGTGGTAATAGTAGGCTAAACCATGGAATTTCAACATCTTTGACTATAGGTACGTGACGTTTTAGGCTAGGATTAGCCTATCCTAATGGAGTCCTAACTTGAATGCCAAAACTTACCAGTGATCAGCACAATACACTCAAAGAGAACGCGGTTGAGAGATATCCTCACAGGTTCACGTAAATCCATATTCTGAAACTTGGAGAAAGACTGCCGGAGGTAAATAATTATGAGAACTAAAACAAAAATCACACATTAGGTTTCGTCTCGTCCTCCATATTTTTTTCGTGAGTCAAGCTTTCCTATGCTTAGCAGCAGCAGGAGGCTACTACTGCAGTACCTGACAAACAGGTGTTTCAGGAAGTGACTGTGTAGGCCTACGAGTGTATGTGCGAGTGTGTAGGCTATGTGCAAGTGTATGGGGAGACCGGGTATGGTTGTAACCATTTCCAGCAATACAAGGTTATCCGTTGTTACAACCTACCCACTACCGGGGTGGGTTGTAACACATACTGGGGTAAGTTGTAACAGTTAGACAAAAGACAGAGAAAGTGAGGCCAAACCATGCAATATGTTTCAAAAACATGTTTGGAGCATTGAAATAGGTCTATGAACACAGAAAACATTGTCTTTTTATTTTGTTTCTCTTTGAATGACCAAAGTATAGCCTTTGCAGCCAATGTGTGGTCGCATGTGTGTATTTTTGTGTGTGAGATGTGTGTATGGGTGTGTTTGTGAGTGTGTGTTTCTCTGTGTAAATTTGACTCGATAGTATAAAATGTTGCACAAAACGTGTACTACAGCCAGTGTTGATAAGCTACAGCGGTCAAAAACAATGCCAGAGATGATTAAAAATCACACATAAATAATTTTAAGTCGTCTGGAAAGGAGAGGATGCAGTTTCCAAGTGAGGTGTAGGACAGGTCAACCCCCACCCCCCAATACTGAAGCATTCAGTAACATTTTTAAATCTAGCAATTGTACTAATTTGAATGCATGTGGGGTGGGTTGTAACATATATAAGTGTTACAACCTACCCCTTCCCCCGATAGACATAGTCTTGCTGTATAGGCCTAGTGCTTTGGTTTATGCTTGGATGAAATGCATTATGTTTTGCCTCAGACACTACAGTTTAATATAATATATAAGGTATGTGGTTGTATTTTCATTGGTAAAAGTACTAAACAAAATATAGCCTTGGTGAACATTTTTACTTTCTTATGTCAAAATCAGTTTTTCCTTTGTAAGATTAGTACAGGTGACATTCTAGGCTTAACAATCACCATGTGGGATAGTGGTGGAATTGTGCAAGTGATTAGGGGTGATCATATGTCTAACATCTTATTTCTGACTTGGTGTTACAGCTCTCCCCGTGATATACCCAGTCTCCTCTTCCATTTCTTAGACATGATAGCATTATTCAATTATCACAGGGTATTAAAAACCTAGCCTATAGCACTTTTGTTCAGTTTCTTTGGGCTTTTGTTCAGCCTTGTCGATTTATTTTTAACTATCCTTTTTACGTGTGCAGTTTAGATAGATATATGTGTTCACCTTTTCTGGCTGCACTTCCTTGACGGGCAACACTGCAGGATGTTTAGAGAGATTTTTTGTAGGAGTTATTTCCACCATCTTCATCCCAAATGACAAGCCCTTAGCCATGCAATTAAGCCTAATGGGATAGTGTTTATTTTCTTCAGCCATTTTGCACACAGTTTATCTCGGGCCCATGCAAGCAAATCTTTTGAAGTTTATTTTGGTCCTCTGTTTACAAGCCCATAGAGAGGTATTGCCCATCTTTTGAAAATATTCTATTTTGACCAACAATTAGATCATCCTATCTCATAGTACAGGAGATTTTGTGATGAAGGGGGCACAGAGACCCATGATAAGCCAACTTATACCTGTGGAGGATGTTAGATAATGCAATAATATTTATTTCAGTAAGGCTGTATGTGTGTGTGTGTGTGTGTGTGTGTGTGTGTGTGTGTGTGTGTGTGTGTGTGTGTGTGTGTGTGTGTGTGTGTGTGTGTGTAAATTAGGAGGTTCATGATCCCCCCCCCCCCTTTTTGATGCACCAGGCTGAAAGAAGTCTCTGTTTGGCATTTCTGTGGTGAATTTCCAACGGGAACAAAACATCTCTCAGTCTTTCATGTGGGAACGGGAGATCACACAATCCTCCCCTGTCTGTTTGTCCTGCCACTCTGGCGGTCCACTTTATCAGATTTCAGCACAGCAAAATGAACAAAGGGAAACTGGAGAGGGCCTATAGTGACTGACCATGCCAACTTGAGCATCGCAAGTCCGGGAATAATAGAGCATCTCCGGAAGTGAGATGTTTTTGTCCTCTTTTGCAAAGTAAAAGTAAAGAGGTTGGAGTTTGGAAAGAGAAGTTGGAAACAGCAATACCTTTAGTACTTTTTACTGCACAACTATAGAGCATTTGCACTTTGTATTTTAAAAACTGAGCATTCTCACCAAAACGTATCCTTCATTTGAAGTGGAATTGTTAACAGTAAACAGTGGTTGTACTGACTCCTTTAGTCGCCTATATATGTCAGCCCCACCACCAGAGGGGGATGTCTGCACTTAACAAGAGGGTTATGGAGCTGCTGGGCATTCTGTGTACCACTCACATACCATCATACCATTATGAAGTTTCACCCTGCATTCCCATTAGTCCAGGTACTACCTGAGCAACCTACCTGTGCCGATAGGTGTGTTTCTCTGTGTGTGCGTAGGGCTTTCAATGGATATTGCACAATTGTCTGGTCACATCATCACTGTGATGTTAACAACTTCAGGGCGTGGCAATTTGGTTTGTAAGAATGCGCTCCCACATGAGTGTGTATGAGAGAGATTAAGTGAGGCTGTGTGATACGGTGTGTTTGTGTGTGTGTCTTTCTGTGTGTGTGTGTATGTGTGTGTGTGTGTGTTGTGTGTGTATGTATGTATGTGCCTCTCTCTCTCCCTCTCTCTGTGTTTGTGTGTGTGTGTGTGTGAGTGTGTGTGTGTGTGTGTGTGTGTGTGTGTGTGTGTGTGTGTGTGTGTTCTATCAGCACAGGGCAGGGCTTCATGCGTGGGGGGTGTTATTAAATAGCTGTGCTAGGCTGGTCAGCCTCCTCAGCCACTCCCTCTCCTTACTCATTGCCATTCAGTAACCTACACTGAGCCAAAGTAGACTTTAACCACTGCACCTTCACTCCATGTTAATGTGCACACACACACACACACACACACACATGCAGACACACACACACACACACACACACAAAT
The DNA here is from genome assembly GCF_046254945.1 of Alosa pseudoharengus. NCBI lineage: Eukaryota > Metazoa > Chordata > Actinopteri > Clupeiformes > Clupeidae > Alosa > Alosa pseudoharengus. Next base: position 14,222,846 of record NW_027468598.1, on the reverse strand, counting down.
ACACAGACACACACAAATACAGACACACACACACACACACACACACACACACACACACATACACAAACACACACAGACACACACAGACACACAAACACATGTGCACACACACACACACACACACACACTCAAACAGATGAACAAACACAGACACACACAGAGTACTACAAGGACACACAGAGACAGACTCAAACAGACACACATACAGGCAGACAGATCATTGTGTTTCCACATGCCCACGAGCTATTCGTGCTTAGCTCGCACACACGCTTCCTTTTAAACAGGTCAAAATTGCTCTCTGTTTATTGTGGTTTGTATGGTTAGAGACTGATATGTAGCTTTCAAAGCTGCTGATAACTGAGTTAAGTGAAGAGATTTGGTTGCAATTGGACCTCTTCCTGTGGCACCGACATTAGAGGCTGTTTGACTGCTATGTGTGCTACTGTATGTGGCCTCAGGGGGAAGACAATTATCCCAGAGAGCCGGTGGCAAGACTGAGCCCAGTGGCCAGTGGCTCTACAGTGACACCTGCTGGTCATAGCTATGCATAAGGTGTGTAGGATTTTAACCACACTGCAGGCAGGTCGCTCAATCAGAATGTGCGCTGCGTTGACACAGATAACTTGAAGGTGTTACTATATTTGACGATTATGGCTGGCTTGATAGAAAATATACTGTTGTGATTCTCATGGCACAGAGGATGCATAGGTGTTTAGTAGATGTACAGTTAATTTAAAAACAATAAATGCACAGTGTAACTCAAAGTAACTTCTAAATCATTCTTTTTTATTATAAAAATCTACAATTCAATTTTACATTGGCATTTGGAAGAATACCATTCAGTGGAAAAAGGTGAAATATTTTAATAAAACAATAAAAAATATATCAACTTCATGTAGGACAATTGTCATTATGCTCCTATAACATCTTATATAAAGACATGTTAAAATTGTGTTAGTAGTTTTCACCACAGAGAGGTTGCAAGTTAACATGCATCAGTGAAAAGGGTTTTCAGACCAATGAGTGTGAGTGTGCCCAGTGGCCACCTCTACACGCACAAGGTGCAATCGACCCCAATTTTAAGTGTCAGCGGCTGAAGCCTTCAGAGCCACCCAATTCCCCATGACCCTTGACAGCCACAGGGAAAATACATTGAAGTGTCTAGTGATGAGCGTATATCAACACAGGAACAGTGTGTGTGTGTGTGTGTGACTGAGTGAGAGAGAGACAGAGACAGAGAGCGACTGAGCATGTGTGTGTGTGTGTGTGCGTATCTCTGAACAGTCAGATAATATGGAATGCCGCTCTTGATCTCCTCTATGGCAGGCATCAGACGATGCTGGGAATGTCTTGGCAGCGGAATGGCTGGCTTTTGGAATGGGCATGGAATTTTTGTTTTTTTCCATGGACCACAGAGGAAAGGCATTTGGGAAGGGTGTGGTGTGGCATGGTACTCAGTGTCTCAGGTACAGACGTGCCTCAGGCCAGTGAGGCTCACACATTGGATCTTTCAGATGCCGCAGAGAGATGTCGTCTTAGAGAGCAGCCCAGCCTTGAGTGGACTCACACCTACGACACCTCTCAGTGGGAGAGTGAGATAGGTAGGGCAAAGGTTAATACTTTGTGTAGGTGTCAGGCTTAACCATCTGTGGCGTTTGTGCTTGGTGGATGTCCCTCTGACAGACTGTGACTGTCAAACTGTTCAAATCGCTTTACAAGTCACATAATTCACTTGGCACCTGACACTCACTGAGTGCATGCCAAGGGATCTTTAAACAGTCAGCTGGCAATTTGAGTGCATGTCACTGTACATTCTTATAATGTAAAACAGTGTGAACAGTTAAACTTCAAAATAAATTTCAAAATCTTTCTCACATATAAGTGCAACATTATTATCTCTTGTCTTGGAATTTCATGATGCAGCTTCAGGCTTCCATTGGAAAACAGCTAGCTCTGCAATATGTTGTGGTAGACAATGTCAGTTATAAATAGTCATAAATACTTTATCTTTTAGTTTATATGCAGTGTGTTTTGAAGCTAAGCGCATGTGTTAACGCCTCTAAAAATGGCTGTATGATGGGGGCAGTTTATGTATATGTAATGTGTGGTTCTTACGCCACATTGATTTTGACTGTGTTTGGTCACTTGGCAGAGGCCTGCATCTCTGGCAGTGCATTTCCCATCTGTTCATCCCGGGTCGGCTTTCATCCCATTTTATCACGGCGGCCGCTCGGCAGGAGCGGGACAGCATGAAAAACAAATACTTCGGGATTCCTTGTAACATTCCTCCAGACACAAGTACTTAAGGATCCCATATTTCACTCTCGTCTTCGCTGTTTCCATACACTTGGTCTTGTCTGTTCAGGGGCTGCTGGTCGGTGTCAGTCTGAGTCTGAGCCTCCCTCTTCGTCTGAGCTCGGCTCCTCTTCCTCAGAGGAGCTGGACTCTGGAGTGCTCGGGCCCGAGATCATGCCATCGGAACTGTCAACTTCAAACGATTCCACTTCCACATAGAGGTGCACTGCTTTTGAAGGGTGGCTATTTGTTTTTACACGTGCATTTGCACACAGACAAGACACACACACACACAAAGACATACGACACACACACACACACACACACACAGTAAAAGACAGGGTCAAATTATGTGAGCGTAAACAGGAAATTCCTGTTGGAGGTTGTTGTGTAGCATTGTATGCAGCAAGTGTTCCAGAGCCTTCTTCCATGAAAAAGCTGAGAAAATCTTTGTGTTTCACGTCAGTGGGGTGAAAGAAAGTGCTCTCTCGAACAACAGCAGTATCTGTTGTTTTTTATGTCAGAATGTGTTCTGGAGTGATGTTACAAATTTGAAAGCACTGTTGTTCATAGAGAGCAGAGGCAAAACACTCAGAAAGGCCTGAAAACCCCAAACCATGAGGAAAATACAGAGGGAGAGAGAGAGAGAGAGAGAGAGAGAGGTGGAGGAAGAGAGATGGGAGAAGGAGACCATAAGACAAATGGCTTGTTCAACCTCAGCAGTAACAGAAACGTAACAAAAAAGGAAGTGCATTAACAGCAGCAGAGTCTTACTAAAGCACCAGCTACTTTTCCAGCCAGAGTTCATTTTGAAATATCAGCAGAATCTACCACGTCTTTGAAATGCGTTGAACATTGTTTGCTTATGCAATCCTGAGAAAAATGCCCTTGACTAAAACAAGATGTTCATAGCCCATTGGCTGCTTATGAGCGAGGGACAAGAAATCACCTTGAGGTGGCTCTCAACGCCCGCGCAGAACCTGAACAACCAAGGACAGCCGGTTGCTAGGTATCATTGGGTCAGGAAAGTTGCAGTGATTCGATAACCCCAAAAGCCGTATTAGTGTGTTAAAAAAGCATGGTACAATAACCTCAGAAATATTCAGACTTCACCTTGTGAATGTTGTTGTTTTTTTTCCATAAAAGCATATTTACAATTACATTTTTTTTTTTTTAAACAAAAACAAATCTCAGACAAACAAACAGAAAGGTGAAGCTGTTGAAGCTGTTGAAGCATGGCTTCCAGTAGGTATAGTGTGTATGAAAAATAAAACACTAAGGCACCATCAGCTCTTTAGCCTTTTTGTCCTCAACCTCGGAGTGGTCGGGTCGGGTCGGGTCTGGTCCACAGCTCGCCAATAACACCCATAAACCTCCATCAGAGAGCGTGTGACTGGTGCTTTAGTGAAATCCAAGTCCAAGAGGTGAGCACCATAACCCCCCCCCCCCCCACAGAGCTTGGGTGGAGTGGAGAGGAGGTGGGAGTGGGGGTGGGGGCAGTCAAAGATTAATAACTGCCCCCCACCACCACTACACACACACACACACCCACACACGCCAAACAGTCTCACCCCCCCTCGGCCTCTCAGCAGGCTCTCACCACATGGTAGGGTCCTTCCTTGTTTGTGGGAGCTCGCTGGCCCGATCGCGGTCCTGCCTCTTCTTGCGGCAGCGTCGGATGGAGAGCACCAGGATCAGCAGCACCATGATCAGAGCGATGGCCCCCAGGATGATCCCAGCCACCACCACGATCTCAGAGAAAGAGGCTGCAGCAGGAGAGAGAGAGGTGAGAGAGAGAGAGAGAGAGAGAGAGAGAGAGAGAGAGAGAGAGAGAGAGAGAGAGAGAGAGAAAGAAAGAGCAGGAGAGATGTCAGGGGCAGAGGGAAGAGAAGCAACAAATGACAAATCTGAAAAAACAAAATGGCTACAAACACTTCAGTGGACTGATGACTCCTTTGCTGTATATTTACACTCTAAAAAAAAAACACTAACATTACGGGCTGTATTTTGCATCCTGGCGCATGGCGTAAAACTTGTTTTTCCACCTAGCGCAAAGTTTAATTCCTTGTTTTGCACGTTTAATTTTTAAACGATGCACCCATGGGTGTGGCAAATTAACAACCTAGGGAGTGGCCTGGTGCATTGTCTAAAAATCGCTATTGTACACCTGGTCATAAGTCTATGGCGAGTTGTTTATATGTTATTTTAAGAGCACATTGTCAACAGTCATATTGGCCAGGTGCACGCACCATCCTTCTATCATTCATGAACGCACACCAGCGCACGTCCATGCAAAACATTACAAATTGCCTGATTACAATGGGAAACATAATTAGAATAAAGATATTACGAAATACTGTACATCTCATGATGAGTAGTTATTCACCATCATTTGCAAATTGGTAATGACGGTTAAAAGTGATTAGGGGAGAGGCGAGAAACCTGTATGGAGCACAGTCACGAGATATAAGCAACTCCTCTGCAGGATAAATGTTGTTTTGTTCAGTCATTTGAGCAATATTTGGGTAAGTGTTGCTTTTTTCAGCCTATGTTTTCGATGGTAACCCATTGTCAGTCAATAGTGAAAGTAACTGCATATAACTTGTCTTGTCGTTGACTGACACCTTGGTGAAGTTAGTTTCACTTTGCCAATGAGTTCAAATAATAGACGAGTGCAAATGCATGAAGGCTATGCTAGGTTTTAATAAAGCATGGTTTAGTGGAATGACTATTCCATATGGTCTCGCAAGCAGCCCTCATTCAAATGCGCATTTGCATGCATTTATTTGACATCACGCTTTGCGCCGTTAAAGGGAATGACAGATGTCATTCTCATTGGTTTAAATGATGTTACGCCCCAAACACATCAATATGACTGATTAAAAAACCTAGGAACACCTTGCTGCGCCATGCGCTCGACGTTTGATAACGAAACCCCTCCCAGTGTGGACTGGACATCATACTAAATTTGAATAAGCTTTTGACGAGTGACGATGCGCTTTAGAATGTCATGATAGGGCCCTACAACTCATTTCTCCCATGTAACAGTTCCTCCTGTGCAGTGGTCCTGAGAGAAAGTCTTCATGAGCAGAGACTGACCTGTGTGGACGACCGTGAGCTTCACTGTGCCCGGGTTCCCATGCACGTCAGGCGGGTTCTTCACCTGGCAGCTGAATGTTCCGTTGAAGGTGAACTTGACCTCGCTGATGATGATGGAAGCGTCGCCAGCCATGACGTCCCCGGCCCACTGAGCCTTTTTGCGGAAGCGCCCGTCAGATGGGGGGTAGGGCTTCACCTGGTAGTAGAACACCTGGGCCAAGAACAGGTAGAGGGTCAGTGTGCATGTGTGTGTGTGTGCAGTGTGTGTGTGTGTGTGTGTGTGTGTGTGTGTGTGTGTGTGTGCGTGTGTGCGTGTGTGTGTGCGTGTGTGTGTGTGTGGCAGAGAGAGAGCACATGTGTGTCATCTAGCTATTTCCCATCTTCATCTGTCTTATTCCTCATTTGTACCACTGTTTTCACCTCTGTTTTCCATTGGATGATCCCCCCTTCTCCTGTAATGGCCTTAGGAACCCCCTCTCCCTAGAGCTCAGGCTGGTGTCATGCAAACCATCCCAAACGCTGAAGTGAGGCATTACCAGTATTTGCCCAGCCACGGAATTTGGGATTCATCAGCCATTCAAAGTGGCTACCCCTTTATGGTCAAAGTGTGTAAACTCATGCCAACTTTTCCTTCATGTTTATAGACAACAGCAGTGCTGTCGGTACTGTATTTTACCAACAACAACAAAAAAAGTCAGAATTACATTCATTAGTCACATTCATGATAAGGATTAATGGAATTTAGTCAAATGCAATAAGAACTAAAAAAGTTAAAGAAATTCAACTTATAATACTTATATTGTTAACACAAAACATAAAAAAAAAACAGAAAACATTGTCCTTTTCCATCATTTGTCTGTTTTCTAGAAATTTAAACAAGACCCTTATCAACCAAGAATCAAGCGTATCTCTTCCTGCTGTGACTTACCGCACATAACAGATGGTCCCCTGTGTCCCCCATCCACCCTTATCTGACCACTCTGACTCAGTCTAAACTCGGACATTGATTTGACCATGCGGGGAGTAGAGTGCTTTTTACAAGTGTTCCATTTTACATTGATCATTTAATCACTAAGTAGGTGGACATCTAGAGATAATCCTTTGTGACAAGAGAAATTCAAGCTATTTGCGTTCGCAACAAAGTGTTTCTGCAGCACAATTCTAAATGTATATCTGTATTATAATTAAAACAAATATAATAAATATAAACAAATTGTTTGTCTAGCACCCATCTCTCGCTCCCTTACCGACTCATCGTGACCGGGGCCGAGGGGCCGGAACGTCCAGGACACGGTGAGCAGAGTTGGGTTGATGTTCTCCTTGCTCTCGAACGTGCACTTGAGCCGCACGTCGGTGCCATTGACCGCCTCCTGCTCGCCAGACGTGTACACACGCATCCCCACCGCCAGCCGCAGGCCTACAGGACACAGAGGAGGAGAGGTCACACACACACATGGTCACTCAAGATGAACCAGCAATCACAGATGACAACACTAAACCACTGTTACATACATTCAAATATATACATTTAAATGGACACATTTACATTTGGAGTTGTGCTTGCTTTAGTCAAGATAGCGTTTTCATATTTCAAAGCACACATCCAGTGTACGGTCATTTGAAGACACTTTCTGTCTGACAGAATGTAAATCGGTGACAAACAACATATGCTTGGTTTCTTTGAAATGGGGCAGGTGACAGATTATAGACTACACAGAAGCACAGCACCCTAACTCCCTAACACCCAATAACATTTAGTGGTTATGACAAGGGCCTGTAAGGGGTATTTGGGTTATCATTCTAAAAAAAACTCCTTTAAGGTCCTAGAAACTTGTGTAAGCAATATAAGCGGATGCCTTTACATTGCTGAAAATGAACCCTGCAGAACCCAAAGAACTCAAGGGTTCCTCTCTGGGAGAACAATCATGCCTAAGAGTGTTATGGATCCTCTTACAGCAAAGCGACAATACCCCAGGACTAAGAGGATTTGGGATGAGGTTGTTTGTGTGTGTGTGTGTGTGTGTGTGTGTGTGTGTGTGTGTGTGTGTGTGTGTGTGCGTGCGCATGCGTCTGTAGATTTACAGGGACGAGCCAGCTTTAAGCCAGTAGGACACCTAGTACCGATACTGATTTCGCTGCAGGGTCCTGGGCCTTAGGTTGTTGGCAGCATGCATGGCTGACTGAGCTGTCAGACCGCTGAGAAACAGTCAACCATCAGGTTGGTGCAGTAATGCCCATGGCAAAGTGCAAGAGCAATTTCACACGGGAGTTACGTAAAGGTAAACCATGAAGGTTTTTCACGAAAACATGCTGCTATACCCAGTGACAGTCTTCAAGTGTTCTGTGTGTCTTGACTATTTTTGTAATGTGTGTGGTGTGTGTGTGTGTGCGTGCGGGGTCGGGGACAACGATCGGGAGGAAATGTGTCTTTTTAGTGTCTATCTTTATTAATGCTTTCCTTCATTGACAATCAAGATCATGCATTCAAAACAAAACAACTACACACAAAGTTATTAATTCATGTAAATTCAACCAACTACACACAAAGGAGTTATTAACACATGTACATTCAATCAACATCAGATCCAAGGGGTTGGGAGGAGGAAAATGTCACATGGAACCACAGTGTGAGAATAAAGATTTACTGTCGGCATGTTAATTGCAGTGGAATAATAAGCAAACTTTCACACAATGGTGCTCAGAGGAAGGCCGTTAGAGAGTGGATCATTTCGACGAGAGAGAAACCAGGCCGCTCTGTGCCAGCAGAGAAAAACAAGACAGTAATGAGCCAAAAAGCCAGCTGAAGAGAGAATAATATGACAAAGCTTATCTCGCTCTTGGATTCACAGTGAGGCTGGTGGGAGGTGGCAGGGGAGAGACGTATGTGTGTTTTGTGTCTTAAACCGCTGAAAGCAGACAGCATGAGGCCAAACCAATCATTCTGAATACATTTGAATGTTTAAAACTTGGCCTTTTTCGTTATCATTTTGTTAAGGTGAACAGAGAACGTTGGGGAATGTTGGGGCTTGGGAGTGCCCCCACCTCCCAAAAGACCCATTAATAAAGCTGGATATTCATTACAGTAGTGCACCATGTAATGAGTGAGTGGATATTCCAGAGGGGTTGTAGATTGATGGAACCTGAAGGAGGAGTGCTTTCTGACTCAAAAGTGCCCAAATGTGTGTTTGATGGTGTATGTATACAAACTATTTCACAATTATATAAGCAAACACAGAGTGAACAGTTTTTGTGAGCCCAGATTTGTTTTGGCCAAAAACCAAAGTTGCCCCTCCAACCCAGCACCCCCCCCCCCCCCACACACACACACACACACACACACCACCACCACCCACTGGCACCTCTAAGCAGATCTGGCTGAGCTGAAAGGTCAGCGTAGCATGATGGACAAAGGAGCCGAGTGATACGCAGCCAAGCCCCACAGCTGCTTTTAGTCAGTCAGTCAGGGCCCACATCAGTAAGAGATAGCACCTAGAGGACCAATCCAACGTTACACGTCAGCGCTGGGAGCACGTTTAACACCGCTGGTGTTGACTACCAACAGACACGTGTCAACATTCACAATTTTCAGCGTGCATGTGATTATACACTAGCCTAGAAATCTAGACGCACCCTAGCGGCGGCAAATTAATTTGCTCAGCCTGTACGTCTAGTATCGAACCATAGGAATTTATATTGGCTTAACACCGTGGATGTTCTCCAATCACAGCGCTCTATTTCGTTAGAGAGTCTTAAGGCGGGCTTAACAGGATAACGACATCCTGCGACGGTGAACAACAAGGAAGGTGGCTATGGCGAACGAAGATCGGTTGTTTGAATCGGCGTCAACTTTGGAGGAGTTGGACTTGTGCTTTTCGTAGAGCAACACAATGCACTTAAGTCATTCCTTTCGAAGAAGGATGTATTTGCCGTTTTGCCGACCGGATACGGATATGGTCGTAGCGCTGGCCTATTGCATGCCTAGGCAGTTTGAAAGACAATTATCTGCCCGGCCCTTGGATTAAGCAGGTGAATGATTCGATTCCAGACTATACATTTCAATGATATAGGATGGCCCGCCAGGCTAATTATACACCACACCTGCTACACTAACAATGACTTCACAATGAGATATATATATATATATATATAAGTATATATACTTTTTTGATCCCGTGAGGGAAATTTGGTCTCTGCATTTAACCCAATCGGTGAATTAGTGAAACACAAACAGCACACAGTGAACACACAGTGAGGTGAAGCACACACTAATCCCGGCGCAGTGAGCTGCCTGCTACAACGGCGGCTCTCGGGGAGCAGTGAGGGGTTAGGTGCCTTGCTCAAGGGCACTTCAGCCGCGGCCCACTGGTCGGGGCTCGAACCGGCAACCCTCCGGTTACAAGTCCAGAGTGCTAACCAGTGGGCCACGGATCTCAGTATGTTTACAGCATACATCATTTTGAATGCATTAGGACTCATAGTAAATATTTGCACGGATTTTGTTAGGAGAAAAAAAGAACGTTTTAAGTCTTTAAGTGGAGGATCTGCTTTCAAAGTTTAGTCTAAGGTTTATGTCTGGGCTTAATCCTGGATTAAGGTTCGTCTAAAAATCCCCGTCTGGAAAATTACTATTTGTTGTGGGTAAAAAAGGTCACTCTGAAGAATTTGTCATATAACCATCAGTATTATTCATGAGCAATAGGAGATACAATCAATGATCAGCCCCATATACTGTATGATGCAGTAGGTTCTAGTGGAATCTAAGGGGCCGGTATCTACAAGGTATTTCATTACTGTACCTTATCACACATTACCTACTTCCTGGCTCTACAGCAATCATAGAACGTTCCCTGTGATGAATGAGGCTGCATGGCTATTGTGAACCAGTTCCTGCGACATCGAAAGCTAATATTCTTCCTCCTCTCGGGTAATAATACATCATGCCTACTGTTTACAGAACTGCTTTAGTGTAAAATCGTGAAAAAAAGTGAAAAATCGCAAGTATCATTCATTTGTGGAATTAGAGTCATTATGTGGAGCTGGATTAGTGTAAAACATTTTAAAATAATGCAAACAAACTAACAGTCAAACAAATTATATGTGTGAATATGATCCTCTCAGCTTGAGGAGAATAGACCCTCTTGTAACTGGCGGTCAGAGTTCCTGCCCCCTTCACAATCACCCATGAGCAGGGCTCGACTCAATGCTGCTCCATTTCCTTTGATATCAAAGGACCCCTTTTTCCCATGCTGTCAAAGGCCCCCGACACATGCTTACTCTGTCCAGGTGCTCCACGCAGTTAAGGTTGTCATATTTGCACAGCCGGGGGGTGTGTGTGTGTGTGTGTGTGTGTGTGTGTGTGTGTGTGTGTGTGTGTGTGTGTGTGTGTGTGTGTGTGTGTGTGTGTGTGTGTGTGTGTGTGTGCGCACATGTGTGTGTATGTTTGGTGTATACACTTGCATGCCACCCCACAGTCTGTCAGAATGCCCTAAACAATGCTCCTCTGCATGATTGAATGGCTGAGTGTTTGTGCTCGGCCTACGCAGTGTAAACTTTATCTTTCCCATTGTTTATGTGGTGTCATGGGGTCAGGGCTTTTTTTCCCAAGGCAAAGACACAAAGCAATGGCCTATACCTCCAGACCAAAACCTATTACACAGTGTTGGTCGTAGGTATGATCATAATTCTTTGAAATTGTTATGGTTACATTGTCCCTTTCAAGGAAGCCATACAGTCCCAGTGGTGCATCTTATCCGATACTGTAATTAAATTGTATTAACTGCATTTGAGCCAAACAAGGATGGTAGCCTCTTACTCACTTCTACTAAACATTAAGAGCCCCATGAAGCCTAAAGACTGGTCATGGCTTTATGATATGCATAAAACCAATGGAATTTACAAGTAGTGTACAATCCGGTGTATGTAAGTCTGGGGTGGAGAGTAGGTGGGGGCATGAGGAGACACCCCCCCTCGCCGCTCCACGTCTGGACCTATAATTTCAAGAACTCCCACTGGAATTCTCAGAAATCCAATCAACAGACGACGGCGCCTCCACAAAAGACATTCTAGGGGGCTGCAAGTAGGAGTCTGTGTGTGTGTGTGTGTGTGTGTGTGTGTGTGTGTGTGTGTGTGTGCGTGCGTGCGTGTGTTGGGGTGGGGTGGGGTGGAGGTAAGAAGTTTTTCAGCGGCCGATAACAGCACAATGTACAGTGCTGCACGGAACGATATAGGTCAGTCCTCGCATGTTTGTTTGTCCTGTGACCTCACTCCTGGACTTCTGGGGGGAAAAAACAGCTGTGGAGCTTGTGAGGGAAGCGGGGAGGGTTATCTGCAAGAAAAAGAGTTTCCTGTGACTCCACATTTACACACCCCACCCCACTCCCGCCCCCATCTGAGATGGTGGATACTCTCATCACCCTGGGAGACGAAGAGATAAATCCCCCACCCCCATCTCACCCTAGTCTCTAATGTGTCTTAGCGCAGAGTGCTGAAACTTCAGACAATTGTTTTTCTGTTGTTTTGCTTGGTTTTGTTTCTTCCTCCCGCTGTCTCTTGTCATCCATCACAGGGTAATTCCTCAGAAGCAGAAGAGCCGTCGCTGAAAGTGCTCGGACAAATGAACTCAGAGCGGAGGAGAGATCTATCAGGGGTGGAAGGGGAGAGCAGAGAGAGCGATAAGCATCGCTGCTGCTTCTGGACTAATGACCAACTCTAAGAGCAGACGACTCAAGCTCAGAAAGAGTCCGTCTTGACAAACTTCAGACCGTCCATTTTATGGGAGGGTAATCGTACTCAAGACCCCCTTTGCTGCCCCCCCCCCCCCCAATACACACACACACACACACACACACACACACACACACACACATACGCAACACCCCCCATTCCAAAAAGGCCATGCCCCCTTCCGTGTGCATCCATCACGCATGCAAGTGTAGGGAGCCCAGAGAGGGGAGGATGTGTGTCGAGACGCTGGGATTTACGAGACGGAGAGTGAGGGCTTAACTTGCTCAGAGTCTGCATACGTACAGAACGTACGCACAGTCAAGTCTCCTTCCCAGAGGCCCCAAAATAACAAACACACACACACACACGCGCGCACACACACACACACGCACACACGCGCGCGCGCGCGCGCGCACGCAACAACAAACCACACACACGTGCTAAAAGCCCAGTAGTTGAAAGGCTAAAGAAGGATTACCGGTACTGCTACCTCTGCCAGTACAATGCATTAAGCTACTGACACCAACCCTATATGATGAAGATAGTCTAGCCTGCAGCAAATCCAAAGTCCCAGGCTTTTTTTTACTGATTGAAGAAGCTTATAACACGTGGGACAAGCTGTGTAAAATCACCAATGTGAGCAAGGCAAGGCTTTTATGACTTATGCACTCTTGTGATTGATCAGGCCAAAAAGTGTTGAAGTAGCAAAACAGTCTTCTCTGCCAATTAGGGTAATGATGATCATTACCATTTCCAGAAGAGAAAAGAGCCATGAATGATGCATTTGTCTCTCATTTGTATGTCTCTACACAGAATTAGCATAGAATTAGCACGGCTAACTGGTTCTCCAGGAATTTTGTGAAAATATGTGTCTTTTTGTATCTCAACACGCTTGGAGAGTGGAAGCAACGGTTGTCAGAGTAAAAGTTTCAGTGAAAACAGAGTCAGGGAAGGAGAATTAGAGGTACAGGCCGAGAACAAAGATTGAGAGTTACAAAGGCCGAGATGCCAGCGATTGTATCTCTGCACAACGCTGAAGCAGGCGCACAAAACTCAAGATGCCAGCGAACTGTGTTTGTTTGTCTGTCTACCTCAGGGGTTCGTTTGTGGTCTGAGCCTTTGATTTCCAACTTCGCCACACCCAAGAATGTCCTTTGGGACTGTTCCAATGGTTTCCTATTAGTGGTAAGCTATTCTATGAGAGGATATGAAATTAAAACATCAGAAAAAACAGTGTTGTAATTCTACAGTAGATAAGTGTAAAACAGCAGACTTTGTCCTCGTTCAAGTTGGGAGATGGCCTGCAAAGGAGTGTTTGCTTATAAATATGTGTTTCCTGCATGAAACGCAAACCTCCAGTCCAGGAGAAGCTTAGAATGTTTTTCTTAAACATGCCGTCCAAGCCAGCACCGGCCAGCAGTTTACACTCACTAAAACGATCACTCGCTCAAAGTTTCCATGCTTCACTGCCCACGTAAAGTAAATTGTTGATTTTTGTGTTTTATATTTGGGAGGCTCCATTGGATGTTCCATCACGGAGGGCCTTGAAAAGTGCACAAAAACAACCAATCAACACCTCTCTCTGCTGGGAAGCAGGAAACTGTGTTCATTAGGGGCATTTTGCTAAATGATGCCCCCTTTGAAAAGGACCAAAAGAGGAAACCTGACTCGCCTTCTTAGGGTGATGGACCGGGAGAGAAACATGCTTGCCAAGTCTTCAACACAAAGACTCAGGGGGATGACAAAGAGTCTCTTTTTACGCTTCTGTTTTTTTTTTTTGCACAGACAGACATGGATAAAGTTTGAGAATAGCTGCAGCTTTTCATGGAACAGGGAGAGGGAGTTCAGATAACTAGACTGGAGAGAGAGAGAGTGACTGAGAGAGAGGAAGAGAAAGAGGAAAAGAAAGAGATAGAGAGAGACGACTAGGTTCAAATACAGGGAGTTCTGAAAAATATCACTGAGAGTCGGGGAAAGCGAGTCTGGCGGTCTACTGTTCAAAAAAGGGAGACGCCACATCTCAAAATATTCCACTTTTTTCACTTAAAAGGGAACGAAGCCTCTCCAGCATGCAGTCACTCCCACCCACACATGCTCACACATACAGACACACAAGCATAAACATAAACACACACACACACACACACACACACACACACACACACATACACACACAAACAGACACACACACACACACACATACACACACAAACAGACACACACACACACACACACACATTAATAGAAACATCCAAGTGCCAGAAAAGACGAGTATTGCAACTTTGGTTGAACAACCAAAGACTCAATATCTTTAACTGACACTGAGGTCCAGCCGAAGTCTGCCTAATGCTTCAAATCCCCTCGCACTTTTCTCTCTTTCTTCTCACGGAAGCATTTCAATAACCTATCGGCAAATTCAAGACTGAACTTGACGCATAGCCCTGCCTGATCGCAGGATAAAGGATGATCACAGTGCAGGATTTAGCTTTAGGGTTTGGAGATAATCTGAGACTACCAGGCAGATACACACACACACACACACACACAAGCACATAACCGCTTGTTCAAGGGGGTTCGTTCTTGCATGCATGCAACTTTCTTTCAGGGTGTAAGCTGATATTTTTTGCATGAGCAGCCCACCCCCCACCCCCCTCCTCCAGATATATACATTTATGAGAAACAAGCAACATGGGTTGCATGAATATGCAAAGCAGTTTCTCTAGGAACGATGGTTGTTGTCTGGGGAAAGTCAGAGGCACTGGAGACCATTCCATCATGCTGACCAACTCCCCTGTGCATCGTCCCCTGTGCTGATAGGGTGCTTCTTCATATTCACTGATTCTGCACTGATAAAGATGAGCACTCATTCATGTTGTCTGCTGCTCCGCAAGACTCCCGACATCCCAGTCTGGCACTGGAGTAGAAAGCAACAGCAGCAGCAGTGTGGACAGAGAGAGAGAGAGAGAGGACAGAGATAAAGAACAGAGAGAGAGAGAGAGTGAGAGAACAGATAGATAGAGAGAGAGGGCAGAAAGAGAGAGAGAGAACAGAGATAGAGAGAAAGAGAGATAGAGAACTGATGGATAGAGAGATATAGAGAGAGAAGACACAGAGAAATAGAAAGAGTGTCTAAAACACACGTCAAACTTCAGTGCTGGATGATGGACTACTGCCTGCACAGTGTTGGGTAAGTGACCAGCAGACTTCGGGGAACCGTGAAAAATAGATACAATTGCAACACAATGGCCTGACTTCCCAATGAGAGACATTCACAACAATGTTGCCAAACAATAGCCTTCTTAATATACACAAGAGCCTGATAACCACAATATCTTTATTCAAGTCAGAAAATACTTTCACAAGGTAAAATGTCAGTTAGTCCAACTACCGACAATCTTTCCCAGGCCTACTTGAAGTTTAAGCCTATCTGTCACCATAAAATAGCCACGCTGGACAGATTACCCCCCTCTGATAGGCAGAAAGTGAAGTGGACTGACTTCAGGCTGGTCTTAAAAGATCATCCCACTGGACTGTCCATTGATCTGAGGGATGTAGATCGATTTATCACTTCTCCAGCTCCACGGATGAGAATAGTGAGTCCACATCGATTCAGAATATGACAATAATCTGCTACGGTGTGGTTCTTAGTTTAGAGCGTATATCGTTCAGTAGGAACACTTTGCGGGAGTTGAGATGTAATCACTGGATGACAAACACAAACAAAGTCAATCTGTTTTGTTGTCCACATTTTTGTGATAGACAATAGGCAATACTGTTGTCTGACTAACTCGTTCAGTGTGAGCATTCTAATGGATGAGGGGAGATCGATCGCAGACAACAAACAGACATGGACAACTGTTGTAATGCTTGGGCTGGCAAGTAACTGAACAATCTGTTAGTGGTAGTCTTGATTAAAATACTACTTCTATGTGCCAGTGAATGTAAGTAGAGCTTCAGACAGGGGTAAAGCACTATAGCACAATCTGTGGCCATATGCGACAGGCAGGATGACTGGATTCCATGAACTTGTGTCCCATGTGTATTAAACAGCACCAGCTGTGAGGGACAATAATTGTTTCAGGTTTCAGGAAAACACAGTACGCAGCCCACTCCCTACTTCCACTGAGTGTAGCTATAAAAATAGTGAGAAGAAATTTCAATTCAAGGTCAAACGGTTCAAACACCATAGACCAGTTTCCTGGGCATGGTTTAAGCCTAGTCTAGAGTGAAAGCTCTTTTTTTATGGCGTTCTTCACTGAAGTTAGTTTAGTCTAGGACTCGGACTAGTCCACTAGTGCCAAACAACCAAACATATGCGACAAAAAGGACATTCCATGATGGTAAACATTAACATATCAATACTGTATCTTTTATGTTTTGGGTTATCTCATTCTACACTGTACTCCATCACTGCAGCGAAGTTCAGAGGAAAGAGTAAACAAAATATGCACGTCAGGGTCCTATTCGCCACGTCGGGACTTATTTTACGATAATGACCGGCGTTCTACACATTATCCCTTACATAATTACTAGGAAATTGAATCTTTGTAGATTAAGCAGAATGCTGTAGATGAGTCAAAATGCTGGAATGTATCCCACGTCGCTTAATCGCACGGATGGGCACTGATAGGTACTTAATATCATGGGAAAATGAATGTCCTTCATTTCTCAGACAATATCCAGAGTGGTCACTGAGACAGGAAACATTAAAAAGCAATGAATCCATCAACATCTCAACATTTTTCTTCTGGGGGGCAGCACATGTATCATGGAAAAGTAACTGGCAGCCCGTCAGGTTGTCCTTTTTGTAGACTGATCTGGCGCTTTCTTCCAAACCCCTCAACAGGGATCTGGGCATGAGTCAGCTGAGGTGACTGGAATTGCCCCATCCCTCTCTTTTCCTCCCAGTTCCCAAATATGTTCAGGCACGCACAACAATTCCCTCAAGGCTTACTGTTTACAGTAAAACTAATCAACTAAGCATAACGTATCTGTAAAGAAAAAAGATGCCCAGTACTTCTGTGTTTGATTTCTCACTATCTAGTTTGGTTAATTTTGTCTTTCTATCTGTATTTCTTTTAAAATGAGCTCAATATATATGAATACCTATGAATGATGTATGACAGTGGTTCTCAAATAACTTTTCACAATAAGTACCACCTCAGAACACAATTGACCCTCAAAGTATCACCATTATGATATCATGGTATCATTAAAATACAGTACCCTAGGCCAGTTTAACTACATTGTATTGTATATTACATTATACATACTGTTTTCCCTCTTGTTTCAATGAAGACAAAAACTAGTTTAAATGTAACTTCTGTGGTTTTTATTATTTTTGATATAATTTGAAGTGATGTTTTTTCATAAAGACAAAATAATCTCAGAGACTACCAGAGTACCACTAGAGAGTGTCTGCGTACCACAGTTTGAGAATCACTGATGTATGAAGATGTGACATTGCTTCACATTTATGACATTTTAAACCGCTCATTGACAACACCATAAGAGTCTTTTCTGAATTCCAATGAACAGAAATGCAGGGCTGTTGTACCCAGATGGAACTTCACTTTCCCCTAAATGTCAATCTAATATGACTTATTAGGGAGTGTCTGTAAATGTGCCTCCTATTCTGTATAAAATGTGTGTGTGTGTGTGTGTGTGTGTGTGTGTGTGTGTGTGTGTGTGTGTGTGTGAGAGAGACTGAGTGAGAGAGATAGATAGAGAAAGAGAGAGGGAGGGAGGGAGGGAGAGAGCGAGAGACTGTTTAGCAACTTACAGTACAGACTCCCAGTGTGTCTATTTAGGCAAGTCTACACATGCACAGTTGTGTGAGCCACTCAAGACCGGTCCTGGTTATAGGCATCTTTACAAAGAGCAGAATGTTGGAGGTTGCTTCAGGGTTAGATAAAAGTTTCCTGAGAAACTTCCTGAAGAACCCTGATCACGGAGTTTTTCAGATACTGATATTATATGCCTCTTTAGATGCACTCTGTTCACACAAACGGTGTGTTTATCACCTTTGACATCTGTAAGAGCACGCCCAAAATACCCCAACATGTTCTAACTGAACTTCCCTCGTAAAAGTGCGAGTCGAAATCATTTGACCCCATTGAAAAGTGTCAGGCGTGGTTCACAATTAACAAGAGTCCGGAGAAAATCGTTTCTTACCAACCACGACACTGGGATTAACAACAAACGGGAAGGGCACGGTGGTATCATGTCATCACACAGTTGATGATAAACTTCGACCAGTCCAAGAACCTGTAGGTTAACATTTTAGTGCTCTGTCGTGGTTGTTAAGGAACTTCTGTTGCTTTCAGTAAACTTCCTTGTCAAGAACTATAGGAGGAAGAAGTTAAACGCTGCGAGGGCATAATGTGAATCACGTTTTGGCCAGAGCTGAGAGGATATGGCAACAATAGCAACGGCGCAGAAAATCAGTGGGGCACAACAATATGTTGATGTGCTTAGCGCGTATGCTCACGCATATATATCGCGCTGCTTGCACTTTCACGTTTAAGCCACTTAACGCATCGACATGATCATCATCGCGATTAAATCAAGGTTATATAACGTCATCATCATCTGACAATCATCTTTGTCCGAGTGATCTTTCCTTACAACCCATTTCACCATAAGACGTGTCCAATAGAATATGAGCACAACTCACACATCCTGTAAATGCGAATTCTCACCCAAGGGGAAGAGTACTGTCTTGCCAACATTAATTATGCGGGAAACAAATGTTGGGTCGGGGGGAAACAGCTGGAGTCTTCGGACCAGCATCTTTTACATGTTTTTTTCGAGAGGCACACAATTGTGGCAAACAATATATCAAAAGCAGGAAAAAAGACATTAGGTTGCTTGGCAGACTGAGACAATACACCTTTGATCAGTTCCGTTTAACTCACAGGAGTCTCTAATAAAATTGCGTAAATGTCGTGCGTACATCACAAGGCTCTGCGGACCAAACCGGTGTGCCAGCTTTCCTTTTACGCACGTCGCGCATTAGTGTCCCATAAAGTTAACAGGTCAGAGGGGAGCACGGACATATTTCCTTAATTCATTTTGTAGTCTGCTCCCAAAAAGACATGACATATTTTCATGGAAATTACAAACTACAAAGGAAGCCATACTATAAAACCAAATGTCCCATCAAAATACCAATTGACACAGGGGTATTTCAATATCAAAATAGATACCTTTCAAAAATAGTGACTATGTCCTCAATAGCAAAGAATTTGTTCTTAACACCCACCTGAAGCTGCGAGTCCAAACAGGACTAGAACTTGTAGCCGATTTACGCACATGAGGCAACAGAGTACCGAATCGAAGACGCACTAAGGGATATATCCTCAACTCAGGTATATCCTCAACTCAGGTATATCTGAGTTTAGCACTACAACTCCTTTGATCGACTACACGCAGCGTCTATCCCAGACAAAAATTCCACCACGACTAGTCCGGGACCACCTCTTGGCACCTGAACTGTGGGAGGACACCTTGGCTCCGTTTCGCTGGCATTGCTGACATCACATGGAGGAAAAGGAAGGAGGAATGGCGCAAATACATACCTTGACAATGGGACACTCTGGCGGTCTTCAAAGAGAAGTGCAGTTATATGGTTCATCAAAAACTTACAATGACTCATATTGTATTATTACCAAGCTACTGGAATATGTTTCAAGCCCTTTAACTCAACAGGTGGAACAAGATATATGTCACCAAGGGTCCATTTGACAGAGGGGGGCAAGTTACACATATTGGTCTTATAAAGTCTTGCATTTAGCAAAACACCAATACCATATGAAGGCGATATTCTAATGTAAGATATGCCTAAATATATGGCCTTTGTTATATATATTTAAAAAAGTACTGGCTCCCCCATCTTATCCTAACAGTTTATCCTCAAAGCTCCTTAGCCCATCATTACTAATTCAACTTTGCCTTGAATCCACTGCAGGGGCTACTGTGTGGAGGCTGTTTGATTGTTAATACAAATGAATTAAAGCCATTTAAAAAAAAATAAGAGGCTGAATGAGTTAATCAGTCTGAGTCTGAAAATCCAAGGAAGCACACTAAGAAACACATGGTGTATGTAATGACAAGGACCATCTGGGACAGGAGAAGGGGTACACTACAGTATACCATCAAAGCTTTTAGATTGAACATAGCAGGGTCATTTGTAGAGGCTTTAAGGATTTCCCTGTGGGAATGAGATAAAGCACTTTAATTCTTTTTTGCCAAAGAGCATAGAGATGAATTGGGATTAGCACCTCATTTAATCCAACAGATTGAGTATGCAGTGGTTGCACATTTATCAGTCAAATCGTGAGGTGTCTTAAAATCAATATAATGGAACATTGTTTAATTGAGCTACAGAATTTCATTTTGCTTAAAGCTGTCTAACAACATGGTGGTGTATGGAACAGTGACTGTCCCATTATTTATTAACCTTACCTTCACCTGATTTAGAGCATGCACGTTCAACATTTGACCATAAACAGACTTCTTGTCTTTTTCTTCTTTTCATAAACTGTGTAATTTCTCCTTTACTGAAAACAATCACATTTTACAAATATGTATTTATAAATAAAATGTATGGAAATGATTGAGAATTGTTGCCACTATTTGTAAAAATGTACACAGTAACAACCACTTTGATGAACGTTTATTTACTAAACAAAATGCCTCACTATTTCGAGCTTGTTGAAGTATTTAGATTCAGTATTTAGTTGCATTTTATTACTGCATGCAACTCTGTCCACACAGTTCAAGTAAATTTGTTTTACTAGTACATTTCCAATGTAGGCTACATTCACCATGATATTCATTTGGCATAGGCTACAAATAGTTGATGTGACCATAATAAATAGACAAATACTTGGGCTGGCCTGGTTGACCATCAAAATAAAACTATTTGAAGTCATGAGCCTTATCTGACTCATTACTGGCCTCTGGTGAGCAGACAAGTCCAAGGTTGAAATTATCAGTAGCCTGCAACCATCCAGACCCATCTGTAGATCAATAACCTACTGTAAAGTATTAGGTAGAGATGCTAATAGACATGCATGCTTTATACAATTAAGTTGCATATGGTTAAGTGCAGCTCTTACTCGCGGGATAGGCTATCTTAATGGATGATTTGAAAGCATGCATCTTGGATTATCCAAGTAGTGAGGAAGTGGGGCCGCTACTTTGCCTCGTGAATGTGGTTTTGTTTGTTCAATAAAGATTCAATCTTTAAAGGCATGACTGCTCCACATATGGATGCTTCCGTCTTTGAACAAGCTGGTAAAGTTTGAGAGAATAGACAACGATTGTTCCTTAAAACATAGGCTGTGAGCGAATGTTCGTTATTCAGTGCACACTGTGCATCGCAGTCTTATTTCATGGAGATGGCCAAGGCTATAATATGGATTAATATCCGGACACTCATGCATGAGGAAACTCTGATGCTTCACTATTGTCTGTTTATTGTCAACATTGCGTTGCTCTTCTGTTGGGTTACAGTAACGTTCAATACCTGTATTGTTATGTATAACCAAAAATAATATCTAAATTGGAAGCTATGATCACGCCGTTATATACATCAGTCTAATTTTAGGATAACTTCCGGTGTCTCTGTGATTTTCCTGTCATCACGTAACTATCTGCCTCCTCCTTCCAAATGATACTGTCACTCCCCGATGTGAGTCGCTACCCGATGTGAGTCACGCATGCTCAGATTGATAGGTTTTACGGCATAACGCCAAGGGATCTGACTGAAATCCATAAAATAATTCACTTTTCTGTTTCAAAAACGTTTTAGCTATCTAAGATTGTTTGGTTGCTAACGTTAGCAAACGCCATTCAAGTGACAGCCTTTGTTGTGCTTGATTGCTTACTTACTTGCCAGCAGTGAACAAACTTCATAATTTTTATTGATATTACAGAAGTCTCTCGCTAGCAGGCTACTTCAGCCTCTAATCTAGAACTGACATTAGAGATTATGCCGTGAAAATGTGATGCCTTACGCTAAATAATACATTACTGCTGTGTAGGCTAATGTCATTATTCTGTGGCTAACAGCACAGGTAGTGGCAAAGTAGCAAAGTGACGCATGCGCGACTCACATCGGGTAGCGACTCACATCGGGGAGTGACAGATACTACAAATATGTATTTCCCCCAAGCGTTTGCAATTCTCATCCACTTGTGAGGCGCCAGTCAAAAAAAAACCACACTGACACACCAGCTCAGGATTGGATGTTTCTCCAGCTTCTCCATCCATGATGCATTATGGGATGAAATAAGATGCTGGCAGGATGGAGCTAGAAGAAAACGCATGCACCACTCTGGGAGAGGTGGCGGCTCGACCAATGAGAAGGACCCTTGCGTGCAGCATTGTTAGGGCGGGGGAGGTATTTTGGGGGGGCAGATACCCGCATATTTGCTGTGAGTAAATCTTAATCGACAGTCTCAGCGTGAGATAGCAGGTGTGCTAAAAACGTGGAGCTCGACAGCTACAACATACAATTCCCCGGAGCTATCATTGCAGTAGTCATCCTTGTGTCAAGGTAAGTGTCATGAACTAGCCTACTTAGAGACCTAGACGAACTGTATTATTGTGAACGACACTGACTGATTAAGCAAGTTTGTTTCAGAAACGTCTCTCAATCACAAATCGATAGAGAATGTTATGCGGATTTATGGCCATGGCTGTAAGCTTTCGCCCTATGAAGTTACATGCTTTAATAATGATAATGATTGCCTGTGCTTCAAATTGCATATCACATACAGTTTTGTAGACGGTGGTTGATTTAAATGTTCATTTCTTACAGGTTACACTGTAACAAATTAACATGCCACATTTAGTTGCAATTTTCAGCGTCAAAAAGGATAATTGTTGAGACCACATAGGTGGTAGCTAATCAATGGTTGTTTGAAGTCCAAATAATTGGATCAATGCACTTGACCAGTCACATGACCTTTTCATACGCGTCAGTAAGTAGCAGTTTGTGATCTGTTTTGATTGTCCGGTTGCTTACTGACATGCGAGACTCTCCGGTTAAATGAGAGAGAGTGGTGATTATTATCTCCGCGTGCTATCAGCCCACAGCGATGGCCTGTCGTCGCCGATGAGCTTATTAAGTAATTTATTGATTCCTTCAGTTCCCCAATCTTTGGCCCATGACTGTCTGGGAGGTGTGAGCCAAACGTCCTCCCAAGTTAGGATGAGGAACCAAAACATCACTCTCTTCTTATGTAGAAGCTCATACAACGCAGAATGGAACCAGTTCGTACATTTACAATGCTACAGTTGTAGCCAATGACCATAAAGGGATGGAACTACCTGGTGCAAAAACATTGTATAAAACCTATAATACCTGACCACTTAAGTGCTTACAAGAGCCATGCTTCTTGCATTGGTTTTGGAATGTTGCTGCATAGCCAGCTGCTAATTTCGAGCTCATTGGTGAAGGGTGGCCTGCGCTGCTATGAAGGAGGTCTGTGTTGAGTGAAAAGTAGAGGCTAGACGCCATGTTGAGGCCTGAATTACTCAGGCCCCCTGAGGCTGGCTGTGATTCTCAGCGTAGCCATATCTGATGTTCCTAAATGAGTTCAGGCAAATGGATCTTTTCATGAGCTAACTATTCTCAAAGAACTCATTTAGTGTCACACAGGGAAGTGGTGGTGGTGGTGGTGGGGGGGGGGGGGGACTTAACTCTTAAAATACTGAATGCGTTCACTGTCTCCATTTCCGTTTTCGGACTTCTTTTTCACTTTGTAACTCCTTTGCGTGTGTTTGCCATGTCTTCTTTGTGCTGGCCTGCAGACACCATGACTGACAGGAAGGCTGTGATCAAGAATGCTGACATGTCCGAGGACATGCAGCAGGACGCCGTGGACTGTGCCACACAAGCAATGGAGAAGTACAACATCGAGAAGGACATCGCTGCCTACATCAAAAAGGTGAAGCCTTTTTGTTTTGTCTTGTGTAAACTGTTTTGACTGCTGTTGATGCCATGACCTCTTGTGCATCAATAGACTCTGAAAGCCATGTTTTTTGCTGACTTGACAATGAAGTCATGTTTCTGTTTGTATTCCCCCCCCCCCCCCCCCCCCACACACACACACACACACGCCCTTTTACGCAGGAGTTTGACAAGAAGTACAACCCCACATGGCACTGTATCGTGGGCAGAAACTTCGGCAGCTACGTCACTCACGAGACAAAGCACTTCATCTACTTCTACTTGGGCCAAGTGGCCATCCTCCTCTTCAAGTCGGGCTGAAGGCTTGCTCTGGGGCGCAGTGGGACAGGGTGGTGGGAGGGTCAAGAAAAAGATGAGACCCGTCCACCTCTCCGTCACCCCCACCCCTACCTGGACTCGCTGACGCACTCGGTGGCTGATGCTCTATCCACCCACTTCAGATATCAAACGAAACGGCATCTCATCGTGCTGCTGGCTGTGCACAATTGCATGGACTGCAAACCATCCTTAAATGTGTATATGTTGCGGTGGGAATTGCTTTTTTCAATTTAGATGCCAGTATAAGAGAATGGGGAAGTTTAAAACTTTTTCTTTTCTTTTCATTTTCTTTTTTCGTTGTTTAATGGTCTCTGAAACAAAACAAAACAAAAAAAAAATACAAGTTTGTTAGCACTGCAGTTGTAAAAATGCTTTAAGTGGCCTTTTTGATTATGGAGAGTCACATACAAAAAAAAAATAAAGAAGAGCTAGACTTCAAGAATTAATGAATGTGTTTGTACATTTCAGCTTTTCTTTTTCTAAGGATGTATTTGCTTTAAGTATGTAGTGCTGCCACGTAAAATGGTTCCCACCACGATGTGTGTTCTGCCTGGTCTGTTGGTATAAAGATAGGAACTAGGAAGGGATCAAGCACATGAATTGTGTATTACACATTACCCAGGCCATAGTCCAATCAAGTCACCTCTACAAGTTGGTTGCTACGAATAGTTTGCCTTCAAGTCTATTTTGTTACGATAATTCTCAATTTTGTCCGTTTCAAGTTTGTTCTGCAGTTGGCAGTGAGGAGGAGTAGGAGTGGATGGCAAGAAAAACGACCTGCTGTGTCTCAAGTGTGCTTTTGGGAGTTGGGCATGTTTTTCTTTGCTGGTGCTCACAGAAAGAATGTGCAGATTTTTGGGGAGGTGGAGATGGCTAGCAGAATAGCGTTTGTGTGTGCCAAGGATTAACCCCCCCGTCTCATGATGTTCATGCTTTACACCTGCGAGTGGAATGTTGTTTTTTTTCCCTGTATGATCTTTTTTGCAGTATCTGTGTCTAGGGGTATCTCTTGTGATAGAACGCACACCCCCACCCCTTTAATGTTCAAAGGAGTTCAGGACGTGACGTGGATGCTTTAGGCTCTTCCGGTGTACAAATGCCTCTCTTGGGCCTGTTTCATCACCCCCTCTGCATCTCTGCCCTCTGCATCTAGGCCCACCACGTTGGATAGCGATGCCTTCTGAAGCCGATCTGTGACAGACCTGTTTCAGACAGCAGCTGTCTGGCCTGTTATATTTTTATTTTCTTTTTTATTCTTTGTCCTTTGCGTTCTGTAACCCTTTAATGAGTACCTGTATGGTTTTGCACATTACACATTGCTCCCCTCCGTAGAGGTGTGCGGCTACTTGCACTTCATGTTGAGATGTACCCTGTTGCTCAGGTGCGACCCATTCCAAAAAGGAAACACATAGAGACGAGTCTTGTCACATTCATTAAAAAGGTGTGATGAAGCCTGGGAAGTGTGTGTAATTCTTTGTCTTCGACTTGTGTTTTTGTTGATTATTTACAAGCCAATTCCTCCTTTTACTCATACGAAGCTGCTTTAGAGCCTCAAAGACTGCCATGTGGCACAATGAAGCTTGAAACCTCAATGTCTGTCTGAAGGATGGTGCAGTGTGTACATATCACTACCAATTTAAACTTTTATGCAGAACTTCCATTTTTCTTATTAGCTTCTAAGCCCCGTTCCAATACGTTTTTTCTTCTTCTTGCAGTCCCTACAGATTCCAATTGCATTTTTAGAACATCTAGAATGTTCAGTTCAATGTTCAGTGTTCCTGAGAGAAGAAAGGTTTCAGATGACACTCTAAATCTCTCTAGAGTGATGTTTTGAAGGTTGAGATGACTACCTCAGCATTTGCTAAATGGCCCAGTGTTGATTCTTCTGCCATTCTTCTAAGTGGCCCAGTGTTAAATCTTCTGCCATTCATATCCTATAAGGTGCTACACTGTGTTCATCTGAAACAACAAATTATTTGGAAATGAATATACATTCATTCCACCAAACAAATGTCCATGCAATGAGCTGAAGTCATCATGTTGCGCATTGACCTCCGGGTAATATGAGAAGGAAAATTGCTTTGCCAATTAGCAAAACTAGATGATTCCCTAGCTGGAAGCCTTGGTTTTATTCAAGCTAATGTATGCTGTTTATAACAAAAACACCCCAAATTGAGCAGATTTGTTTTGAGTGTGTGGTAGACTACTAATAGATAAAGTTGTGTGTGTGTGTGTTTATAAGGCAGGTTACACAACATTTTTGTAGTGAGAATGAATAGAAGCCTGCATAATTAGGCTGCTACAGAAATGTGCAGTCCTCCATTTTAGAGACCACTAGTACTTGCAATTCAGCACTTGTTCCAAAACATTTCTCACTCTACACCCTTGTCAGTTACATTCAACAACTGCCACATAGTGTTTGCAGATATATTTGCAAAAGTAGAGTAATCAGTCAGTAGAATAGGTCTACATATAAGTAGCCTATACTCTTTTGATCCCGTGAGGGAAATTTGGTTTCTGCATTTATCCCAATCCGTGAATTAGTGAAACACACTCAGCACACAGTGAACACACAGTGATGTGAATCACACACTAATCCCAGCGCAGTGAGCTGCTTGCATCAACAGCGGCGCTCGGGGAGCAGTGAGGGGTTAGGTGCCTTGCTCAAGGGCACTTCAGCCATGCCTACTGGTCGGGGTTCAAACCGGCAACCCTCCGGTTACAGTTCCGACTTGCTAACCAGTAGGCTAACGGCTGCCCCGTTCAATACATTATTCAATAAACAGTGTTGTGTATGCACCTCTTTCACCACAATCACACACCATCATTAAAAATAATTTGAATCAATCTTACATCTTAATCAGCTCAAAACAGCAAGTCTAGTCTGAATGTTTTTCGGAAATGTTTTTTTTATGCTAGCTGACCACTAGAGGGACACATTTTCATGTACAATGATAGGAGCTTTTTCTTACCTTTGCCAGGGAGGTTGCTTTCATTTATTTGTCTGTTTGGTATTATTCAAAAATGATCATGCCACTTTTCATGAAATTTTGTTTAGCATGTGCCATGGTAGAACTCGTTAGATTTTGGAGCAATCCAGATCATGAGGCGGATCAAGGATTCCTTTAACCTTTTTAACCCCTGTGGAGGTGTTCAATTTAAAAACTGACTAGATTGTATATGCACTGTAAATCAGTCATCTACTAAATAATGATTTCATGACAAGTCACCTAATTTGTACCCATTACAAAATAAATTAAAAATGGATTCCATGGATTTCCTGCTTTGGGCCAAAAGTATTAGCAATCACTTCGTTACTGCACAGCAAGTGGTAGGCTACTGGACATCCAGATCAGCTTCTTTTCGTAACATTGGTGTGCTGCAGAATTTCACTGTTGTTTAAAACACCTAGGATGATCTCGTATCCATTTTATGTGGAATTACATACAACAACATATGTATGCTGTGAAGATATTCAAAATGTGTTACTTTTTAGGATGTGTAAAATTGACAAAACATTTACCCAAAAAATAAATTCATTGAGCCATAAGCACTGTGTCAAAACCTCCATTACATATTTGGTAATCAATCTCATGCAGTACGAAAAAAGAACATTCAACACTGAAGTATCACACAAGCATAGTACAGAATTTCAACATTAAAAGTAATGACTAATGTTACTAGATCTTAGACAGAACAGTCAATTATTTCCAACAATGGAGTAGCCTACAATGAAGTACAAAAACTAGCTGTTGTATTTCTACACTCAAAACAAAAGCACCACGCAAGCAATTTCTTTTAAAACTACACTCCTTTTCATGATTATTAACAGCCAGAATGGCTAAAATTAGTAGCTCTGCTCTGTCTAGTCAGCTGACATTTTGGGTGCAACATGATTTGAGTCAGAAAAACAGAATACTATTTATAACTTATATTGACCCCCCACCCCCACACACACACCACACCCTCCTCCCAAAGACAAACCCATGGTTTTTGGGGAGGGGGGTGCCCAGTTGATGGTGATTTCCTCTTACCACCCGCCCTCTGTCCCTGACATGACTGACCCTGCCACTCCAATCCCGTCGCCCGTAGCAATCGAGTCTCAGGGACTTGAGTCTTTGGCTGTGGCGTTTATAACCCCACAGAGATAAGATGTGAGCAGTGCCTGACCCTTGGTGTGCCTTTATGGCATCTCCTTGAGCATCACCACCCCCACCACCACCACCACCACCTATCCACTCACCCATTTCCTCTCTTCTCAGACATTGTGGCCATTGACACCTGGAAGTGGAACGCAACACCGAACACTTGCTGTCCTTTCATGTTGCCGATCAAGCAGTGTGATTTAATTAGGTGTGTTGGTTCATGCTGCCCACTGTGTTATACAAGCTTATGGTTTTGACTGGATATATGAGGCCAGTTAAAGAAGCCAGCTGACTGGTTTAATGCAGAGTTAATTCAGAGATTGTGAACGTCCACCTTTGACAGGACGGTGTCCTAACTGACATATCCTGGAGATGATGACACGACTTGGCTGCCTGCCACTCGACATGTGGATACATTTCTATCTCTCAGACAACCTCCAACAAACAAAACTTTGCTATGCCTGTCTGCGCCTTATCAAGATCACCTCAGCAAGTTAGTCATGAAGACTGGGAGCTATTAGGGCACACTGGTCTGCAAACCCAACAGGGATTCCCTGCAAGGTGGGAAGAGTTAAATATTATCCTGCTCTCGGCTATTAATAAGCATCGATACTGCGAAACTGCGAGAGTCGCTACTGACAGACGACGGCTCTCGTCAGGCATGGAAGCACGGAAATAATGCTGTGATGGCGTCTTTTTGGCGATGTGGAAAAGTCCCAGTGAGATTTGAAGTGCTGATATCTTGTAAAGAAGATGTATCAGGGTATGGTGTCCAGTGAACTGTATCACTAATGCCAACAACTGTATTCTTTTTATAATTTCCCAGAGGAATAGGACCAACTGAATAGTTTTCACTATCAACTGTGTGCCACTCACATGTTCATACTCTACTGTCTGGGTGGTTTGTCCTTGCAGAGTTCTCTGGAAGGTGATTGGCTTTTAAGTCTCACGAGGAAGAGAGAGAGGGAGAAAGACAGAGAGAAAGAGAGGGAGAGAGAGAGAGCAGTTTGTTCTAATGGTTTCTCCTGAATGGCCAAATATCAGCCATGGGGCTCTTTGTTTCATTGTGCATGGCAATTCAGGAAGTCTATGAGCCGTTAATGCTGTGCAGTGGACACACACACACATACACACAAACACACTCACAC
Source organism: Alosa pseudoharengus (assembly GCF_046254945.1). Taxonomy (NCBI): domain Eukaryota; kingdom Metazoa; phylum Chordata; class Actinopteri; order Clupeiformes; family Clupeidae; genus Alosa; species Alosa pseudoharengus. The sequence continues at coordinate 14,193,135 of NW_027468598.1, read as the reverse complement.
ACAGACACATACACACATAGTATAGCTAAGTGTCATTCATGTAACCTTGATGATGTAAAATGAATGTAGCATGACATTTCCATAAACTCCATAAGTTCTGTACCTGGAGGTTACCAGGAACATGACCTGTTTGCAATCAATAAAAAACAGCACCCACACACACCCACATGTATATATATATATATATATATATATATATATATATATCACAGCTTTCTCCATGTCATCATGTTGTCATCATGACAAGACTTCTGTATGACTCATAAAATAGGGGTCTAAAAGCGAGAGTAAACAGCTGTTAAAATACTATAGCTGGAGGATGAGCTCCGATCTGATCCCAGAGCACTGCGGCTCTGTTTGGACCCAAAGGGACCCTATAAACACAGGCCAGTGGGAAGCAGGCCAAAGGCATCGAGGGCTTGCTTTCATGAGGCCATAACCTGCCTGATAACTTCTCCATGATTGACTTTTGCCCTTGTTGTCTCTTCTCTCTCTCTCTCTCTCTCGCACACACCTACACCCACACACACACACACACACACACACACACACACACATAAGCTTGTCTTCCCCCAGTTTTCCAGTTTCCATAACTTTTCCAGTAACTACATTAGAGGTGCAGTGACACTGTGTGAAGGAATAAGTTGCATGTAACAACATGTAGGATGGAATTGACTCTTCTGGCATGGATATAGTGCCCATCATGCCATCATGCTCTCTCTGGCCCCCTCCCTCTCTCTCTCCTTTTGTCTCTCTCCATCTTTTTAAAAAACGCCAGCCACTTCCACACCCCTACTCAAACACAATCTTAGCGGAGGCTTTTATGGGTCATTGTCGTCGTGTAACTCCCTCTCTCCCTCCCTCCCTCCCTCCCTCTTTACAGGCCTCTCTGAGCGCCGCTGTCAAGGATAGGGCAATTAGCTTATCATAAAGGCATGATTTACAGAACGCCCGGGCGGCAGGGCCCGTGCAGCGGCTCGCCTTACAGCGCCTTTGATTGGGGCCCTAGCGTTGCCCCCAGTGGCTCCTGGCCACTCACATGTCTCATGTTGACTGTGTGGATGGACGCGTGTGGGCAAGATGGGCGGCAGGGTGAAGTGTGTGTGTGTGTGTGTGTATGACAAAAGAGACAACAGGCGTCTGTATGTGTATAATAATATATATTTTTATCATTATTCTTATTTCTGTGTGTGTGTGCGTGTACATGTGGGGTGAATTATCTTGTGTCAGGTTCAAAGTCTTTAAGGCAGGTGGAGAGAGACTGTTGTTCATCCATGTCAGTGTTTCAAATGTTTGTTGTTGTGCTGTTCTGATGTAGTGTGTGTGTGTGTGTGTGTATGTGTGTGTGTGTGTGTGTGTGTGTGTGTGTGTGTGTGTGACAATGTAGGACCGTAATGAGAAAAAATGAGAAAAAGAAAATGCAATGCTTAGCTATCAAAGCCATATGAAGTTGCTTCTTCCCTTTCCATTACATGTTTTGAATGAATTGAATGAACATGAATTACATGACAACAGGTATGTGTATGATCATGTAACTGTTATATTAATTTGTTAATTTCTGTACGTGTCTCTGTGTGGGTGGGTGCACATGCTAATGTGTCTTGATGTGTGCAAGTGACCGCTCTCCCCTCTCTGTCCCCTCTCGTTTTCTGCACTCGGGCTTATCTCGGGCAATATCCTGGTGGTGTATCGGCATGTGATGTTGAGCAATGGAGTTTAAAAAACATGCCGCATAGCAGAGGTCTTTATGAGCTCCCGTGGCTGATTGTGAAACATCGCCACCTCCAACCCCCCCACCACACACACACACACACACACACCAACCCCCCGAGCATTTCTGGCCTCTACTCACCACTCCAGCTCCTGGGCCCAGTCATCGGCTTGTCCCCTGACCCATGCCATTCCCTGGGTGCTGGGCAGTGGACCGTGGAAGACGTTCCTGTTCAAAATGATCAGGAAATGACTATAAGTGCGGTGGCCCGGAGGGGACATTTGTCAGGTGCATAGTCCGGGACAAGGAAACATATATATATATTTTGGTTTTGTTTTCCATTCGTGTGGCTCTCACATGGATATGGATATGGGAGAGGAAGAAATCAATTTAAAAAAAAGTCTCCCCTTCTCTGTAAGAGGAGGAAATCATTTATATTAAGAAAAATAACAGCATAAACAATAAACCAAATATAAAAAAGCACTTTAGACGTTATGGCGCAAAGATAAGGCACTGAAAGTTTAAGAGTGATGGATTGCATGAAGAAGAGTGAGCACACTTTGGATGCTTAAAAGGTGCTATAAACGGCCATCTCTTTTCCTCTCCTCTGTTGCTCACTCCTTTCCTGCCCTGTGCTCTCTCGTTTATCTTTGCTGCCCCTGACAACCCAGACTCTCCTCAAGGTCTGTTTGACTTTCAAAGCTCTGCGGGAGGTAGGGGACACCCAGCATGGGGGGTTGTGGTCAGTTGAAGCGGGGGGGGGGGGACGACAATTTTAGGTAGAGGGTCTTCGGGAGGCAGTGGTCTCTGTGGAGGGGTCACGGTGTGGTTAGTTTGGTGACACTCACTCTCTTGCTCTAAGGACCTAACAACGCCCCCACCCCACCCTCCCTCGTTTCTCTCTCTCTCTCTCTCTCTCTCTCTCGGTTTCTCTCTCTCCTTCTCACTCTCCTCTGGATTTTTCTTTCCTCCATATAGCAGCCGTTGGAGCATGACTGCTGCTTAATGACTTTCTTGCTTCCCAGGTGTGGTGGCCAGGCAGTGCTGTGCTGGTGACGGTCACGGGATGGCATGCATGGCAGTTGTATGTGTGTGTGTGTGTGTGTGTGTGGTGGGGGGTGGGTAGAAAGGAAAGAGTGCTGCTTGGATGGGCTGTGTGTGTGTGTGTGTGTGTAGGAGAGGGGTGGGGGGTTCTCTGTAAAATTCCGACCCCCCTGGTCTCCATGTTAAATGGTCCAGAGATGGGTACAGGAGTGAGTGATGAGCTGAGCTGTGCCCTCTCCACTCTGTTGACATGGAGATGGAAAGATGGAGGGGGGCTGAGGGGAAAAGGCTGATTTGATCGGATTCCTCTCATTTTAGAGACATTTTTCTTTTCCTCCTTCTTTATTCCCCTCCTTCTTTCTTTTCTTCCTTCTTTCCTCATTTTTATTTTTGACTTCACATCATCATTCTATCATTCTCTCTCTCTCTACTCTACTGTTGGTTCCCTATAGGGTGACCAGATGAGATGGGCTGAAATTCGGGACGCTTTTTTTTCCGCGGTGGGGGGGGGGGGGATGGTGTAGGCCTACATAGACTATTATAAAAGATAATTAATTTTCAAACCTGTACCAAAACACATTTTTATTCAAACATCATGTCTGCCTCACAATAGCCTAGTCATTGCAAAAAAAATTAAAAATGACTGCGTAACAGTGCAAATCAGACCTTTCAGAATAAGGATAATAGCCTAACGCTAATAACAAGCCTTGCCAAAACTATGGGCCATTAAGTAAGAATACAAAATAATTGTTAGATTAAGTAGATTAGGCTGTTAAAACGACATCGGACATTAGGCCGAACGTATTTTTTTTGCACACATGACGCCTCCCCTCCGTGAGAACAGTGGCGGTTTTAGGTACGGGCGAACCGGGCGGTCGCCCAGGGCGGCATCTTGTAGGGGGCGGCACGAGCGCTTAAAAAAAAAAAAAGAATAATAATAATAAACGTCGCAAAACGATTTTCTATTATCCATCACTTGTGTGAGGAATTAGGGAATTGGCGCCCCTGTTGCTCAGAAGGTAGGCCTACTGCACTGCACTGTGCAGAGGAAGGGGCGAAGGGAGGGGTTTTTCGGGGGTGACAGTTCACCTCTGGGTTTCCTTAATGAAACGGGAAAGGGGGGATGAATGGGGATCCACTGTATAGTAGCCTACAACAGTCTATTAGTGGGCTAAAATCAGTCACACCTTGACTTTCTTCCAAACAACGCACATCTCATAATGTTATGAATGCAGACCTATGATTCCTGCACATTTAATTAACTGTGTGAAATGGCAATGCTGTAAGCAGTATTTTGCCATCTCATTGTTTGCCATCTGCTTGTTTGTGCAGAATTGCCTGTTGTTGCTTTAAAAATGACATTTAAAATGTCTCAATAAAAAAATGACTGTTTGAAAAAAAAGAAGATTTTTTTTGTTGTGGGGGGGGGGGGGGATCTCGCCCGGGGAGTAATTGAGTCTAGAACCGCCACTGCGTGAGAAACACCAAACTCTCTTCTACACACGTTGCAGAATGCTTTCATCTCGTCGCTTAAGGCTTTGTCAATCCACGGGTACCTCCACCCACTCCTCCCGGGACCTGCATAGACACTTTTGCTTTTTAGCGGCGTGTTGGGGTTCCGGTACATCAGCCATGTCAAGGAATGAATGAAAATGAGCTAAAATCAGTGCATATTCGCGCCTAATTATAGAACGTCAAAAAAGAAACTAAGTAGCCGGGGCTGCATCCAGACACTTAGCTGCCGTCGGGGGCTGCATGCAGTCGACTCAACCTCTCTACGGACAGTTTTTAATGTTTATCAGAAAATAACTACTCAGTATTCTGATTGAGTATAATTTTCGGGACAATTAGGGCAGGATTCGGGATTCGGGACAACTGCTTGGATATCGGGACTGTCCCGAATTTTTCGGGACGTCTGGTCACCCTAGTTCCCTAACTCTATTACTTTCTTTGTCTCCATTAGTCTCTCTCATCATTTATCGATCCCTCTCTATCGATCACTGTCTATCCATCCCTCTCATTTCTTACTCTCTCTCCCTATCTCTCTCTCTCTCTCTCTCTGTGTTCTTTCCATCAGGATGCCTCCCTGGGGTGGAGGTTAATGTGGTGGGGCAGAGTTGGAGATGTGCAGATGCATTCATTTACAGGAAAGGCAGAGGAGCGTGAAGACACGGCTCTGGCCCCCGAGAGTCCAGCAGGCAGAGTCCACTTGCCCAAGCTGGGGCGTTGGGGTCAGTCAGGGAAGAGAGCGACGAGGGCATCTCCACAGATATCAACACACACACACACGCACACACACACACACATACACACATACACAGAGGCCAGCAGGCAGAGTCCACTTACCCACAAATACCAACACGCACACACACAGACCTACACACACACACACACACACACACACACACACACACACACATTCAACGCCTGCTTTTGGCTTGTCCACTCCTGGCAGGAGGACTGCAGATCCAGGTAAGCAGCTTAGATGATTCACACTGTGTGTGTGTCTCCATGTCTGCTGATGCCAGAGCCATCAGTCCTCTTTCAGTCATAAAGTCACCAGGAAGTGATAGAAAGTCATGTTGCATCATGGTATGGGAAAAGATTACGAAAGATTCACAAACATCCGTAATTTTTTGTTTTTCCCATGATGAAAACAGCAGTTTGTTTTGTTGACCTCTGTGGTGTTAAATGATTAATCTTCAACACTTTCCTATGACAGTGACCTGAGTCATATGCAGAGAGATACAATTATTAACTCGGTAATGACCTATAGTTGGACTGAACCCAAACATAATACTCCACACTCACACAATAGTTAAGCCCAGTGTGTGGTCTCGGCCCAGGTAGCGGAGGATTCTAGAGGGCATGCGGTTCAGCTCTGGCCCACAGCTGGCAAACCCACACCCAGCGAGGTCTTTTACACTAATATGCTTCTTTATTCAAACAGACTGACGTGCTGTGACGAGTGTCTTTGTAAAAGTGGCTTCGATGGGACTTCATGAATTTTAAATGTGTCAGTCTTTTTAAAATAAAGAAGCATATTACGTACAAGGGACTGCTTGGGTGTGACAATATCAGTGTGACAATTATAATTTTTAAGATAAAATAACATTTTAATTAACTCAGCAACCAAAATATTGCCCCTGCACGTAAAATAACTTCCCCTGGTTTATATCTAAGGCCTGGGAACTCCATTACCGTCTGCCTGTTCAGGTAAGCAACCTGTGACAAAATAGTAGTTTCACAGTAATGACTAAATGATGGGGATTTGATGCAAGACATGTGACCACACATGTGGTGACATCCGGTCAGTGGAAGAAGGGCACAGGTGCTTAAAGCTGTCCGGGAAGGCACAGGACAGACGCCATGGTTGATTGAGTGTGAAGCTTTTCTCTTTACTCATGTGATAATAGATAACTTTGGCTTTAACATTTCATGGCAATGGGCCAGGTGTGTGTTCAAGTTGAAAATCTCATTAGCCGGCACAGATCGAATCTGGAGACTCTGACACATGCACAAAAAAAAAAAAAGTCCTGACGCCAGACCAGAATTTTACCGTCAACTGAGCTAAACACAAAAAATAAAAAATGAAGACACCAAAATATATGAGATTTAATTTAAATCTTTTGGATGTCTTCAGTCTGTGACAATTGCGCGTGTGTGTGCGTTCATGTGCGTTCATAGATATAAAACGGTACGTGTGTGTGTGTGTGTACAGTATGTGTGCGTGTACGTGCATGTGTGTGTGTACAGTATGTGTGCGTGTACGTGCATGTGTGTGTGTGCATGCGTTCATGTGCATGTGTGTGTGTGTGTGTGTGTGTGTGTGTGTGTGTGTGTGCGTGTATGTGTGTGTGTATGGGTACATCTTCACTTGTGTTCACATGTCCACATGTAGAAACATTACATGCATCTGGTGTGAAACTAACAGCAGGCCTATACATTAAAATCCCTGAGCCATCACAGTGTTTGTGGGTGACGCCGCATGTGAGTACAGTTCTTTAACAAAGGCCCTATTCAGCCACCTCTCTCTGGCACCTGATGAACGAGAGCCCACAGCACCATCGACTAATCGCAGACACACACACACACACACACATAGAGGGAAACGGCTGATCTCTCACTTCGCCTGTTACTCATTAACATCTGACAAGACGTGTTACAAAAAAAAAATAAAAAGAGAAATAATAATAGAAAAAACTCTACAGTCTGGTGCAGATAACCTGCTACTGCTGATGCCAGACGTCAGATATAAATTACCAGCTGAAAAAGGGAGAGATTGTTGACATTTAAGGTCACCACTGCTACTGTCACACACTTGGCTTATGGTTCTGGTTTTATAGCCTTAATAAAAAGCCACCTAAAAAGGAGGTGATAAGTGATAGCCATGGTTGTGAAGATTTCATGTGCTGAAGTTTGTTCTTACATTTGACTTTTGGCTGCTCGGTTTGCTTTGGGGTTAGATGGTTGTGGTATGTGGTATGAGTATGTCTTGTTATATTATTATTTAACACACATATTATGTTGCCGCTGTCCAGCGTTACGTCTCTGCCTGTATTTACAATAGTAATCAGAGGGAGAAGAGAAGAGCACTTTACTTGTGATTGTGATTACTAAGTGTGATTGTGAAAGTTTTATGGAAGATTATTGTCTGTGTTCTTGCCATTACTTCATGTAACAGAATGCGGCAGAGACACTGGGAATACATGGGATCAGGAGCGCCGCTAGAAAATGTGGGCCCTATGACAGACAATAATTCTGAGCCGGGGGGCTCTCTGGGAACCCCTGTCAGTGCTGGGCCCTTAGAATCGTCCCTAGCGGCACCCCTGCATGGCCTGCTCTATGTCCTTTGAGTGGAGTCGTTATCGGATAAAAGACACAGAGACCAGATGAAGTCCTTATGACACACGTTGTTTTCACAGTGCCATAAACACTACATGAAACGTATGTCTGTCATGTGCGTGAAGTCTACAATTGCCTTACATCCAAACTATGCGCATGATTCACATAGAAAGTGTGAAGGGGGATTATAAAAATCTATTTATCATTATTAAGAGACTGTGATGATGAGATTTGATTTGGTCTCAATTAATTATGTAATTAATTTGTACTGTAACTAAAACATGTAGGGAACATTTATATTTAAATATTCAATGTTTATGTATAAATTCCTATTGTTACTCATAACTTTACATACAGTATTATACTTTCTTTCTTGAATTTTGTTTATTTGCAATAAATTTGATAAAAATGTATCCAAGTTGTATGTGACTATCTACTTTGGAACAAAGGAATATTTTTGATGTTTTGCAGAACATTTTCTTTGCCATTATACGTTGTTTGTTTGTTTTTTGTCTTTTTAACATGCACTAGCTGTGCTGTGCCCATGTTTGCTCAGTGTGCCTTGGCCTCTCCCTGTAAGAACATTCCACTCTGCTCTGGGCCACTGATGGCCTGCGTGCGTGTGCCTTCGCATTGATGAGGGAGCAGCCTCATACGCAGAGGAAGCCAAGCAGGTAATTGCCTGCAGAATTTTTAATTGAGAGGAGAGCTACAGAAAGGCTAACGTTCAGGGAGGTGGCATTGGGAGGTTGGGGGGGGGGGGGGGTGTGGATAGGGAGAGCATGGACATTGGGCTGGTTCGGATTCGAGTGTGGTGTCTGGGAGTGGGCTGGGGTGGGCTGGG
>NW_027468598.1:14059691-14182191 GCF_046254945.1 Alosa pseudoharengus | reverse complement strand
CCCTTCTCCCGTTTCCTGCTTCTCTTCTGCCAGACGGATGTACTCCACTGCTCTTTTTCCCTTTCTGTCCTTAGGGGGCAGTAGTGAGGTGTTTTTACAACTTGCCTGCTGAAATTCTGGCTAATACTGTGCAAGGGCCAGCACTCTGAGCATTTGCTCTTGTGTTTGTAACATTATGAAAGTGTATATAACCTCACATTCAACTTCTTATAAGCAGTTACACATGTCCTATGTTTTGTTCTCTTTAAAGGATAACTGTATATCTGGTATATATTCATACATTGTATCATTTACAATACCTCCAGTCCCCAAGTCTTTTTTCTGTCTGTTTTGCACTGAGAGTCAGAATGTACAGACCTTGTTAAATCAATGAAGCTGTAGTGTAAAGTGTTAGTGATTCCAAGGAAGAGATTTGTTTTAAGAGTCACAGGGTGGGTCTTTTCAGACACTGCTCAAGGCAATGGATCGTTGCTTATATAGTCTCAGGGCTTTGTTTACCCAGCTGAAGCTCTGCTCCACTACTTCTGGGATTGTTTACTTTTCATACTTCCCTAGACATTTATAAGAATCCTTTGATTTCTCAACATGGGCTAACATTCTGATCCGTCCGACATATTATGTTCATGGTGGCACTGACTGTGATAAGGAGACTGTGTCCACTGTCAGACAGGCCGATGCTTATTTTCCCAAAACCGTCCTTATGTTGCCGTCACCATAAGTAAAAAAGATAGCGATCAGATCATAGTCTCTCTATGACAGTGTTATGCAAGTGTTAGGCAAGTTATCCCAAGTGGTCCGTGGGCAGACATGGTAAAATATGCATTCTGACTCTGACTCTAAAGACGAAGAGACTTGAGCGCTGGAGGTGTTGTAAATGATACAGCGTATGAATACATATCAGAAACAGTTATCCATTAAAGAGATAAACTAAACAGGACACATAACATGTATAAAATAGCACAAGTCTCACAAACAAATCATGATGAGGTGATCCCAGGGGCGTAGCACCAAATTCTGGGCCCTATGCACAAGTGGTGACCATGGTCCCCCCCCAACCAACCAACCAACCACCGGCTGTAAGCATGAAGCATGAGGTTCACAACTAACTAGGCCTACTATCTAATCACACATTGAATTAATCTAACAACTCTTATATGTACTGTATAACAGAAAATAATCTTATTACCCAAGACTTCACTGAATTTCTTATGTTTAAATAATGTTTAAAAGCTAGAACATGAAATGAATGAAAACACTTTTGGCTGAGAGAACAGCTATCTATACAAATTGAACACTTTTGGCTGAGAGAACAGCTATCTATAGCTAACTGAGTGATTTGACAGCCTTTCCTCATGAATCTATATAACATTGAGCCTACTAAGTTAAGCTATTAGCTCATAATAATTTTCGAATTAGTAGGCTATTGAAATGTTGTGGTAGGCTATAAATCAGGCATCATGTTATTTCTAATTTTGTGTTAATGCTGTTTTAGCACTGATAATCGCGGATTCGCGGTGCTATTGAAGTGTTTTGTAACCTTCAGGAGTTCATTTCATTTGTAGACTATTGCTTTCACATTGGGCTCACCTTTCTTGGGAAAGAAGGCTGTTAACACTTGTTTTCCCTCATTTCTTTTTTTCTCCCTTTCTTGCCTCTCTTTTCTTTTCTGGGAACCGGATTTAGCTTTCTTAGACTTAGACATCTTCACACCGTGACTGTCTGCATTGCCGCTTCGGCAGAATGAACGTTACTTCAAAAATGCGCCTAGCAGGGGAAGGCGGACTGAACCATTTCGTGCAAGGGAGAGGGTGCCTGCCCTCAAACAATGTTGGCTTGGACACAATTTAATACATCAATCAACTGATGCATTTACCCGAAATATTTACATCTATATTAGTTAATAACATTTATTAAGATCTTTAAATTAAGGAAATTATTTATTATTAAGGAAAATAAAATTCAACTCCTTAGGGGCCCTCCCCCCACTTGGAGCCCGGGTAATTTATTCCCACTTGTCCCCCCACTACGACGCCCTTGGGTGATCCTGTCACGACTTCAAGCGACATTTACTGTAAAGCACAAGCATCAACATGCACACAGCAGACAGCAGAGCTCGGTGCCATGGGGGCACTAATGGCTAACCTGGACATGAAGGATGTCCTTGTCTGATGGCACAGCCAGCATGGACCTTCCTCATTCCTCTCAGTTCTTCTGCGGTCAGTTTGTCCCATTGGATGGGCAATTGTCAGAGAGGGGTTCAGAGGACAGATTATGCTGGCGGTTTGTGAGGGGTTGGAGACCTTTGCTAGATTTTGTTTCCAGACACACGATGTGACAGTCGTGTGTCTACCTGATGAAGGACCAGGCCCACACACTATCTTCCTGCACCTTTGTGTGTGTGTGTGTGTGTGTGTGTGTGTGTCTGTGTCTGTGTGTGTGTGTGCGTGCGACGTGTGTGCGTGTGTGCGTGCGTGTGTGTGTGTGTGTGTGTGTGTGTGTGTGTTTGCAAACATTTCAGTGTTTGCTTGTTAGTGTATCCTTGTTTATGCCCCTGAGATGTGTCTGAGAGACTGTCTGGTTCAGGTGTGCACATACTTGTTTTTGTCTTGGTGCCTGAGTGTGTGTGCATGCATGCGTATGTGTGTGGGTGTATTTATGTGTGTGTGTTGGTGTGTGTGTGTGTCCAGTGCCTTTTAGCTCATTTATTTTCCCTGAGTCATTAGTTTGCCTCCATTGCAAGCCTTCCATTAGCCTCCACAACCAGCTGTCAGATGTTCTGCTCAAATCAAAACCAGTCCAGTCCCTCTCTTTGATCCCACCGGGTACCCATAAGAAGGAAGATGGAAGCTTGATAAAAAAATGGAGATTCTGTTCAGTTATTTTTGAGTTTTGTAGTTAATCAAGTTAAACTCTGGCATCAGGTTAAGTTTCCCTCCCTTTGTAGCAGGAAGTTCCGGATGTTGAGTTAGTAGATATGTTCAGTCTGATTTGATCAAATTTACCCTTATAACTTCCTTAACAATAACTTCCTTAATAATCTGTAATGATCTGTACCACAAAATAAGAACACCAATAAAATGACCTTCATTTAGAAGAAAGTTGATATGGAACATCTTTGACAGCCGCTGTGTTTTATCAGTACCAGTTGGTGAGAAAATGGCTCTGGGGCTTATTATCCAAATCCCATGATACCTGGGGCTTTAGAGCTGTCGTGTTGTCACCACTGGCACCTTATCATTCCTTATGTCATACTGAGGGATGACATTGGACCACAGCCATTGGTTGTAGGAATAGACCACATTCACCATCATCATTATCTATCATCTATTTTGCTTTATACTTCATCGTGTTGTATTCGTGTGCTGCCAGCCCATTGTACCAACAACATAAATTGACTGTCTAAGCAAGCACGTTACTCTTTCAGCCTGTTTGGTTTCCATTTTAAACATTCAAAACCTGCACAGATAGGCTACTTTGTAATGAAAATGTATCAGACTTTCGCATAGTGCTCTACGAAATGTCAACTTTTCATTTTTGCTTGTCCCCAAGTTATCATTAGCTCAGTGTTGCTTTTGTGTGCCACCGGAAATGCCTTAGGTACGCACATGTTTGTTTATGTAGTTGAAAGGGCCTATAATCAACTCGGGTTGTGCAAGCAAAACAGAAATGATCCAAACGAGAGAAAACAAATAGTCAATTGTTCCAATTTGAATCTGAAAGTTAGCTGTTTTGAATATGCATACATTATGTGTGCATGTTTCTGCATAGCATGCATGCATGTACAAAAGTGTATGTGCTTGCTGTTCGTTTGATGCTAGTGGTGTATAGTTGTACTGATTAAAAAAGATAAAAACAAGTGCTTAGCCATTAAATCAACATTGAATGTCTAATGGTATGTCAAGTTCATGAATTACATAATTATGCTTACAGCAGGTGCATACATCATCACAATGTACTGTATAACATTCGGATGTAAACACCCTGTTTCTGTATGTATGTATATATATATATATATATACCTTCAGGGTATAGATATTAGTGTAGAAGCCATACATACTTAGGTATGGAAAGGTAAGGTAAGGTAGGTAAGTTTATTTACCGGTATATAGCACATTTTTATATGCACAGAATGCAACTCAAAGTGCTCCACACACAGACATCAAGATATAAACAGACATATGAACAATAATCAAAAGTAAAACATCTAAATTAAAACAAAAAATGTAAAAATGTAAAAAGGTTAGGCTACATTTACATCAGGGTTGTGCAAAATTCCAGAATTGAATTGAAACTCAAATTCCAATTCCATTCTTGAATTTCACTTGCATTTCAATTGAGGTAGCAAACAGGAAGCGGAATTGCAATTCGAATTTTGCACAACCCCTGTTTACATACTGTATATTCTTTCGAGCACCGTGGCTACTCAAAGCATTTTGAAACAAACAAAGACATCATCATCAGTAGTTAATCTCAACATTGAACAACCCAGACGCAAGTTGTTGAACAGTCCAATGTATGTAATATGAAACAAGGATAAAAACAAAGTCTTGCACCCTGACTTCCTCCTTGTGCCCTCCACAGCAGGTCGAATGAGGCCAGCAGGGCACAGTGCCCTCATGAGAGAGGAGATTAGTCCATCTCTCTTACAGATCACACTGACCCCCCAACCACCCACCTTACGGTCCATGCAGCATCATCCCACTCAACATGAAGTGTTTCTTCTGGGCTTGCTGCCTGAATATATGGCCCAATTTATTTTAAGGGCATGATGTGAAACAGGCACCGCTACACTTGGATTCGCTCACACAGTTCTGGATGGGAACTGCATGCAACTGTGGCTTACTCAAGAGAGAGAAGCAAGACTTGAAAAATGAAGGGAGGAATTATTAAAAGAGAAAGTGGTAGTAGAGAGAAGAGAAGGAGTAGAAGAGACAGAGGGAGGGAATGAAGAGAGAAGTTGAAAAGAAGAAAGAAAGAAATGCAGGAAAGAATAGATGGAGAGAGAGAGGGAGAGAGAGATAAAGAAAGAGTAATTTGCTGTTTTCCCTGCACGGTTTCCTGATGGATGGCAAATCAGCTTTAAAGCCTCACAGAATTCCTGTGATCTGACAAGTCCCCACAAAAGAAAAGGGAAAAAAAACAAAGAAGAAAAAAAATCTCTGGCCACACACACGCACACACACACCTCTTGCTTGCAAAAGCAAACAAGAACGAGACATTTGGGCCTCCTTTAAGCAAAAAGGCCCTGTGAAACGCTCCCCCTCGCAGGCCTGTGATGACCGAGCCAACACAGTGTCCTTGCCACATCGCCTCCAGGGCTAACTCCCTGGCAGTCCCAGCCTAGCAGGCAATAGCGCAGGACCAGCTACAGGTCATGTTTGTCGACAGGGCAGGGCTCCGATACTCATTGGTCCTTGTCATGTTGGATCATTCCTTGGAGGAAGTCAGGAAGATCAAAATTGTAATGACCCCCGGGGGCCTGGGCTTGCCTGAGCGCTGTGTGGAGTTTCTCTCTGGTGCTCGACTGAGGGCTGAGGGAGAGAGTTTTACTGTATCCTAGCATGATGCTATGGTTCTCATCAGGCTTCATAGGGTTGGGGTCAGTCTGGACAATCTGCTTTGAACATTTCAGTCCTAAGTATCAATTTACAGAGACAGGGCTGAGGTTTTTTTTTGTCAGCGCAAACATTGAACATTGAATAGACTGTGAGGATCAATTAGGAGAACTGGGAGTGTGTATAGGATTAGAATCGCAGTCTACCTTTACAGTAAACGATGGAAATAGCAGTCGCTGATCGGTTCAATTATGAAAGAAAAGAGATACAGTTTTATAAAATGTCTTCACCTCATCAAAAGATATCCATGTGAAAGATCAACACCTAATTAGCCAAACACCTGGGGTAATTCAATCACCATCTCTGCTGTTTTCATTTTCAGGTGTGATTAGTTCAGGTAAACCCCCTCAGGCTAAAGGGTCTATTCACTTCCCAAGAAAAACGAATGATAGTGATATAAAGCTGCCAAGTAATATTAGAATATTTATATAATACTTATTATATTATATTATATTATATTATATTATATTATATTATATTATATTATATTATATTATAACAATTACACTCATTAGTCTGCTTTATTTATGCTCAACTAAAGGGAAATCAAGGAATTTGAAATCTTACAAATTCAGCTCCTCATATTTTGTGGAAAAAAGAGTCTGATATACAACAGCACTCAATGGGGTAAGGTGAACTGCTATAAGTGCTGATGATGAAAGCAAGCAAGTGCCACATACTGTTATCTTTATCATGCATGTAGACACATAATTTACTATTTGCCTATGCAGCATCTATTGTTTATGTAATGACCTGCACCATGAGATATCATATAGAGCACAGGAACTATAATTGCTGTAATTCTGGCAAAATTATGACTTCTAGATGCTATGGTGTATCACAGTAATACTGTAACAAAACACTTAACCACCCAAAAAGATCAATTTGTTATCTATTATTATGTGGTAAGAATAAAAGGATGACCCTGTCTTTGTGTTGTGAGAAGAACAGAGTCTCTGGTGAGAGGGGCCATGAGTCAGATGCTGCCCAAAGGGGAGGGGTGCGGGAGGAGAGCTGAGGAGAGCGGAGGGTAAGGTCCAGATCAGTGTCTGGAACGGAACATGGTCGCCACCGGCTCAGCCTCACGCACACGCCGTGCCCTTTCCTGACAGAAACTTTCCAAATGAGCTGCACTCTGCCCCAACCCAGAATGACTATGTGTTTGTGTTGTCATGTACGAGTGTGCGTGCGTGTGTGTGTGTGTGTGTGTGTGTGTGTGTGTGTCTGTGTGCGTGTGTGTGCGCCTGGGTGTTTGTGCATATGCTGTGCGTGCGTGCGTGCGTGCGTGCGTGTGTGTGTATGTGTGTGTCACACTAGATGGCTGAGGTTGAGGGAGGTAACAAAAGAGGCAAATGGCTGACAAGAAATGTGTGGGTCACTGGCCAGGCTCCGTTTCCCCCAAACCTCTGGACTCATTACCTTCCCATTAGTGCTGGGAAGAGACAGCACGACCAAACCAGAGCGATCTGGCTTTTGGGCAAGGTGTGCATTTTCTCCTAAGAAGAGATGGGAGAAGGGGGGGGGGGGGTATTCAGGAGGCAAAGTTTGTGTGTGGATTTTTGTAGTTTACTTAGCTCTACTTCAATGCATTTATGTTCATTTTTCAATATGTGAGGAAAATTATCTTTCTAACAGTAAAACACCTGTTCTGCTCCTGTGCCATCCAACAACAGCTCAGTGAACCACGAAGAAAAATAGAAAATGTTAGGTAAGGAAACAAGGATGTGAGGATAATGTTTCAATGGTCACCAGAGAGATACTTGACAGACACAATCAATTAATTGAATAAGGCTATATTTTGGGAGGTGAATCTAAAAAAAAAACCCTTGCTTTGCCATAAAAGGCTGTTTTGTGTGTTGAAGAATGGAGGCCTAGCTGCTAAAAGGAAGAGAAAGTGGCATTTGCATATGCCCAAATGTGCCATTATATGTTCCTCAACCCTCATCTATAAAGGATCCCCAGAATATATATTTCCCAGCTCATTAAGGTTATTGCATCGAATGTGTTGTCCAGAACACAAGTTCTGTTATTTTCAGCACATATTGTGTAACAAATAAAACAAGGAAACAACACAAACTGTGTTGTCCCTATCGGGACACAGAGATGTGTTAAAAACAACGTAAGTTGTGTTGTTTTCAACACATTCGCTTTAAGAGTGTGTGTGTATATAAAGTAAGAGTTGATTGAGTTGAAGATGTTTGTGTTTGGTCCGCAAGAGAGCCTCTTAGCAAATGGATGCCCTTTTCTCAGAAATCTAACCTGCCTGGGATGCACAGTGCCCAGTTGGTTGCTCCTTGGTTGCCCAATCCCGTCTGCATTTCATGTGAGAACGCGTGGCCTTGTCCGTGTTCCCCGACACGCTCTAGTACCCCGAGTGCTTTCACAAGAGTGCAGATGGCTTGCGCTCTGGATAGACCATTTTGTGTTTTGTTATTATTTGTTGTTAATGGTTGACATTTAAAGTTCGTAACGCAAATACTGACCGTGCCCAAGAGCAGTGCATGGACATTTAGGCCTACGCTAAAAGTGACTATAGGTAAAAGTAGGTCTATAGGTTAGCCCACTGCATACAGGCCAATAGCTACCATATACAATTCCTAATAGTCATGTTTGATCAATTCTGTATTATTCGTTTCCAGTTGTCGTCATCAACAATATTCCACACACTCTATTTTGGATTTTTTCCCCTTCATACAAAATTCTAGAGTGCGGAGCTCAGGCACCCAATGTTACAGGTTATGTGAACGAACTGGCCTTAACATGACCTGCTGGGTTATCTGCTCTACTCTCCGCACCCAGAGAAAAAGATTTGTCTCTCTGGTTGTTGAGGACTGGGCCTGAAATTTAGACTGATAGCAAATTACTATACACCCGCAACCCCATTTTCAAGAAACGAATTTATTGCCCTCTATCCTTAGAAGGACAAACAGTACTATCTGACAGGGCTGTCACTTGCGGCGACGCTTTGGTTGGCAGCTATTGAGAGCAGTCCTAAACGTGTATTACCCCAACCCCAATAATGTGGGTCGATGTCATTTCTCTCAGGTTCGAAGTACATCCAGGGCGCGCTCAGAGTGTAGGCTACTATAGCGAACTTTTACAGGGAAGGTGGCGATCCACAAGAATAATGTGATAAGCGTGCTATTGATTACATGACAGTAAAGCTGTGGTGACACCCATTCTGACAACTCCAAACCCACGGAAGGCTTGTTACGCAATAAATTAAGACACTGGAGAAATAAATGATGTTGAAATTCGGCTTTGCTGAATTTCAGATTAGTTGCACTTGTCTGTGGTTTTGAAAAGATGCAAAAGCATATTCAGGTTTTTATACATTTTAGATTCAATGTTACACTATAAAAAATATGTTGTAGCTCTGCCTAATTTAGGCTACAGACCTACATGAATACTTCCATATCACGTTTCATAACATTACGCGGTATCAAAATGCTAGACATCCACAGTGAAAGCTACAACTTGCCCTGTCAAGTAAAGGTCACCAGGTTAGCCTCTATGCCTTGCTGTAGAATTCAGAGGCACCTGCTTGCGCGCACCGGGGGTCACCGACCACCTCCTTGTGCTCTATTCTGTCACGGAAGCGTTTGAACTGGCCGGGATCAGAGCGATGTTCTGTCCGCGAATTGTGTCTCCTCGCAAGTGTTTATTCACAGGCTGTTTGAGGAGTGTATCCATCACGGGCGCAGTACATCCTCGCTGTGGCAAAGCTGAATGGAAAAGAATAATGATCAAAAGCAAGCTATTAGCCTGTGCCATGGATTAAAACTATTGTCAAACTGAACTCAGACATGAGTGTGCCATTTTTCCTCATCAAGTCTTTTGGTGTAGAATGTGACATTTCAAGATTCAGACCACAGTTTAATAATAATAATAATAATAATAATAATAATAATAATAATAATAATAATAATAAACTCTTGTATCCCGCCCATTTAACGAAAGTAGGCAACAGGGTCCAAAGTTCACTAAGTTTGGCCGATAATGGTGGCCAATAAAAGCGCCTGAGCGCAGTGTGTAAACACTGTCTATATACCTTGGGCTCAGTCAACACAGTCCGCGCTGCTTTGCACCATTTGCATGGAGGGCCGCTGTTCCCTGCCCCCTCATTAGCATGCGTTATATTGCCCTCCTTACGAAAGCATCATGGCAAGTCATACCACTTGGGCCAACGGGGAAGTGAGTCAAGCAGGTGTCTTTGTGAGGAAATTCACATAAACACGGGAGAAGAGAGAGAGGCAAAGACTTGTCACATTTAGTTGTTTTTTGTTTTCTTTTGTCTACATACAGACCCACGTGAAATAGCCCATTGAATCAATAACATCGAATAGGACGTGGAAGTCATTAAAACACTTTTTTGATGTTTGCAAAAATGGTGTCCAAGTTGACATCTTTACAGCAGGAGCTTCTAAGCGCCCTGCTGGATTCAGGAGTAACCAAAGATGTGCTTATCCAAGCACTGGACGACATGGACCCCAGGCCGAACAGTTTTGGAGTTAAACTGGAGAATTTACAGATGTCACCGTCAAGTTCTAAAATGAATGGGAGCGACACGGACTCCAAGCCGGTGTTTCACACATTAACTAACGGACACGGGAAGGGAAAGTTATCCGGGGACGAGGGCTCTGAGGACGGAGATGATTTCGACACACCGCCGATTTTGAAAGAGCTCCAGTCGCTAAATACGGAGGAGGCAGCGGAGCAGAGGGCAGAAGTGGACCGCATGCTTGCGTGAGTTCAACAGTCCAATGATGGTTAAGTTCCTGTTTTACAGGAAAATACCAGTTTTCAAATGAGCCTTATTATGAAGGATCACGTTATGCCTTCTGACAACGTAATATTATTAACTGTTTAGCCTACAGTTTTTAAAGAACACTGTTCTGCCTATGAAAGCGCAAATTACTTACGTCAAGTTGTCCCTAGTCTTTACCAACACCAACTAGTCCACTCTTTTTCAGAAGTTTCAGCGGGCCTAATGAAAAAATAAATAAGTAAATGCTAAAATACTTTTTTTCTGTATAGGCTAAGGCAATCGCATCAAAATAATCGTGGCCGTTATTCATACCAGGTTATTCCCATGATACCTGCACATGTAGCCTATGTAAGGCCTAGGCCTACTTCTATGATGCAGCTTAAATTATGAACATCATGTTAAGGAAATTTAAACAACGCGCCAGTGTCACTCCTTTTTTCTTTCTGGTTACTAATTATCTACAGTTTATTATTCCTTTACTTTAGGAAAATATCAACAGCATAAGATCTATTTATTATTAACTAGGCGTGCGCCAAAGATTAATTGAAATCACTCCTAAACTATTACATTTGGTAGTTTTGCGTCATGGTAGAAATACACCTACCAATATAAGATAGCGAAATATAAAAATACAAGAAATATTACATGGTACTATCATCATAAGGATATAAAAAGAAAACGGGTGCCCTAATAAAATGGACAACTGCCACAGAAAGATTTAAGGCCTATTATAGCTATTTAATTACTTTTATAATACTTGTAATACAAAAATCCCTATTAACTAGGGCTTAGTAAAGGTGGCCTATAGCAGGAACGTAATGCATCAGTCGAAAATATGACAATTATAAGGATGGCACGTTTTTTCCACGGTGTTTAGTTAATAAGTTACAATAATTGCAGGATTGCTGTCAACACGTAGTATACAAAAATCAAAACTAAACCACGTGGAGCAGAGTTATTATTAATTTTATTCTATAAATCATCAACTGAAAGATACACAGTGGCGTATGATTAGAATGAATGGAGATCTGGTTATTCATTGTCGAAAGTTATAAACCAACATCTCTACAAGCTTAAACGTTTGGCGTTCTCTAAATCAAACAGTCGACGTAGATTTCCTACAGTAAGACTCACAGTGAGGTCACTGGGCTATTTAAACTGAAATTACTTGGGTAAGTTACCATCTTTACAGTAGCCTAGGCTATGCTACCTATAGTTTAATATGACGCACTTTATTTGCGTCTCGCACTGGCTCTTAAAATTATCGACTGAAAATATGCAGAAAAAAGGCCTCACAATTACACTCTGAATATGCTATCTGACCTAAAATAATTTTAAAGTTGTACAGTTAGCCTAAAATTTACTTTTGGGACATTTCCTTTACTTTTTTCAATTCTTAATTGTGAAAAATCAAGTAGCCTAAACTAGTTGTCTTTCAGCTGCAAATCTTTGGTAGCCTATGGGCATATAGGTATATTTATTAGTGTAACTTAAACGATTATTTGATCGTATTAATTGAACAACCTATTGAAATTCTAATTCTATAACAATGACAATTTAGTAGCCTATGACAATCATGTTGGCCTATATGCTTTTTAACAATGTTTATGTATAAGCATAATAATAGACTAAATATACATAGGCTAGGCATATATTGTGTGTATATATTATGTGTGTATGTATGTCATTATATAGGCTATGCAGGGCCTACATTTTTCAAGCCAGTCGTTGTCGATAACCACGTAGGCTAACCTTTGAAAGTATTTACAACCTATTGAATGAAATGATTAACGGTCGTTTATTAGGGTATACTTAACAGTTGTCTGTCGACGTACTTACGACCTTTTTCAACTAAAGACATTTACAAAACGAACAGCAATGAAACTTGGCAAAGGGGGAAAAGAAGAAAATGACTGTCTAGTGCCATAGCTTTGACCTGTCTGCCTGTAATTAGTGTACAAGTACAGACAGAGAAATATAGTGCTTGCCCAGAAAGTTTTTTGGCTATTATTATTGTGTGGATTTACAAATCAGTAATATTTCCTGTTTGTTGTTTTGTTCCCGTTATTCCTTCAGCGAGGACCCGTGGCGCGCGGCTCGCATGATCAAAGGGTACATGCAGCAGCACAACATCCCACAGCGCGAGGTGGTGGACGTTACCGGGCTCAACCAGTCTCACCTCTCGCAGCACCTCAACAAAGGCACGCCCATGAAAACACAGAAACGAGCGGCACTCTACACCTGGTACGTCAGGAAACAGCGGGAAATTCTGCTGCGTAAGTTCATATTTGAGTTGCTTTCTCTACTTCTTTGCTTACTCGCTTGCTTGTTTTCCTTCGTCAGAAACTGAGAACATTTTAACTTGTCTCAAAACGGTGCTCTGTGAATGCGCTTCCATGTTAACAGCAATTGGTCTATTGGTCTATTACATCTTATTTAAATCATGGCAGATTACTCAAATAATGAACTAATCAGATGACAGTCCATAATTAGAAAATTATTGCCATGCTTGTATTTTTTCCATGATTTTTTCCATGAATTTTCTGCAACAATATAATTATAATACAAGGATAAAATTAGATACAATCTCTGTGACATTAAGATTGCCTTGTATAATTAGTATTGTATAATTCACAAAGGGTTCTTGCATGGGAAATCTGATCATTAATTGCTTTGCAGCTTGTAGCTCTAATCAGTTAGTGCATGATTACCCAGAATAAACTCATGACATGTTTTCACTGCTTCTTCACATTACATCGCCTGGATCAAATGTACCTTCTCTTATTTTTGCAGAGTTCAACCAGGCAAGTCAAGGTTCTGTCAGTATGACAGACAAAGGCAGTCAGGATCAGGTGCTGTTTTTTTTCCCAGAGTTCAATCAGTCCGGGCAGGGTATGGCACAGCCTGGGGATGACCCGGCCGGCGAGCCCGCCAGCAAGAAACTGCGTCGGAACCGCTTCAAGTGGGGTCCCGCTTCCCAACAAATCCTCTACCAGGCATACGATAGGCAGAAGAACCCCAGCAAGGAGGAGCGGGAGGCTCTGGTGGAGGAGTGCAACAGGTGAGGATGGAGGATCTCATGGACAGATGGAGGAGAACTCAGTCTCTCCCTCCACTTAAGGACCATACTGAGAGAAATAGGTGTAGGGGGCTCTGCAAAAAAATGTGGAAGTATTATGAGACACTAGACAATGTATTCAGTGTTTTTTTTTTTCATCTTTCTTGCATATATTGTATATTGGTAAAAATAACAACTGCATATTGTATTGCTCAGCTGGTCATAGCTATGGCAAGATCTTTGGTCCAAAAGGCACGCAGCTGGACTGTACACTCCCCATCGCTTTAGATAAAAAAAGAATACTTTTGATTTACTATAGGCAAGTGTGCATGTTATCTGACATACCTTTGACCCATATTCACTGGACATCTAAGACATTTTAGCGGTATGTTAGTATTGTATACGCTGGAGCCTGTTGTGGTTATTCTGGCCTGACTGAGCGTCCTCTTCCCCCAGGGCTGAGTGCCTGCAGCGGGGAGTGTCCCCGTCCAAAGCCCAGGGTCTGGGCTCTAACCTGGTGACCGAGGTGCGGGTGTACAACTGGTTCGCCAACCGCCGCAAAGAGGAGGCCTTCCGTCAGAAGCTTGCGATGGACTCGTACCCGACCCACAACATGAACCCCCTGCTCTCGCACGGATCACCCCATCACCCACAGACCAGCGTTTCCCCACCCAGTAAGATGCAGAGTACGTCTGGGTACCGCACACGCGGGCGGGCATACTGTACGCACGCACGCACACACACACACACACACACACACACACACAGGCGCGCCCACACACACACACACACACACACACTCACACAGGCACACGCACACACACACACACACACACACACACACACACACACACACACACACACACACACACACAGGCACATACACACACACACACAGACACACACACACACACAGGCACATACACACACACACACAGACACACACACACACACACACACACACACACAAACACACGCGCACACACACACATTCACACACACACACGTATACACCCCCCCACCCCACCCCACCCATGTACATGTTGACACTGTGATTCACGCCTGCTGGATATATCTGATCCCCTTCCAGGTTTTCAAGTGATATAGATTTCCGCCTCGTTGCAAAGATCAAGCCCCATCGTTAACACGTCCATTGACAGGGATTTCATCAGTGGCCAGGTTCTGATCAGGGCTGTTCAGATCAGGGCTGTTCTACAAAAAAAAACACTTGAAAGGGGAAAGCACACAGTTGATGAGATCAGTGACAGCAGAAAGTGTGTGTGTGTGTGTGTGTGTGTGTGTGTGTGTGTGTGTGTGTGTGTGTGTGTGTGTGTGTGTGTGTGTGTGTGTGTGTGTGTGTGTGTGTGTGTGGAGAGAGAGAGGGAGCTTAAAAAAAGAGAGAGAGAGAAGTGAAGGGAGCGAGGTGATCAATAAGAGTGAGTGAGCTGAGTAAATGCCATTGTTATTCTGATGTCTGAGAGAACAATCTGCATTGTACCTGCAATCTCTTCTCCTCAGTCAGCATGGCCCGCCAGCAGTACGAGGCTTCCCTGTCCCCTCGCCAGGGTCACCTCTGGGTCAGAGCCCAGCCCAGTGCTAGTTCTGGATCTAACATCCACCAGCCTTTTGTTTGATAATGCTAAATGTTGTTGTCACCCTAGCTAGGGTTTTTCAACACTGTCTAGGCTGTGGCAAATGTTAGAGCAATGAGCCATCTTGAGTCTACCTGAAGGAAGTTGATTGTATCAGTACACAATTAGATTGTATCATATCAGTCCGAGAGTTTGTCCCTGTGGCTCTGAAGTGTTAGTAGTCTGAAAAATATGTAAGGACATAATATGTCTTTTTCTCATTTGTTTGGATAAATATATATTATGGGGGCCGGGGAGTGTTTGACTCTTGGAAACCATTAGTCGATTATGGGTAATGAGTCTGTTTACTTGTGGAGTACAACGTACCTGACCAGCCAGTTACCTCAGGAGAAAGAAAAGGGAGACATAATGAGAAAGAGAGAGAGAGAGAGAGAGAGAGAGAGAGAGAGAGAGAGAGAGGGTGTGTGTGTTTGTGTATTTGGTCACATGTTTAAGATGTCAACTTGGGTATATTCGATGGTTAGAAGTCAATGACCCCTGTGCTGTCTCAAGAGAGGACAATCCCGTCCCTGTCCCAGGTCTTGTCTCTCTCAGCTCGCCCGGCGTCCTGCCGTCTTCTCTCCGGCGTCCTCAGCTGTTTTTGCGTGTCGGCCACTGTGCCGCCACAATAATGGCACAGCAGGCCACCGCCTCGCGTTGCCAGGCCAACGGCCGCTATTATGCGTGCTTAATTGACAATTAAAATCCCCTGGCTACTACAACTCCCAGGCCTTTGATACAGTTTGGGTGGGTAAAGGGGGGGGGGGGGGGGGGTTTGTGCCCTCAACAACCCCCCTTGTCCACTCCTCCGTCTTTGCCCTGGCTCAGCAGGGAAGCCTATTGTCAAAGGTACATTAGGGGACTGCAATAACTGCAGGCGAGGTTCATTTAACTCTGCTGGCCCCTTTGAGAAGGGGAGGAGGAGTGGATGTTATTTTTTTTTGTCAGGGTTGAGGATGAGGATGAGCTCAATTTGAACTTTCCACCACCACCACCCCACCGAGTCTCCAGCCCTCCCTCTGCACCAAATAGCCCAGGCCCAGGCAAGCCTAGAGGAGCACAGGCCGCGATAGCAGAGGACGACAGGGCCCAGGGTGCCGGGGCATTTCTGGGCAGGCAGGACTGATGGGGTATCGCCACTGTTGCTGAGAGAGCACGAATCAGAGAGAGAAAGAGAGAGAGAGAGAGTTGGACAGAGGCTGTGTGAGAAAGAGGTCGTCCCAGGGTCAGTCCAGAGAGACACTCTTACCAGCAGGTTTTATTGATCGGGCCAGTGGACGACGATAAGGGGACATGTCGTTTCTGCTGCTGTTAGAAGGTCATTGGTGGCCATTTATTTGTTTGTGTGTGTTTGTGTGTGTGTGCATGTGTGTGTGTGTGTGTGTGTGTGTGTGTGTGTGAGAGTGTGGGCATATGTGCGTGTTTGTGTGTAGGTGGGTGTCTGCTTGTCTGATTCGTGCATGTGTGTGTGTGTGAGTGTGTGACCATGATCCTAGCCTGGGCCTGTTTGTGTTTTGGTCCCATTAGGAAAGCAAAGTCAAACAGCCAAAAGTCCTCTGATCTCACAGACTGGCTAGTGCCCCTCTTTTTACAATGCTTGTCTGATTCTGTGTGTTTATGTGTGTGTGTGTGTGAGTATGTGTGTGTGTTGGTGTGTGAATTCTGATTATGTGCGCTGCTGTGTGTGTGTGTGTGTGTGTGTGTGTGTGTGTGTGTATGTGTGTGTCCTCTGATCTCACAGACTGGCCAGTGCCCCTCTTTTTACGATGCTTATACCTGCTCACCCTTTGCACTCCCGACAGCAATTATCCTCCGACACCCTCAATGAGCTTAGAATATAGACTCGCTAGCGATCAAAAAAAACAATGAAAAGATAATTGGCCAGAGCAAACCCGCTGATTGCGCACATGTGTTTGAGTGTGTGTGTTCGTCTATGTGCACAGTGTTGAAAGACGAGCTAGGGGGGAACTATGGGAACCCATTGTGGACAAACAGTGTCTGTTGTAGATGGAGATGTCACTGACTCGCTGGCTTGACTGTTTGCCATGTTCTGTTTGTTTGAGTTTGAGCTGAAAGAAAAGAAGTTTTAAGCACTGGCTGTCCACAGCCTTGTATCTACAACCCAAACCGAGAATTTTATCACCAAAGGATCTCCTCTTATCTCAAGTCTTATTTTATCTCAGGAATAGTCAGAATTCCTGTAGTTTGTGCTTTGGAACAAAGGAAATCGGAACATACGTACATAACCGCTCTAATCCAAAGAGGTTATATAACTTAGGTTGACAATTTGCAGATTAATTTATAGAGCACATATTCTTGTAAAAGATGGGTGTCAACCTTAAACCGCTCCCTATGTTAGAACTTCTGTAGAACCTTATAACTGCAGTGCACCATGTGAGTGGTTGAAAAGGGCCACGTAGAGCTGGAGTTTTGACCTCAGGTGGGGGCTGGGTTTTGGCTCATTGGGCTCTGTGCCCTCTGCTTGCACTGGTGTTGGGGAGGACACAGAGAGGACACAAAGGCACATGAAGGCGTCCTGCCGGGCCTGGGGAGGCCCCTCTCATATGCGGCCGGCCCGCAATGAGCCTTGCCTGGGGAAGGGCTTTGATATTACACCCGAGCCCTGCGGAGAACCAGAGGCTTCCAGAGAAAGAGACCCTCTGTGGCCAGAAGGTTTCTCGCCCTCCCTTTACTACTGCAAAAGGGAGAGAAGGTTTCCACCAGCCAGCAGTGCA
Organism: Alosa pseudoharengus; assembly: GCF_046254945.1. Classification (NCBI taxonomy): domain Eukaryota; kingdom Metazoa; phylum Chordata; class Actinopteri; order Clupeiformes; family Clupeidae; genus Alosa; species Alosa pseudoharengus. The sequence continues at coordinate 14,164,384 of NW_027468598.1, read as the reverse complement.
AGAGCTTGGTTTGTGTAAGCTGAAAAAGACTGCCAAGAAGAGATTCAGAATAGATTTGATCATGTGTGAGCTTAGATTAGCAGAGCCTGAAATATTTCAGTAAACCAGTGTACAACACACATCTGCGCCCACATCCCCCCCAGTCATATTGGAAAGCTTTCTGTTGTTTGATCACAATCTTTAGGAAGTGACCTGTCCATTTACATGGCATATCTTTATGGCACTTCAACTGGTACTCACTCATTGCCTAACTGTATAGATGCTAATGCTATGGCTGGAGGGTGGGGGGGGGATACACAACCTTATTGCTTTTTATGTTGCTCTTTCTTTTTAAGCTTTTTTTTCAATGCCCCTTGTTGTCGTGGAAACGGAGCCCTTGGCCTGTGCTGCTCAGTAGAGCGAGACCCATTGGTAGTTGTAGGCGTTCCAGGACACTGGGGCGGTAGCGGCGGAGGTAGTGGTGGTGGTGGTGGTGGGGGTGGTGGGGGTACTCAGTCCTCAGTAGGCCTCTGCTGAGTAGCCACCAGACAGCCCCAGAGCCAGACAAAGATGAAGCTGTATAGTCTTCCTCACTCCTTCCCCTCCATACCCACCACCTCCCCCTCCCCCTCCCCCCTCCGCCCTGCACACTTTAAGAGGCTGAAGAGCAGCGAAATAAACTCCGTTTATGAGCCCCGGGGCTATTGTGCTTGCACTCGGGTCGTCGGCCAGATTGAGTGCTTTATTGTTTGCGCCGGTGTTTACAAGTTGTGGAGCTGCGCCATGGGTTTGCCTACACCGGGGGGCGGGGGGGGGGGGTGGTGGTCAGGGGACAGAGGAGACGGGTCAGGGGCAGTCCATCCTGGGAGATAATTGACGCTGGCTGACTGGCTGGCTGGCTGGTCAGGGGCAATAGATTAGACGTATGTCTTGACCCCGTATTTACGCAGAAACAATGACCTGGCTGGCGTCTTCATTAAGAGTGAGTTACTGACCATTCTGCACATCAGCGGCTGTTGAGGGAGAGGGATGTTGTTGGTAGTACACACAACATGCAACATGTTATATATAGTGATGTCTTGCATGTGAGTGAGTGACAGACCTACATTTGCCCGTCAGTGTAGTAGTCATAGTAAAGGTTGATCCCCTCAGAGTGTGTGTTTGTGTGTGTGTGTGTGTGTGTGTGTGTGTGTGCGTGTGTGTGTGTGTGTGTGTGTGTGTGTGTGTGTGTGTGTGTGTGTGTGTATGTGTGTGTGTAAAAGGGTAAGAATGTGTTTGACATTGGCGGGGATTGCGTAATGTTTGTTCGGCAGGTATCTGAAGACAGGCTTGCATTGGCAAACATCCATTTTGATACAGAGAGGGCAAAATTCCTGTGGCCCTGACTGGTCAAGAGGAGATGTGTGTGTGTGTGTGTGTGTGTGTGTGTGTGTGTGTGTGTATGTGTGTGTGTGTGTGTGTGTGTGTTTGTTTTGTGGGATGGGGTTGATGAGGAAGGTGCAGGGGTGTCAGAGACAATGCAGGGTCTCGATGTGGGATTAAGCTGTTTTAACGTCTGCATGATGTAACAGAAATCCACTGATAAAGCAGCAAAGACTATGTTAATCCTCTGGATACAGACAGGGACCCTGATAGATGCTGTGATAAGAGTGTGTGTGGTGTGTATGTGTCTGTTTGTGTATATGTGTGTGTATGTGTATTTGTGTGTGTGTGTGTATTTGTGTATTTGTGTGTGTGTGTGTGTGTGTGTGTGTGTGTGTGTGTGTGTGTGTGTGTGTGTGTGTGTGTGTGTGTGTGTGTGTGTGTATTCAGCCAGTATGTGCAAACTAGACCGGATTTTGTTCTAAAATTAGCAGTCTATTCTGTCAGTAAATGGACTTCCTGCAGAGCCTGTGGTCGGTAGACTTGGTCTGTGAGAAACCCTTATCATTATCAAAGAGACGCAGTTGCCTCCCCCACCCCCCTGCGTCTGAGTCAGAACAGGCTGGCAGCTCAGGTGTTACGAGGAAGAAGAACAAATCAGGTTACATGACCAGTGTCCTGTGTTGCTTACTGACCAGTGTCCTGTGTTGCTTACTGACCAGTGTCCTGTGTTGCTTACTGACCAGTGTCCTGTGTTGCTTACTGACCAGTGTCCTGTGTTGCTTACTGACCAGTGTCCTGTGTTGCTTACTGTGTGTCTCTGCCTCATATGAGCTGACACAGATACTGACAAATGCTATCTCTCTTATCTCTCCATCTCTTTCTGTCTATCTCTCTCTCTCTCTCTCTCTTTCTTCCTTTCTTTCTATCTCTCTCTCTGTCTCTCTCTCTCTCTCTCTGTCTCTCTGCTCTTCACGTGTTCAGGTGTTCGATACGGCCAGCAGGGGCCTGGCGAAGTCAGCTCTTCGACAACCATCAGTCACCACGGCAACAGCGGCATGGTGACCAGTCAGTCGGTCCTGCAGCAGGTGTCGCCGGGCGGACTGGACCACAGCAGCCACAGTCTGCTGTCCCCGGAGGCCAAGATGGTGAGTCCTGTCCACACAAGCCCAGCAACACACAGGAACACAGCGCTGCACAGTACACCTGGGCCCTCCTCAGTCCACCTGAACCCTCCCCAGTCCAGATAAGATAAGCGGCCGGCACGACACGGAAGCACAGAGTGTTTGACACAGAAACGCTAATCTGGGTCGCAGCTCTCACACACACACACACACATACACACGTACACACAGCAGGCTAATACACACTCCCTTTCTTGTACGCACACATATTTGGACACCTATACACACATTCACACTCCAATATAAATTTGCCAGATGCAAAGAAATACACACAGACAGATAGAGAGACAGGCAGACAAACACAGACAGACACACACACAAACACACACACACACACACACACACACACACATTTACATAGACACATAGACACAGACTCTTAACTGCTCATATAATCACACACTCACTCGTGCACATAAACATAGATCTGCAGCTCGCAGTATATACTCTTTCTCTCTCATACACTCACACAAACACACACACACACACACACATGGATACAATACAAACAAACAGTTAGTCCCTGACTATCGAACCTCTGATACAATTGGCGCTCTGTGTCTCTCTGTTGGTGAGGTGTGTTGATACACAGAGACAGGCCTTGGCCCATTAGTTCGATAGACAGCCTGCGACAGACGCCACATCAGTATGTGTGTGTCTGTGTGTGTGTGTGTGTGTGTGTGTGTGTGTGTGTGTGTGTGTGTGTGTGTGTGTGTGTGTGTGTGTTGGCCAGGCCCAGGTACTAAGCCAATATTCCTGACAAAGAGTCTTTCTGCCTCCGTATTGATTAAATGCCCCCATGGCGCAGGAGGAAGGGCAGGGCAGTGCTTGCTCTGCCAGCTGAGTGACAAGCCCTGATTATGAGGTGCCTGTACTCCTCTCTGTCTCTGTCTCTCTCTCTTTCTCTCTCTCTCTCTCTCTCTCACGTCTTTCACACTTCACAACAGGAGAAAAATGATCAGAAACTCCACAAGCACCGCGCCGCCCAACCCTCTATCCTCCCCTACGTCCTTACCTCTGTCCAAATATTGGACTTTGACAAAGGCCAACGCAGCGCGGCCTTCAAAATCAGCATATGTGGCCTAGCTGTGACGTTTGGCAAACAGTTTCTTCTGGCGTTTAGTTTTTGTTTTGTTTTTGACTCGTAAATTTATACTTTGCTGCCATTGCTACTAATCTGTTCCATGCTCTGCTCATGTTTGAACAGCTGACGATAAAAGTAAAGTAAAAGTAGAGTTTCTTTTATTATTTGGAATGTGGAGAGATTGAGAAGTGTTAGGTGTTCCAGGAAGGCAGCATTCCTGATAGATTTGTGGGCAGTGGATCATGACTGGACTGTCCCTTATAGATTAGTCAATAACGGAGGGACAGGTTGTCTGTGTCTGCAGACAGAGGGACAGTTGTGATGCTTGGGCGACTCTCAAAGTTTATTCAAATAGCCATTTCCATCTGAGTGAACACTTCGTCACTGGACAGGCCGCAGCATGCTAAAGAAGGGAACACATTCATTCATATGTAACTTTTGCCGCTGTACATCTTCCTTTCCTTTTTTTGATTCCGAATGGGATTTGTTTTTATATCAGTGTTTCCGTCTTCACTTGCTTTAACCAACAATATTGTATGTGTGTGTGTGTGTGTGTGTGTGTGTGTGTGTGTGTGTGTGTGTGTATGTGTGTGTGTGTGTGTGTGTGTGTGTGCAGATCTCTGTGTCGGGTGGAGGATTGCCACCGGTCAGCACGCTCACCAACATCCACAGCTCCCACCACCCGCACCAGCAGACTCAGAACCTCATCATGCCCCTGTCCGGCGTCATGGCCATCGCACAGAGTGAGTACCAGCTGCCCACTACCACCGGGAGGTTTCACTGTAAAAGAGAACGTACAACACAAATTGTGACAAATTGTGCATTGAGCTCATTGAATGTTTACAAAACATTATACAAAAAAAATGAAATGCAAACAGTAAGTAATTACCACACAGTTAACACCATAAACATGCTAAAGCGCAGTGTACAGTAACACTAAGTATACTTCCCTAATGTGATCCTCTCCTATTGTGTGTTTTGTGGATATACAATATGTGTAAGTGTATGTGTATAGTTCCCTGATCTGATGCCTTCTCCTGTTGTGCGTTGTTCCTGTGTGGCCACTTCAGGTCTGAACACGTCGCAGGCGCAGACGGTGCCGGTCATCAATAGCGTGGCGGGTAGCCTGGCGGCACTGCAGCCGGTGCAGTTCTCGCAGACGCTGCACAGCCCCCACCACCAGCAGGGCCTCATGCAGTCCTCGTCTGGACACATGAGCCAGCAGCCCTTCATGGCCACCGTCACACACTCACACAGTGAGTACACGCATGCCGAACACACACACACACACACACACACACACACACACACACACTGAGTACGCTTATGCCGAGCACACTTATGTACACACACACACACACACACACACACACACACACACACACACACACACATAGTGAGTATGCCGAGCACATGTATGTACACACATATACACACACACACACACATACACACAGTCAGTACACGCGAATGCCAAGCACACACACACACACACACACACACACACACACACACACACAACACACACAGTCTGTACACACATGTCGAGCACACATACACAAACAAACACACACTCACACAGTCAGTTCATGCATGCCGAGTACACACACACACACACACACACACACACACACACACACACACACACACACACACACACACACACACACACACACACACACACTCAATACACACTCAGAGTGAGTACCTTAGTGCATCATGTGTGCATCATAAAAGACATGCATACATACACACTCATGTGCAGAATATATCTTCTACAATACTGTGCTTTTATAAGCCACCAGACTCTGCTGTCCATAAATGGTCATAATGCACAAAGTAATAATGCACTGTTTGTGTTCACTCGGACAGTGTCTGTTATGTAACATACAGTAGTCTCCTCTTCCTACACACTTTTGTGTGGGAAGATTACATTAGTCTATCTGTGTATTCTTGCCTGATATGGTAATGGGCTGCCAAATGATACAGTCAGGCAGAAATGTTCCACAGATTGAGTGTGCTAAATTCTCTCTCTCTCTCTCTCTCTCTCTCTCTCTCTCTCCCATCCTTCTCTGTAGTGTACCCACACAAACAGGAGCCCCCACAGTATTCTCACCCGTCACGTTTCCCCTCAGCGATGGTTGTCACGGACGCCAACATCAGCACCCTCAGCTCAATGTCCTCAAGCAAGCAGGTGCGTCATCACCTCCGTGTTGCCCCTGACAACACATTCTGATTGGTGGGCAGTCTTGGCAAATGAAAATGTCAGCACCGTGCATTGTGTCTTGACCTATTCATGCTTCTCAGAGCTATCTTGATGCATGCTCCTTGTGATTAACACAACAGCTGAATCCCTCATTGCTCTGTCTGTGATCTCTTCAAATCTTTCAGTCACTACTAAAAAAACAGGCATTAGAATGAGCAGTATTTGATTGGGACTAAATCATATCATAGATTTAAAAGAAAAACCTTTGAACAACTTAGGTCTATCGAGTTAGACAGCATCACATTACAATCAGCCATACTAATACACAGAGGTCATGATTGACACCTGTTACTAAGGACTTACTGTAAGGCTTAGGTACACATTCACTAACCTTAGTGGAGGAGAGAAGGAGATCTTGTGTTACATATATGTGTGTGTGTGTGTGTGTGTGTGTGTGTGTGTGTGTGTGCGTGTGTGTGCGTGCGTGCGTGTGTGTGTGTGTGTGTGTGTGTGTGTGTGTGTGTGCGTGTGTGTATGTATGTGTGTATGTGTGTGTGTGTGTGTGTGTGTGTGTGTCTTCATGTATGTGTGTGTGTGCGCGCGTGTGTGTGTGTGTGTGTGTGTGTGTCTCTTTGTGTGTGTGTGTCCTGTGTTGACCACTTGTTTAATCCCTGTCACATTAGGATTCTCCAGTAAACAAGATGGTGCAACTGGGAGGTCTCTCCTGGGTAAATATAGCGCTATACTTGTGTATTAACACGTTAACTTAGAGTAACTCAATTATGTAGTAGATCAATCACACACTGAACCACTGGCTGGATGGCACTGCAGGTTTCCCTTGGCAGATTTGAGTAACAAGATTCAATACATCTTTACATTATCACATTATAGTGATCGATCTCGTAAATTACTAATCAACAGTTCTAATCCATTCTGAAATCCAATGTTTATCCAGTAACATACACAAGCAGGTCAACTGTTTGTTGTGCTCGTAGAATATAGTCAGAAGAGAAAACGAGAGGACAGCCTTGCTCATTTGCAAGCCCCCCACTCTCAAAGTCATTTCCATTTTTCTTGGCGCTTGACCCCATCAATTTCTGGGCCTCTCAAGCGAGTAGGACCCGCCTCACATCCCAATCAGTGATCTAAGGGAGGGTGTGTGGTGGCTACTCCTCAGAATTCCTATTTCCTTTGAAAGACCTGACCAATCAATCAGCGGAGCTTTCAGCCTGAACACTGCTTGATTAACGATGCGTCTTTTCACTCTCTTCTCTCTCTCTCTTCTTTTCTTTTTCCCTCTCTTTTTCTCTAGCCTTTCTTTTTATTTATCTCTCTCTCTTCTTCTTTGTTTCTAACTCAATTGCCCTCTTTCTGTTTCACTCTCTCCCTCCCTCACGCTAATACTTTCTCTCTCTGTCTGTCTGTGTCTCTCTCTCTTTCTCTCTCTCTCACACTAATACTTTCTCTCTCTCTCCTTCTCTCTGTCTCTAATCTCTCTATCCCCTGGTGATCTCCTGATCAGGCACTACTCCCTACCATGAGCCCTCCTTCTCTCAGATCAGGAAATGACCCTGTCGCAAATCAAAGACTCCAAGTGTAGGTGCATGCCTGGGTCGAGCTACTTCCTTTCTTGCTGTGGGTGGATGGAATGGAAGGGCGTATGTGCATGCGTGCGTGCCCGCGTGCTCACTCTCTGTGTGTGTGTGTGTGTGTGTGTGTGTGTGTGTGTGTGTGTGTGTGTGTGTGTGTGTGTGTGTGTGTGCGTGTGTGTGTGTGTGTGTGTTTGTGTGTGTCTGTGTGTGTGTGTGTGTGTGTGTGTGTGCTCTTGCAATTACGCCTCACATCCCCTTTTCCACCGTCCCTCCCTCCCTCCCCTCCCCCTCGATGTTCGCTCTTGCCTGAAATGCCATCCGTGCTTCATTTTCACACGCTCAATTTCCCACGCCGGACTCCGAGGCCTCGCCGCAGTCCCTCACTCACACTCCAGTTACAGCTCCCGCTCCAGCTTAGCTCCAGGGTCGGCTGTGGTGGCCTCTCTCAGCCTCCGTCAGTCCGAGCTCCAGGACGAGTCTCTAGCCCTCCCCTATCTCTAACTAACCCCCCCCACTAGTCACCTGCCCTTTGTTTTCTCACATTGCTCAGACTAAAGAGACATTAGCACACATAACTGACCATGTTTGTTTTTGGGTTAGTGCAACACAGAGTCATGTCAGTGTGTGTACAGTTGTGTGTACGTAGGCTATATATCACTGTTTTTAAGTATGGATACATTTAGATGTTAACCAAAAGTGAAGTCCATGGGAGGAAAGTGAAAATAGCAGAGTTAGGTTTTTGTGTGTGTTTCTTAGCATTGTAAACCTTTTCAATGCTACCCTTATCAGAGCTTGTATTTGGTCTGGGTGGTGTTGTGAAAAGCTATAGTGCGCTCCCCCCAGGACATTAGAGACCAGCCTTATTATTTACCCAGAACCCCCTCCCCCCAACAAACACACACACACACACACACATACACAAACACACCAGAGGTCCCCCCCCCCCCCCCACACACACACACACACACACACACACCCGAAACTCACCTGCACTTAGAGCCCAGCATCTAATGACCACAAACCAATCAGCTGTCCCTCCACCTCGCCCTACAATCAACCTCCACCCTGCCCCCACCCTACACCTACCTCAGGTGAGGCTGTTTGCTGGACCAGTAGGTCACCGCAAGGTCAGGCTTCCCCCACCCCACCTGAAAGAAAAGGCAGCAAAATAACATCCACAAACATTCAGGTCGGGGGAAGGCAAGGAGAACAGAGAGAGGAACAGAGGAGAGAAGGAGAGAGAGGGATAGATAGAGGGAGAGAGAAAGAGGGAGAGCAGGATGAGGAATCTATTTGGTCAGGTGTGGCGTTGGTGTGGGCTGCTGATAATTTCATGGTGGCCTTTTCATTCACACACAAGAACGGGAAGTTCACGGGGGAAACAAACGGCTCTCACACACGTTCTCAGCTTTGCAAACAACAAAAAAAAAAACGAAAACGAAAAGAAAAAAAAACTCAGCTGCTACACTAGCCATTAGCTTCTACACATGAAAGTGTAGATGTGTATGAAAATCAAATAGTGTGATGGTTATACATGAAATCTAATCAGATATTCTCATTTATCCATCTCTCTCTCTCTCTCTCTCTCTCTCTCTCTCTCTCTCTGTCTTTCTCTCCTTGTTTCTGTTTTCATTTCGCAGTGTCCCCTGCAAGCCTGGTGAACGAGCACACCTGACTTCATCGGAGCCTAGCAACTGAGGCCACATTTTTCCACCCATGCGCCACCGTATCCGTGGCAACTCCTAATAACTGGCAACTGCTCACCGGCTGATGAGTCAGTCAATAAATCAGGACTTGCAGCCGGGGCAGAGGAACGAGGGAAGAGAAGAAAAAGAGAGAAGAGAGAGAGAGAGAGAGAGAGAGAAGAGAGAGAGAGAGAGAAGCAAGAGAAGTGCACTGTGTCTCCAGTCCTTCAAGCCAATGCACGGGAAAGAAGCAGACTGGATTCTTCTCTGCTGGACGATCAACTTGGATCAACCTTAACCCTTCAGCCTATATAAGTTCTTCTCAAGCAACAGTATTCGTTGTCACAGTTGAGTAATGTTCCCTGGGGGTGGAAGAAAAACAGATGTGCAAGTGATCCTAGCAAACGTGACGAACAAACACACAGAAGGTGTGGCGCATGCATAACCAGACTGGTGGTCAACACTGTTTGAAACATTCTTTAAATTGACACTGTGCACTCTGATCACGTGCTCGTAGCACAGAAATCAAACCGCCAACAGGGGCGCTGTTGAGTCCCATGTGAACTGAATTGTATGGTAGCCTAGATTCTTCTGTATTGCTCTGCTATCATGAAATATCTTTGAAGTCTTTCATTTTTTTTATTTTTTTTATTATTGCCATGAAGCATTCACTCTACGCTGTACGCATGCACCCATATTGTATGACAATCAGTTATCACGAGCTTTACCTATATGAGTTAGAGTGAGTTAATCGCACACTGACAATTTTTTTTAGCACAGCCTTTCCTGCAGGTTAAGTCTTCCAAGCAACGTGGAAAAGGGACACCGTGCTTTCTATGCAGTGTACAGTCATCTGTAGATATGAAGGAGATATGTTTTGCTGTGTGTGTGGCATGTAAATATTTGACAGTTTGGAAGACTGTGTGGAAAGGTGAGAATATGCAGTGTGTAATTGGTATGTATTTTTGCTTTACCGAGTTTTGTTCTGTGCATGAACTGTGATTTTTGTTTTCGTTTATGACAATCTTATCACCACACTATGGAAGGACTTTGCAATCAATGGTACTGCAATCAGTTGAGTTTTGAAGAATATGGAGGATGGATGTCCAAGCAGATCCTTCCCAACAATGTGATGGAAAAAAATCAGTACTGATTCTGATTATGAATGACATGGCGTCCAAGAGTAAGAAGTACAAAATTGACTCTGGGTTGAAAAGTCTTTGTTAGAGTAACCCAAATGGTCAGCTTGCATGAATGTAGGTCTAATTGCTTCAGAATTATTCAGACTTTTGTAGCACATTTTTTGTATGTCCAGGAAAGAATACTGGGCTGAATTTAACACACATCTCAAACAATTAATGCTGGTTATGACGTATACCTCTATCATTGAAATTTCACTAGAGGCATAACTTTTGCCTTACAACACAGTTTCAATGGAGCCATCATGGTGAATACTGTATTGTCCCCTCAGCACCAGCGGACCAATCAGTCGGAAGGATTTCTGTTTGTTTGATCATGGAATCATTTGTTTAAGTCCATGGTCATTTTTCAGCATGTTAGTAATATTAACAGAGTATCTGGCATTGGAATGGTAATTTTAGTGAAGGTCATATTTTCTAGTTCCCAATAATAGTATGTGGTAATACACCAGAATTCCTTGGACGTTGAAAAGGGAGTGTACCCAAATCAGTTATATCTGACTCTAGTGCAAACAGTATTACTTAGACGCTTGTTCAACCCCAGACACAAAGAAAACCTCATTGTGTAACAAGCCTGAATGGATCTGCCATGACTCAATTTAAAATGATTTTCAATTCTTTATTCTCAAATGGTTATCTACAGTTGATATTGAATTGAAGATGCATTGTCTGTGATTTGTAGAAAGGTGTTTTCAAAATGTTGCTCTACATTCCCTAGCACCAATGTAAAGACAGTTTCTAAAGGTCACTGTTGATATATTTTTTTTTGTGATGATATTTTGTCGTATCCGCTGCGGACCAACCCACTGCCAGGGACTTACTGGCTACAGCTCACAGTTTGTACTAAAACCACAAAAAGATGTGATTCCTGTTGTATTATTTTTGTATAAATATGAAAATTAATCTTTTAAAATCATTATTTATACTTGTACACAAATAACTTGATATTTCAAGTAAAGATGTTGTTTTCCAAAATTACATGTTGTTGTCCTTCTTAAAGAAACTTTTTCCTAATCTGACAGAAGAGATTGGTGCCAAGCCTTTGGTTTTGCCAAGCCTTTGACTTGTTCCTTGTCCTCCTGTGCATTCACAACTGATTTGATTTCATGTCACACTGTGGAGGTCTTTTATGACATGGGTGTTAGGAATGTGTGCCCATTGATCAGATTTAACCCCCCAACCTTTCCCAAGTGTGACAAGCACTGTTTGTATAAGTTATCTGATGGACCAAGATCCTAAGAGTACACTATGTGTCACATTGTCAATGTATGTGTGTGTGTGTGTGTGTGTGTGTGTGTTTTCAGGTGGTTGGAACAATGTACAATGCAATTCCCCGCAGCCCTTGAAGCAGTGAGCCCATTTGTCTGTTTATGGGTCTTTATGGGGACTTGTATCACCGCCTGATAAGAGAACAAGTTCTAAAGTACCTGCACTTTCATAACACACCTTATTCTAACAGGAAGTGTGATTCAAACATTTCCAAAGAAGACTACGTATTGCCATGGTTTGTCCAAAAATGCACTACAAAGGCTAAACAAAGGCTGCATTAGCATTTGCAGTCCAAATGTCTTCTGAGCCTACAACCAATTGTAATGGTGTGTGTTACTAGGACAAAAATGCTGCTAGGCTACTGGGGGTCATCCCTATGTTCTCCGGGTCCTATGTTCCCTGGGTTCTATGTTCCCTGCTCGGGGTTAGGGTTAGGATTAGGGTTATGGTTAGGGTTTTAAAAAAGGGTCCTATGTTCCCCGGTCCCATACAAAGCGGGGAACATAGGACCCAGGGAAAATATGACCCGGGGAACATAGGTACACTCCCGGCTACTGCTAACTGTGTTGGGTTTATGACCACTGACCAAGATAATCCCTTGGTCAACTATTGCTTTTTCTGCTTGACCACAGACAACTATTCCTACTTTTACTAAACTCTCTAATACTACAACCTCTGCTTGTAAATACTGCTCCTAATACCGTCTCCATGTCAAACATTATTTCTTCAAGTCATTCCCATGGGTGTCCCACTGTCATTAACTTTATGACACTGGCACTGACTAGCCTAGATCTTCAAATGAAAACACTAAAAATACACCACCTGTCCATCCTAGTTGATTAGAATTTTTATTATTATTATTAGTTTGTTTTAGTTTTTTTTTTTTTTTAAGAACAAAATGTGAAGAATTCCATGATGAAATGTGTGGTGTTCACCAGAGGGAAACTTCAACATGGGAGTCTGTGTCATCCCTCCCCTGTGCTGCTCTCCTCCCAGTCTGGGAAAACAGTCCAGACATCACTTCATAAGAACACAACAAAATCAAATCAGAAGATGCTCCTTGTGTGGTCAGAAAATCGTTTGGGAATCGCGTCAGAATGGTGCCGTTGACCCGAGTGTCACTGTGCATGGGGTGCCAGAGATTATTTCTCTGTGTTTTCTGGTGACAACCATCAAAAACGAGGCCTTCCATGCAATTCCATTGAGTGAACATACTGTGTTATTAAATGTTACCAGCATTCTAAGAACAGGCAAAACTCACAGGGATGCATACAAAAGGTAAATGCACAGTATGGACGAGTGAATAGTCATGGCTTTTTCTCAATACAAATATGAACCTTCCATGGGCTTAGTCCCCTTCAGATACCCTTGAATGACTCCCTCTTTGTTAGCTTAGATAAACACTATACCCGTGACTGGCACAGCAACAAATGCGAAGTTAGGCTGTAAATCTAAATTTTAAGGGCTTTCACTGAACGTAAAAATTCAATGCAAAAATCGTTCTTAGTATAGTGTGATTTTAAGTGTTTTGGCACTGGCTTCATATCATTTACATTGATATGATTTTGCAGACTGTATTGTATTAGACATTCTGCAAAGAAATGGGTAATATTTTACTTTGATTTATAATATGCCCTACATCATCGATATATCGATATTTTACTAAATGGAAATACTGACTCATCTCTGAAGACTGCTTGTATTGTAATCTGTTACAGTCGTCATCTATTTATTTAGTTTTGAGGTCCGAAGAGGTCTACCTATATGTTAAGGAGTTCACTGTTCAATATTGCATCATCATTTTATGACTGTATGAACACCTTATCACTGAAACATTTTCTTTAATCTTGCTATTTATCGGTCAATATAATCTGACATTGTTTGCTGTCTATATAAGAGCCTTTTATTCAGTACTTGAAGCAAATTGTACCTTATGGCCAAACTGACTGGACGTTCATGTACAGGGAAGTCTAAGGGAATCAATTGACTTACTGCCATCCTGGGGAGCTTGTGGTAATGTGGTTTTCCAAACACACAATGTTGTGTCCAAGCTGTTTTGACCCAGGCAAGTCACACCCTGAAAGGACAGTTGCCCATAGCTATGAAAGAGTGCATCCTGCTGGGCCAATTCTTGTAATCCAATGATGTCGCTCTGTGTGTCTGTCAATGAGTCCTTTGATTTTGCTCCTGGGGAGCCACTAAAGATCTTACTGCAGGCCCTTTTTTAACTGCAGTTCCCCTGAAAAGAAAATAGGCTCTATGAGTGGAAGGTTCAGAGCCAGAGACCCCAGCTTATTAGCATCCTTTAAGGAGACACAGGGGAGTTTACAATACAACGCATTCGTCCAGAACATGTCTGTGGGTCATAGAGGCCTTTAGCAGCAGCCTTTTGTGATGACCTTTTTTTGTGAGTATCTGTGTTGAACAGACTGTGTTTGAAAATGGAGGGAAAGACATGGCTGATTGAAGAGTTTTTTTTTTTTCCAAAATGTTCAGGATGGATTTGACACTCATTTGTCTTACGCCACTCTCAACATGTTTTTTTTTATGGTGTGGCAATGTCTGACCTGTAAAAGTTTTATTGTGTTGTGTCATGTGGTGTTGTTACAATATTACACCACTGTTTGCAATATGACCGAAATAAAAAAAAAAGAACAACCACAGTTTCAATACCATTTTTGTTGTCATGAGTCTTTTGAAATGTGATCATGTATTCACCCATCTTTTCCAATATGGTCATGTATTCATTTAGTGAGTGTGAAGATGCTGATGGTTTAATCAAGTCATCATAAAGGATGAGAACAGATGCTTCACATCAATGATAGTTACATCAATAATTTATTGTGATTAACCTTTGTTAACCAAATCCACTTTCACTGTCTCATCTTTCATGCTGTCACCAAGGGAATTCTGGTTAAGAAAAACTTGGGTTAATGACCACCCCTATATTGTTATTTGTTGTCGCTGAATTCAAGGGGTTTTCTTAAAACAAAAGGAGGGAAACTTGAGGGAAATTTCTGTAATGTAACAGAACATAAGAGAGCATTTGTGTAAAACTGACACTTTTTTACTTCTGTAGATCAAAAGTATAGAGTTGAGTCCATGGCTACAGAAGTACAGCCATACTGTATGCTTGGTCTCATTCCAGGAGGAGGAGGGAGGGGGGGTCAGCGGTGGGATCCGGACAAGGTCACAGAGGTCAACATGAAGCGCAAGTCGGGTACGGGGGTCGGTGCGAGAGAGGACAGAGGGGTAGCACAAAGGGACAGAAAATGGAAGTATCCTGGTGAATGCCGCTGCGTGTTTAGCAGGCCAGGGAGAATGGGTGCTACATCAACTCCAGCTGAGCCCCAAAGGGTTAACGGATAGGGCTGCCCAGCAGGGGTCAGGGGTCAGGAGGCCGCTCTCTGCCAGGACTAATTGGCCACACCGTTTCAAACTGATACCAGGGGACTTTTCTGTGTCGCACTGTGCCAGGCATTAGCAGGAAACACATAAGGGAATTAAACAGGGTTCCCACTCTAGGTCAGACATTTCCCTGCTTTCCCTGAAAAAAAAATGAATTTCCATGAACTTAGAATGAATCGTACAATATACTGACCAAAGAATTCAAAGTAGCCGCGTAGCATTCAAGAATCTTTGACTTTTTTGGTGAGTGGGAGATGAATAAATGGGCATTGAATAAGCAAAGTTAGGCTAACCACAACCACTCAAGCAAGCAGTAAAGCTAATTACCAGATATACATAAATTCTGCATGGACATATATTTACATTAATGTTTATTGGCAAGTACATTTTAAACTGTGACTACAAAATTCCCTGATATTATGACTTCCATGATTTTCCATGTCTGGAATAGACACAAATTTCCATGATATTCCAGAAATTCCATGACCAGTGGGAACCCTGATTGAAGCCGGTTCACAAGCTAAGAGAAGTGAACAGATAATTTGTGATGATATTGGCTTATAAAGAAAACCAAAAAAAATATCTGTGTAAAAACTGTGTAACATCTGTGTGCAAACACAGCAAATAAGATATGATATTATAATGATTAATGATGATAATATTATCATTAATGAGGATGTGGTTTGCCAGAGCCGGAAATCTGTCCACAGGTTTGTTTGCTTCAACTATCTGTAGAGGTGTGTACTCAAAGGAAAATATTTTCTTCAACTTGGCTCCGGTTTGGAGTGTAATAGGTATACGCTGCTCAGAAAGTCAGTGCAGTAAATCAGATCATTAAGTCTGAGCACCGACACAAATTATTTAATGCATCAATCAGCCTGTAAAAATGTAAGGCAAGTCCTCAGTGAAAAGGCTATGCAAATTAACAAGCCATAAATGCCAAATTTAAAGTGAAAATGAGACTGATGTTGCCACTTCACAAAACCCCTTCACCAAACAGGACAACAGACAAATCCTACATATTGTTGATCAAATTTAGAATTCACTAAAAGAACACTAATAAAACACACTTTTGTAAAATACAACCCATACAAAAGGACCTCATAGACATGAACAAAAACCTTGACACCTCACAAAGATTTACAAGCTCACTGAATATCTTTGAGTTGACCAGGTATTAGGTCAAATGACTCACATGGGTGCACCAAGAATCAATCTTCCACTCTACAGAGAGCTAAAGAGCGAAGACACCAGAATGAGAATAGCCTCTTTTTCTCTGTGGTGAGGGGGGGGGGGGGTCGAGGTCATTGTTCCCAAATGGAGGCAAATGATATGCGGCCATTCTCTGGCTTTCAGGCCGGGGAGACTGATCATATGGTACTCAGGGATTTCTGACGGCAGCAGTCACTGTGCTGGTGCCACCATGGGGCCGATGCTGCCGGGGCGCTGTGATTTATGGAGATTGGCGAGAAGCTCTGGGTGGGTTTCCGAGTTAATTTTTATCCAACTCTACATGCCACTTGGTGGCCTGCTGGAAGAGGGATCTGGCCCAACCAACCCCCCCCCCCCCCCCCCCACACACACACACACACACACACACCCCACCCACCAACCACATCCCATCTCATACACCGCCATCTCTCACCAACAGGGGTGGGAATTGAGTCTGATCGAGCCTGATGGCATTACAGCCCAGAACTACACCAGTGAGGTTGGATTCACCTCATTACAAAACTCTCTGAGTGAAGCATTTGTGTGAGCAGTGTAACTCCATGTCAGGAATAAAGGCTTCAGTTATGTTTTTGGATATCTTTTGATGGTCATCAGTACCGGTCCTAATATAATCGGGTTTTTTTCTATTATATAGGGGCAAAAAATCACTTATATATACACATGTACAAATCTTACCTGAGGCAAATGTTTAAATACTTTCCCTGATATAGGGGGCAGAAATAAGCATGATATGGTAATATGTTGAGTTCAGCAAAAAAGACAGAAAGAAAAAAGACCCACTCCAAGCTCGACAGTCATAAATCTAAAAGCAACAAATCCTCCTTATGCATTCGTCCAACCCCACTTCCATCAGCACATGCAGTGAAATGATAATCACTGACAGCCGCCGTATAAATGAACAGCATCATTAGCATCAGTGTGGTCTTTACATGCGGTTCTCCTCGCAAGTGATCTATGCATGGGAGAGGAGCCAGTGATGGATGGCACAGGAGTTTATTATAGTGCTCATACAGCTGTAATTCTCACAGAACAAGACTCAGAACACAAAGAAAGCATAGTGCGTCCCTTTCAACTCCCCCTTATGAGCCACGGCAGCTGATGAAATTTATGATATGAGACACACAAAAACTAAAATGGCCCAATTATCTTATAAAGATGTTAGGTGATTCTAAGAAAAACACTCCGGCTATTAGGCCTGCTGTTAATCTTACTAATCACTCAAATTAGACTGTCACTTAAGTTATTTGATTTTATTTCAGTAAATTCCACAGTTCAGAAATAAATGCACCGTGGTTGTCAGTTGTTTTCAGTTCACTGCATGTGTTGATAAAAGTGGGGTGGACCGAATGCATAACTAGGATTTGTTGAGCTTGGAGTGGATTGTTCTTTCCTTTATTTTTACGTTCATAATGTTTATTTATAGTATAGCATACTGATGTGTTTCGGGTTTAGGCCTTTGTTTGATGTCAACAGAAAGAGAAATATGAATTAAAGACACAGGTGAATTGCATATGTTTAACAAATGGATATGTGTTTATGCTGCTTTAATAAAACCATGACTTTACCAAGAATCTCACAATAGCTCACAGGCCTACCTGAGATGCTTTGAATAACTAAACATAATGGCGCCATCATGTGGATGAAATTGGTTAATGCCTGTCATTGTAGTGGATCATTTTAGTGGATCAGAGGGGCGTGATGATGGTGACTTGAAAGATGAAACATTTTACTGTATCAGCATTTTACCAATTTCAGAATAATTGTGGTGCTAATATAGGAAAATAATGTATTGTGCACACTGCTTGTGCAATTGTTGTACTATGTATAACAGCAGATACAAAGACTACAATAAAAATAAAAAAAAATATATATATATATATATATAGGTAGGATGCATGCATGCTATTCGTGGCATTTGTTCAGATTTGAATTATAAAATTGTTTTGAGGAGAATAAACAAGTCATTCTTATCAAAACATATGACCCGGAAGTATGTGTGACGTTTGTGTCGATGACGTCTTCCATAGATTTGTTTCGCTAAGATGGCGCTACGGCCCGGATCAGGGGGAGGTGGCAGGTACAATTTTTTTTTTATCAATGTATGTTGTAGTTACTGATTCTTACACGACTCTATACGTCCCGGTATGAATATACAATAACCCGTGTGTGTGTTACAACTAAATATTGTATCTTTGCTAATGACAGATTTGGGTACAGCGTAGCACAGCATAGCTGGGTGATTGCTAGCTAGCCAATGTAGCTGTCATCCCCAGCTACCTAGCCAGCCACAGTATTTGACTGGTCTAAAATAATGTTACATTAGCAATGCTAGCTACCATTTAAAAGCGAAAATCCTTGTATGCCTACCTTAGCTAGTTTTCTGTTGTGGGATTACCTCGTATATTCTTATTTGTCACCATTGATGTCATTCGTGTTGAGTTAAGAAACCTGACGTTAGTGACTCGTTCGATTTCCCTGATGGCACCTGTAACGTTATCCATCCCGACAAAACTGCTATCGATAGCTTGCATCACATTATAGTAGCTAACCGTAGCTAGCTGTCTTGGTTATTGATGTAATTGCACATTGTCCCTTGCGATTAACAGATCATTGGCATTTCTTTAGCCAATCATGTGTATGAGGGTTTAGGAATTACATATTTGATGTCACAGCTCTTGGCATAAATTCATCAGATGTATCTCAAGGCAGCCTAATCCGTTACAGTGACAGGTGTCCACATTGGGTTACGTCTGAATGTAATGTTAGCCAATTTACCTAATTAGTTAACCTTACCGTCATCTAGATATCCTTCCACACATCAGACAAGTTGCATTGAAGAAAGAAAAAAAAAAACAGAAATATTATGTATATCTAGAGAAGAATCTTTGGTATAGCCTACTGGCCCTGCACAGAGATACAACAAGATGACAGTAGCATCCAACCAGATGGGATTGCCAGTGGGCAAGATACCTCAGCCAGATTCAACCATTTGATATGGTTCCACGAGGGCCATGTGGGAGAGCATTTACACTAAACATGATCACTGGATAGTACTGTCAAACTCAGTCATGCAGCCCAGAATTGCAGTGCCCTTTGCCTTTCTGAAAAAAAAAGGTTTTAAAAAATCCTGTGCTTCTATTTCTCCGGCTCCTAAATCCATCTGCTTCTCCTGTTTCTTTGAGTTTGTGTGCTCATCTCATACATAGCTGAGGCACAGCCATACTGCTGAGACGTGCCTGTGAGGCCCTGCATGTCCCTGGCTGTGGGGATCACACCAGATCTCCTGGCTATGATGAAAAGGCCTCCTTCATTACTTTTTCATAACCGGGGCCTCTGCCACCACTGAACCGTGTGAATAATGCATGGATGTCTGGTGTCGGTGGAGGCTGCAGGTAACATTGATACCTGACACCTGAGACCGGGACCATTTCATTTGAAAGGAATTCTGGAGATGCCTAAGAGCAGGCAGCCTCGGATTGTCTTCCTAATGAAATGAATCAAAGCAGCGAGGCTATGCTTTTAGTATGGGCGGGAGGCGGCGTATTGTGGTTCTTGGCTCTGTTTCATTAGAAAGCAACCACTTCCTTGCCAATTGGCTCCTTCCAGAGGGAGACGATGAGGTCTCGGGTCCGGTCCTCTCTGTGTGATGCTAACCTCTTGCCCAGGCTTTTGAAGTAGGGCAGTGTGTGTGTGTGTGTGTGTGTGTGTGTGTGTGTGTGTGTGTGTGTGTGTGTGTGTGTGTGTGTGTGTGTGTGTGTGTGTGTGTGAAGCAGCAGTCTGCACGAGTAATACAGCTCGTCCAGTGACATCAGAGCCTTCTGTTATCTTACGGATTAGAGCGGCCCGTATGTCCAGTCTGCCATCAACCTAATGTCCAGTCCTCTGGTGACCAGCAGGTCACTGGTCCACGTGGCCCAGTCAGCTGTTACCAGGCGGCAGTGACAGATGATTAAAAAAAATGTGTATGAACAACTCACAAGTCAATCCATATGTCCTGTTACAACAGTCAAATCAGAACATTTTTCAGGATTGTCATTCTAACTAGTATTATTCGGTTCTCTAAGTGGTTTTTATATTGTGTTTTGTGTTCATTTATTTGTTATTTCTGTACTACAACAATGGCCTACTGCAGGGATTGGGCTAGTAATATCTGGCACCTTTTGTTTTTAACTTTTTGTGCATAACATGTTATGGTAAGCCTCTGTGTTTTCCTGATTTTCTTCCTTTAATTCTCCTGGTTGTATCCTCAGATGACTCAACGGCCTATTTGTGACAGATCACAGCTAGCCGTGCTGCTCAGAAGCCAGGGCCTCTAGTGTGCTTAGTCTGCTGTGTGATCTTACACACACACACACACACACACACACACACACACGCACACAGACAGAGACACAGACCGCTGCTCTCTCTCCCTCGCTGAGTCATTATCCCCAGTCTCAGAAAAGAGCTGTCACGCCACCTTTCCTTGTCTTTTTAATACCTTGTTGTCTTGCTGTGTTGATGTCAACTTTTTTAGGAGCGATCTCAGGTGGTCCAGAACCACAGTGCTGTCAGACAGGTAGGGCAGAGCAGTGTTTTCCACTGTGTGAGAGATAGAGAGAAAGAGATAGAGAGCTAGAGAGAGAGAACAATAAGAGAATGTGAACCCTATCGTTGCAGCTGAGGTGGGATTTCGAGGTGGAAAATGTTGACGCGTTAAATAGGGCATTTTGTTCTAAACCGTTCTTTTCGTATGATGTCCCTGCCGCCACCGAATTCAAGGCCTGAGAACAGACTGTAGCGAGTCTGTTTTTAGCATCAAGGAAAACAGCAGTTGTGCTGCTGTATTCAGCTGCATGTGGAATTAACCTTCCTGCTGAATCTAGTGCTGAACATTACCAGTCCTCCATATGGATGAATAAAATGGAAATGCATAATTATAGTAAATACCGGTAAATGCATGTATTATAATAATAAATTAAGACAATCCACAATCCACTAACAGAAGACGGTAAAGTGTGTGTGTCATATAGTGCTGGTTGGCACCTACCATCAGACCTGTAAGGATTTATCACAGGTTCTTCGCCCCCTGCCAGTGTGATATGGCTTCTCCCTAACAAGGCCCTGTACCCACTCTGTCCCAAGGGTGTTCCTTTACACAGGTGCATGGCTGCGGTGGCACTGGGGTCCAGGGTCTGGTCATTCCTTCTGCTACTGTTCCTGCACCTTAATAAGATGTTGCTAGCCTCTGCTGCTAACCCTGAACACCCATACACATTTATCCTTCCTACATAAGGAGAGATGGCAGGAGAAAAGAATTATTTATGACAATCAAAAATAGGCATGGAAGTAAACATGGGCATCAATAATGGATGTTGTCACAGACAAAATGAGCCTGCCTAGTGTGTATAAGTACTGTAGGTGGCTAGTTGCTGTAGTTGGGTAGAATATTCAGGGAACAACATGACCAACCGTAATCTGTTTAATCTGAGTTTAAACCACCAGCCCAGAATTTTCCTCTGTATTCATAAGAAGACTTCAAAGCCCTGCATGGTGTGATGGGTCCATGCGATGGGACAAGTCTTAAAATAGCCTCAGGATATTTTGAATTCTCTTTCTGAGAATAAATAGCAGATGTGATTGTGCTTTGTTCTACTTGTAGCCATAGCCTGGTTTACTTCAAGTCGCGCAGCACCACAGCCAACTGTTGCTCTGAGAGACACCGCAGAGAGAGACAGAGAGACAGACAGCAGTTAGTAGATAGAGCACTTGAGTCATATTTCCCCACGAACACCACACGTGTTAAATAATTAAGGCTCTTTTTGGGGCAGGTAGGCAGGGGGGCCTGCATGTTTAATGAGAGGTATCTCATGTTTACAAGCGCGACTCATGCTGAGAGAGAGAGAGAGAGAGAGACAGAGAGAGAGAGAGAGAGAGCGCTCAGCGGGCCGTCCTCTCTCTCCTCATCAGCCGCAGCCCCATCACCTTTCTGATCAGCACGCCTGTGACGTCTCACCCAGTGTCCTGCTGGGCCTGTGTGTGTACGGTTCAGCTGTCTGACATTTCAGAGTAGCTGTGACAAGAGACCCCCCCCCCCCCCCCTCTCTCACTGACACAGTTGATGGTGCTCAGTGCCTAATCTTCTTCCTTAATCCACCATGTTATTTATTTATTTATTTGTTTATTATATGAGGCGCGAGGGAGGGGAGTGGTAAAGAAAACCGATAATGACTTCTGCAGATGTCATGGAAGCCCGTCGTGTCGGAATGCTTTTCCTAGGCACACAGAAATACATAGGAGACTGTCTCACATCCAGTCACGTAGCATTAAAGCTGAAAAGAAAATGCCAACTAGACTGTTGGGGTTTCATTTTGTTTGTAGTGGTTTCAAGCTAACCATCAGTTGGTGTCATGAGCTAGTTGCGTCAGGAATACAAATTGAGAAGTGAATGCAGAAATGCTTGCATGATTCACACATGTTGATTCCCTACCATGTGACCTCACCCATCCTAACAGTGATTATTTAATTAGTGTTTTATTTTGTCAGTGCAGTGCTTCAGTTCCGTCACATAATATGCATTGAGCTCTGTTGCGGTTATGGTTCAAATTGTTCTTCCTTTGCCCCTTTGTAAAGTAGGACAGGGGGTCTATGGTGCTGGAATGTGTCATATCTTCTGTCTGACGTTTGTTGTCTGAACATAAAACAACTGCAGTCTCTTCAGAGCTCATTAGACATCTCTGTCACTGCCCGCAACAGGCCCTTTCCATTTATATCGTCCAGTTGAACCATTAAGAATCACATTAAAATGGACCCAACCCTATTTTGCGTGAGGGGATTTCCACAGACCAACCAGCTTCATTCCAGAGAGAAAGTGAGTTCTAGAATCCTCGACCACAGCGTCGCTCCTCGAGTTGTGTATCCTCTTAGCATAAATCCCTTCCTGACATTTGCATCCACACAGCTGGATAATGCCTTCCTCGTCCTCCTCCCTCTCTTCCTCTTTTAGCTGACCACTCTCCTCCGCTTCCTTTTTTCACTGACACCTCAAAAGCACAGCTCTAACACACACACACACACACACACACACAAATTAAATTAATCTACCCTGAAGGATCAACATTGTTGAACAAACGGGCCTAAAAGTGATTCTACAAGCAGTTAAAGCATCGTCCGGCGAGGAGATGGTATTGATTGGTGGAATCATGCCCTCAACTTAGAGAGTCTGCATAGAAGTTCTGAAGGCTATACCAAGTGCAGAACACAGGGATACAGACATTAGCAAAGCCCGTTAAGGCTGTATGAAGTCAATTGGCACTCTTTCTCTCTTTGTCGACAACATTCACAACCTCCTGTCTAAATTGTTCAAGGTGGTTTGAGATTTTTCTCGATTTCTTTCATCCCCCCCCCCCCCCCCTTCTTCCCTGGGATGTTTGTGTTTGTTTGTGTGCTTGACCGACTGCTGCAAATTACCAAGAAAAGAATGTTCCCTTTCAAAACGAGCTCCTGTCAACCGAGCCCGTTTCCCAATCGATAATTGCTGCTCACAACGGCAGCCGAGTGTTATCGAATCAGACTCTCCTGAAGCGTGTCGGAACACTGCCCCATCCCTGGAGACTGTGTGTGTGTGTGTGTGTGTGCGTGTGCGCGCGCGCGCATGCCCATCTTACAAACATGCAAACTCAAGCCCTCTCCCATTCTCTCACCCACTTGCATGTACACATCTGCAAATTGACTTCTGGCCAATAGTCTCAGAATCGCACTGAAATAGTGATGTGTTTTCTCAGACGCTCACATTATTCTCACATTATTATCCAAGCTAGCTCAGACAACCTCACTGTCATCTTAGCAAGACAGCAATTTAGATTTGACTCGACTCATAAAGCACAAGCTTAATTGCATTTAGTTAGAGAACAATAAAATACAAACATTAAGTTCATGAACAATGAGACAGCATCATAATAATAATTAGTTTGGAAGGGAAAGGACTGGAGAAGTGAAACATGTGACAGCAAAAGGGTCAAAGTCAACCATGCGAAAGCTTCTAAAGCACCTAAGGAGGTGTAGCTGGAGCAAGGCGGAGCATCAATGTAAATTAGCCTAGCATACGATTTGGAATGATGTTTCTTTTATGTTTTAATAGCCAGTCTAAAGAATCTAGAGACACTCCTGTGAATTTCCTATGAGGTAACCAGTTCTTTTTTCTCCCTTTCTCTTTAGTTTCATGTACCCTGTAGGAGGGGGCCTGGGACCTCCGCAAGGTGAGCTTCTTGTCCTATAAAGTCAATTGCGGTTTGTCTTCTCCTTTTGCATAGCGCTTGATTTCCTTGATTTTGTCGATAATCTTGTACAGGAGGTGATATCCAACCTATTTAATTCAACACATTAGATTTGTCATTAAATAAGGTTATGATATAGACTTGAGATACACACAGTATTGAGGAGATAACTGCCACATCATGAGTTTTTTTACGTTAACATCATTTCCCCCGAGGTGACTCCCGTTGTTCAACATAGCAACACTAGAGAACTGCAAAAGATTGGCCTCCATTACTGCTCTAAACTGTCATGGCTCATAGCTTTGCCTATTCTCTACTGCTGTCACTGAAGCAGAGCCTGTGACAGCGTTGTTAAAGGGAGTTATTAGAGAGGATGTCAGCTATACCTGCAAGATCTTAGACTCACAGCCACATATAACAGCCCTGTTGTGAGGTTCAGTAATAACTTAATACTGTTGTGTTGTGTCCTCATAGTTTCAGCGCTCCTGGTACTGCTTCCTGTCTACCTCTGTCTTTTTTTCCCCTTTCCTTCCTTCCTTTTTTCCCTTTTTCTTCCTGTCTTATGATTTCTCTCAGCCCCCTCTCAGTAATAAATCATTCAGCATCTCTCGTCCTGAGATACGGCATCTGTGCAAACACGCATTTTATCTCCCCTCCCTTTCCCTCTGCCCAGCATAGCAATCTGTCATCATGGTTGCAGCTTGCTCTTTCTCTCTCTGCCTCACACACACACACACATACACACATACACACATACACACATACATACTGTACACACATACACACACACACACACACACACACACACACAGACACAGACACAGACACAGACACAGACACAGACACAGACACAGACACAGACACAGACACAGACACAGACACAGACACAGACACAGACACAGACACACACACACACACACACACACACACACACAAACACACACTTATATACGAACACACACACATAAACACACACTTATATACGAACACACACACATACACACACACACATACACAAACACACACACACACACACACACACACACACACACACATACACACACACACATAAACACACACTTATATACGAACACACACACACACACACACACACACACACACACACACATATACATGAACACATACACACACACACACATACACACACACGCACACACACAAACGAAACAAACAGACTTGAGGAGGCTATTTCTAGATATCTTGAACACTAGTGTGGAGCTCATCCTCAAAAGCCTCATCACATTGAACCGAAGGGCTGTGTCAACAGTAAATAGTGTTCTCAATGCTTCTCTTGTGTCTTCTGCTGTGGTAATAAAATTAGGTAGAGGCTCTTTCCTAACAGAAATCTGTAATGGCGAGCCTGTGAGCGGGGTCTACTGCTCTCCAGAGTACTCGTTAGTTCCGCTTCACAGACCAATTTGAAAAATAAATGCTGTTGCCCTATCAGCGTAAATGCGAAGTTCCATCAGCACTACAGAGTGAATGCTCGGGGGAATGTGCCATCTCTCACTGAGTGATATTGGGTTTGTAGATCTTAAATCCCTCTGAGTAATGTAGGAAATGACACAGTTTACTTTGTATTGCTGAATGATTCCAAAAAATTTTAAACCTTAAAAATGACCGCCATCAGGTGATCCATGTCATCATCCTTGTATGCAGGGATCGTCTGCCAGGGATCATTCATATTAGCTAGAGCGATAACTTTTTGCTATTTTCGTTTTTCCTATTTTCGTTTTGCTATTTTTGCGTATTTCCTTCTTGGTTTGAACGGCCCTTAACAGTCCAGTTGTCTCACTGCTCTCCTGTCTACACCCTCTCTGCCCTGTGCTGACCAGGTATGATGCCCATGCAGCAGCAGCAGCAGCCCCAGCAGCAGCAGGCCTTCCCCATGGTGCCCGTCATGCAGCCCAACATGCAAGGCATGATGGGAATGAACTTCGGAGGCCAGATGGCACCTGGTGCCATGGCCATGCAGGTGAGTGGCATCATCACACCTCGCCTTTAAACAGACAGGTAGTGTTAAAGGTATCAAATGCAGTGTTGGGTTTTTTTTTTTTTTTTTTTTTACAACTCGTTGGGCTCATCCTACAGTTGAGGAGTGTCTGTATGTCTGACGTAAATAATGTACCACTCATGGCTTGCACCCTTCTCCCTGGACACGGTACATGTTGGTTTGTTTACAAACCGCCAAAGATAATCTTCAGAGAGCCATCCTGACTGACATGGTAATATTTCACAATTTCATAAATAATACGCTGGCACCATATAATAATAATGGCACCATTGGCCTAAAGCTATTAGTGATTTTCCGGGTTGGGGGAGAGTGAAGTTTCAAAGCTGGTTCTCTGTAGAGTAGGGTACAACTGGGAAGGCTCGTCATTTACCATCAAAATGACTTTGAAGCTGTAGGTATGGAAAAAAACTTGCATAGAATGCTTTTAAGGATGTGAAAATCAGGTGAATTGAATTGAGCTCCTGGAAAGAACTTTAACTGGTCATAAACCACTACTAGCGGTGTTAATGTGACCAAATTATTGTCTTCATAGGAGTTCGTCACCATAGTTAGTTTTACGCCCACAAATGGATTGTCCGTCAATAATAACTTTAGAAATTATGTGTATGTGTGAAGGCGCTCGAGAGACATTTGATTTGGAAATATGAACCCCCTGGTAAATGGCACCTTGCTGCTCATTTTGAAGCTTGGGGGGATGAACCTCTGCTGATAAAGGCCACGGAGAATCTCCATCATGTCTGAGCCGCCGTTGATAGCCGCTCCCATCCCGCCGCAAGCCACGTCTCACATTTAACACTGACGTTGGCGATAAAGGCCAAGGCAGAGATGTCGCCACTGCAGCCTTCCCATCCGAGACCAGCTCGCCTTGTCCAAATCTGGCACACGCAGAGCAGAGCAGAGCAGAGCAGGTCTCTACCTTTGATGGCAAAAAGAGCCGTGTGTGTGTGTGTGTGTGTGTTTAGCGGAGGTGTGAGGGAGGGAAGCTGCTTGTTTATGTTTATGGAGTGTGGTGAGCTTATTTGAAAAGCATTAGGGCCACAGTGTTAATGGCCATGTTTTGTCTGAGTGCACTTGTTGTGTTTATGCCCCTAATCAGCGCAAGTGGCTCCATCCATCCCTCTTTTATTTGTCTCTCGTTTGTTTGTCCATTTACTCTCTGGAACCCTGTTTATCTGTCCTCTCTCTCTCCCCCCCTCTCACTTTCCACTCATTCATTCTCAATCTGTCTTTGTCCTGTCTCCTTTCCACTCCCCCTCTCTCTGTTCTTGACCTCTCTCTCTCTTTCCCTCCCTCTCTCTCTCTCTCTCCTGTAGGGAGGGATGCCT
The DNA here is from genome assembly GCF_046254945.1 of Alosa pseudoharengus. Lineage (NCBI taxonomy): Eukaryota > Metazoa > Chordata > Actinopteri > Clupeiformes > Clupeidae > Alosa > Alosa pseudoharengus. The sequence continues at coordinate 14,136,568 of NW_027468598.1, read as the reverse complement.
ATGGGGATGCAGGCTCCAGGTATGCAGTTCATGGGCCAGCCACAGTTTATGGGCATGAGAGCTCCTGGCCCACAGTACCCCGCAGACCTGCAGAAACAGATGGCCGAGGAGCACCAGTGAGTGCCCATTCATACTGCAACTGTGTTTGTGTTTGTGCGTGTGCGCGTGCGCGTGTGTGTGTGTAAGCATCTGTGTATTTGATATGTGTCAATTTGAATGTGGTATGCAAAGATTGCATGGTTTATAAGAGTACTAATGTTTGAAATTATAAGAGTGCTAATGTTTGAAACTGGCAATTTCCTGGATTTCCTTGTGCTTGTATATTTTGTATTCATTCCGTGTGTTTTCTGTGCCCTCCTTAGGAAACGTCTGGAGCAGCAGCAGCGCCTCCTAGAGGAGGATCGTAAGAGGCGGCAGTTTGAGGAGCAGAAGCAGAAGCTGCGCCTCTTGAGCAGCGTCAAACCCAAGGTAGGGTCAAAGGTCAGCCTTTTCTCTGAACATGCTCATTTCCACCTCCCTGAAGTCTCCAATACAGGGACGTCCACCTCCACTGTCTGCCACAGTCATGTGTATATGTATATTATGTGGCCATCAGAACTTGAATGCTGAGGGGTCCTGTGGGATTGGGCAGTGAGCTCATAAAGGAGGTCGTAGTCGTTGCCGTAGTAACGCTATTTGTGTTTCTGAACACTTGCCAGACTGGAGAAAAGAGTCGAGACGACGCGCTTGAGGCCATCAAAGGCAACCTGGATGGCTTCAGCCGTGACGCCAGGATGCACCCCACCCCATCCTCTCAGTCCAAGAAACCAGGTAGAAGCACACACAAGCATACACACACGCACATAATACCTATACACACACACACACACACACAATCATAAACACACAGCTGCCTTCCAGCTCCATCTCTCACTGTCTGCTTTCCAAGTCCCACCTGATGTCGGACTCTACCAGCCTAGCAAAGCATCACAGCAGAGCACAGCAGCTACCTCTTTGGACACGGGGAAGCAACTGGCATAGCCCACAGAAGGCAAACACCACACACACACACACACACACACACACACACACACACACACACACACACACACACACACAGATACTCATGCATGTTCTCTCGCCCACCTGAGGCGACATTGACAAACAGCTCCCTGTCTTGCTTCAGTCTGTCGTAAGAGCTCTCCTGCTCTCCTTTTCTCGGGCCAGCCCTTGTCATGCAAGCTGGCGGGCGGGCAGACAGGCACACTGGCAGGCTGGCTGCTGTGTAGCGATCTATCTATTTACAGCTCCTCTGATCCTCGCCGCGCGCGTCACCGAGCCAAGATCGCCCCCCGCCACTCCCGCTCGCCACAGGAGTCACGGGGCGATGGGGGAGACAGCGCTCTCTTCATGCGTACTCGATCGCTGTCATCCACCTCCTCCTCCTCTTTATGCTCCTCTTCATCCTTCTCCTCCATTGTTTAGTCACTACCATTCAATCTCAACCTCTCTCTCTCTGTCTCTCTCTCTCTCTCTTTCTCTCTTTCTCTCTCTCTGTGGATTTTGTCATACACTCTTCCACACCTGTCTCTTGACACCTGTGCTTATTAAGTGACAATGCCACAAACATTCTTTTTTTTTCAGTTTGCTATGTCTGCTTTAGTCGTTTGTTCTTGTAAAGTATTGTTAGTTTGTTTTGTAAGTGTCGAGGTAAACACTTGACAGTTTCACTGTGTTTGTTTTGTCTCTGGTGTCCTTGACTGTCTCTTAGCATGTTGTTGACGTCTCTGAGAAGTGTGTGTCTGAGAGCTTTGTAGTAGTGCACATCAGGAAGTTGCATTTCCAGCTAACGGAACAAACAAGCGACTGGATAGGATGCAGACAGCCCTGTTCAACCACAGAGGTTATCCCAGTGCCATTGTCATTGCAATGCAATTAATTGACACGGAATGCTGTTTGCGGATGTTTGCATTTGCATGTTGCATCCACGGAAGACAATCTTTCCAGGGGCTCATTCCATTTTACTATGCTGTGTACACACATAACGATCAGTAGGCTAGGTTGCTTGCAATTTGGGGATGCTTCTATTTGATCAAACAGCTACATTAGCCACATTGGGATCATTTTAGACAGATAATACACCTCAAAAGAGTCTTGGAGTTACTGATTTATCTAATTTCCCAATAGCTGTGGGACCATAAAGATCGTAAAGCTTAATAATCGCCCACAGCAGTTTTAAAGGTAGACTGCTGTGTTTTCAGCTTTTCTGATGTGCACTCCCGCAGAAGAAGACTTCACTGTTTTCAGTTTTACTCTATAACTCTGTGTGTTCATTTACTCGCACTGTGTTGTACTGACCTCATCAGTTGTGAGAGTGTTTGTCTGAGTGTGTGTGTGTGCGCGTGTGTGCGTGTGTGTGTCTGTATGTCTGTTTTGGTGTGTGCTACTCTCATCCTCTCTTCATTTTACAGACTCATCGCCACTCCACTCCTCCTCCTCATCCACCACTTCCTCCTCCTCCTCTGCTCCCCCTCACTCCCTCCCGCCTGCCTTTCCCGAGGACAATGACGAGTTTAGTGACTTTATGCAGGGGCCCGTAGAGGCGTCATCCACCTCCTCCTCCTCTTCCTCCTCCGCTGTTCCCCAGCCCTCGTTCCCCACGGCCCAGCTTCCCCCTCAGGGTTCTGTCCCCGCCCCCAACCCTCTCCTCCAATCCCAGCCCACCCCCACTGCCGTCCATCACTCTTCTGTCATCTCCAGCTCCCAATCTGCATTCCAAGGTAAACTACTGTGTTCTTTCCTTTTTTTCTTTAGTTTTAGCATTTCTGTTTTATGTTCATTTTTAGTCCAGTCCGGTCTCATCACTCACTGGCTTACTCCCTCCCCGTAACCCGTAGTAACTGGTACTCCCGGGAGAAAAGGCGGGGGGGGGGGGTTGGGTGGGGTGGTAAGGGGGGGTAGTTGTGGGAGTGGGGTATTTATGTGTGGGTAACTCACAGCGGGGAGGTGTTTAGGCTCAGCAGGCTCTCCATAGCTCAGTGCTCTCAGTGCGAGGGGGGCTGTGGTGCTCTTACGTCAGCGCTGCGCCCGGAGAGGCCTGGGCCCTGCTCACAGACAGCCTGGCATATGGAGCCCCGAGGCCCAGGGGCAAGCCCGCAGTAGCAAGTAAACAACCCTAAACGCTCAGCTTAGCTCAGCACACACTTAGAAACACACACACAGAATGACATTCAACCACACACACACACACACACACACACATTCAGACAGACACAGGCACACACACACTCAAAACACACACACATGCAGACACACACACACACACACACACACACACACACTGGTTGTTAGGCCTGTGATTATGATTGGTTGTCCAAGATGGGCAATTACTGTTTATCCTTGGGCCACCTCTGTGAAGACATGGCCTATCAGAGTAAGTGGGAAGGACTCTCCGTCTCCTCCCTGACCTCCAGACACAGTTAAGATTCTCCCCGGCAGCCCCTACTCTGATCTCCCCTGTAATTAGTCATCTCCGATGAGGGAGGAGACGAAAGCTGAAGGACCAGGACTGGGCATCAGCAGAGAAATCTCTCGGCCGAACGCCGTGTGCTCTGCTCCTACTAGCGTAATTCCTGGAATTCCGCCCCCGTAATCCCTTCAGGGCCGGCTGACCCACTTGCGCTCCGTTTGGAGCCGGCCAATTACATTGGTCTGGAGTGGTTTGACCCCCCCCCTCCCCCCCCCGTGTGCGGGAACGAAAGCGGGCATTGGCTCGAGGACAGGAGTAGGTAAGCGTAAACAACAAGTTGGATGAGAAGAATAACAAAGCTCTTCAGGCCGGGTGTACCGGTAATCATGGGATTATTTAAAGGGTCAGGCCAATGATTTTTTTACTCAACTATTCCACTTGTTGCTAAAAATGTCAATACAGGTGTTTAGAAATGATAAAGGCAAAATTAGCCTTGGTAGTCTAGCAAGCCTAAAACAGCAATCTTACAGCGAATAGGCAGGTCAGATTTGACAGTCTGAAACGGATTTATTGCTGTAAACATGACATGCAATCCCTATCTAACTGCACTCCAAATAAGGGACCCAAATTTGAAAAGCAGGCGAGGTGCAAAGTCTGTCAACAAGCAAAGTTCATCGTTCAATTACTCAAAAGAAAAGTGTCAATAAGTGTCAATAAAATGTCATCCCATCCTATCCCATTATTGTTTTGTGCAGTCCCAGAGAGCTGCTAAACCACTAGCTGCAGATCAGCAGAGCCACCTACATCACCTTGAGGGTTTCTCAAAGTAAAACATTAAGGGCATCATTAGTAGTTCCACCATCAAATGATCTCTACGGCCTTAGTTAATCAATTTGTAGTCATTTCAAGTTATCGTTTTATCTGATTTAAAGACATTTTTTTTGGATGGAGTAGAGTTCCATGCTCCCCTCTTTAATGTGCCGTTTATGATCTGCTGAACAGCAGATTAGGTCTGTTTACTGTTCCACAGCACATACCTTGAAACAGACTTGCAGTGTGTAAGTGTTGTGGGTAGGTGAGCGATCAGGGAAAGCCAAAAGGAGGGTGGGGGGTGGGCAACAACAACAACAACAACAACAACTACTGGGTTCTTAACTTCTCCTCACCCACCACCCCAGGCCCTTCCTTGGAAGAGAAACTGTTCTCGTCCTGCGACTTGACCGCTCACGGCAAAGCTCAGGTCCACTTCAAACAGCACAAGCCCCTAGCCCACCTGGGCTCACGGGCTGCCTCTTCGGGCCAGGCCCAGTTCCAGCCCAGCACCAAGGCCCGCAACTGGGCCCAGGCCTCGGAGGACCTGAGCTCAGCGTTCGTCACCACGGAAACAAGCCCAGAAGCTCCAGCATCAGCATCAGCAGCCCCTGCTGAAGACAAACCGGCTCCTGGCCAAGGCGACGGTCCAGCCCAGGCTACAGGCATCGGTGGTGAGGAGAGCGAGGTCTTTGGGTTCTTCTCTTGGGCCTTGTCCCTTCTGGGGCTCCTGCCGACGTGGCTTGCTGCCATATTACCTTATTAACCCCCTCGCCTGGTGAAGGTTCTTGCTGTCTCACTCTCCTCTCTTTCACTCTCTTACTAATATTCACAAGCCACCTGGGACACACGGCACCAGTGGAAGGCACCGGTTGGTTGGCATGGCGATGACTGCGATTGATTTTTTTTTCCGTTTGTTTGTTTGTTTGTTGTTATTTCATTGATTTTATAAACTGTGGCATCCGATAATCAGACCATTTCAAGCCTCATCCAATCATTGAAATCATTGTCAGTCTACCCTGAATACAAATTAAAAAACCACACGCTACTAACCCTTTTGGCACATGCATGGGATTGTTGTATGCCTTTTCCAAGGAGTCTCTAGACTGGATTTTCTAACCAAATGAGACATTTTCTGTGTGCAGCAGCAGAACCACCCGAGCATCTTTAAAGTCTGCTGATTCTCTAGAGTTTCCTTGTGACTCCTGAATACGATGAGTCAGACTACTCTCACACACACACACACACACACACACACACACTCAGCACGCTGGCACAGCAGAGAGCCCCTTTGGGAAAAGCTAACACACACTTACACACCTGATTCTACTCGAGGCTACCTCTTTCTCTAAATCACCTGCTTTTCCCTCTCTCTCTCTCTCTCGCTCTCTCTGCATTCGCTCTCTCTCTCTACTCTAGCGTGAACTTCCAGAATGAGTTCACCAGACAGACAGGTCGTGCCACTGGGCTCCATGTGTCTACGGAGTCTGGGATTTTGTTGTTCTGTATTTCTCAGACTACTGTAGTCCTCACTCCTGTCTGCCTCTGGTTGAGTGGGTGTCCTTCCTACTGTGTAACACTGTCAGCGTTGACTTCCTTTCTCAGTCGATCACATTCTTTCAGGAGATTTCGGATGCCCGATCACTTGCACTGAGCTGCCTGGTTTCTAACCCACACGATTGAATTGATGGAGCTGTCTGATTTCTAACCCACACGATTGAATTGATGAAGGAGCTGTCTGATTTCTAACCCACACGATTGAATTGATGAAGGAGCTGTCTGATTTCTAACCCACACGATTGAATTGATGAAGAAGCTGTCTGATTTCTAACTCACATGATTGAATTGATGAAGGATGAATTAAATAATGAATGAATTAATTAATTAATTAACGGGTGAACAAATGGAGTAAAGGGCCGGGATCAGGCTCTTACTTGCCAAAACAGACTTTTGCTGCCTCCCATGTCTATCTCTATCTGTCACTCACTTTGTTGGACAGTTCGTTCCAATTTCCCAGAATCCTCTCTGCCTGCGGCATGTTTGTATTTGTCAGATTTATGTTATTCAGTGGAGTTAATAGGAACAGATTAGCTAGCGTCAGCCATTATCGTCATCCCCCTCATACCCAGAGGAAATTTTTGGAGATGCATGGTTGTCACATGCTAAGTGATGAGAAAACAAGAGACTACTTCCAAGGCTGTTCACAAAGACTGGCCACCCAGGCCCTTCATGTGATAATCCTTCAGTTAGAATGTACAGACAGGCTGGGTAAGATACTTAATGTGGTGGCTGCAGTATGTATTTGTGAGAGGACTGGATATTAGACTCATTAAGATGCTGTAAGCTGCCCTCCCAACATTATTAGAGGGAAATGTTGGTGTTTGTGTGTGTGTCACACAGATGTGAGCAACATACACACACCAAATGTGAAAGAGTGAGTGTGAAAGTGTGTGTGTTTGTGTGTCTCTGTTAGCAGGTGTGGGGGTGTACCCACAGCAGGAACATCTGCAGCCCATGGTGCCCTCTTGGCTTTACAACGACAGCCTCATCCCAGGTGAGACTAGCATGGCATCCTTTACACACTCACTAGACAACCTAGTGTACAGATGCTTTCTACATTACACTAAGCATGTTTTATATACAGTAAGGGTGCGTGATCTGTGACTGTAAGAGCTAGATTAAGTCAAGAATCGACTAGGTGTGTGTGTTTGTGTGTGTGGTATTCGGCAAATTGTTGCTGCGTCTGAGTCTGAATGCTCATTACTGATTGTTGTTTATGTGTGACGTGTCCTGCAGAGATGTTTAAGAAGGTGCTGGAGTTCACCATGACGCCCGCGGGCATCGACACAGCAAAGCTCTACCCCATCCTGATGTCGTCGGGGTTGCCCCGAGAGGCTCTAGGGCAGATCTGGGCCCAGGCCAACCGCACCACGCCAGGCAAGCTGACCAAGGAGGAGCTCTACACCGTCCTCGCCCTGATAGGGGTCGCACAGGTAGACTATTCGCTTCATGCTAGGAATGATGGCTCTTCTTCTTTCATGCAGTGTGGCATGACATGGGTGAAACACTTCAGCCCCTCGAGAATTGTTTATGGTTTGTAGGTTAGGATTAGTTTGTCTAATTGAGGTTAGTAGTAATAGTAATGTAAGAGACTTGCACTGTAATATTGACATAGAAAATGTTTGATTTGCTTCCATGGTCAGAAAAATCACCTGCAAGGTTAGAGGAATTATTTTGTTTTAATTAAACTTTTAAGACCATGTTAAATGGGTCAAATGACAAAGACAGCTTAAGAAGACTTCAGCATTTAACATTGAAATTGGACGGCATTGTCATAATTGTTTCTCAAAACTGTGTGCATTTTTTTTAATTCATTAATATGGCAGATATTTGACTTTTCTGACACTGTCACTTCGCCGTTTACTCATTTACATGTAAATGATCAAACTAATTAGGCCTTGAATAGTGTTTCATCCAATTATGGCAATTGTGTCCAGGTCAGAAAAGGGACCTGTTGCCTCAGTCCTAATTTGTGATGAGGTGCATTGTGATTAACGTCTGTTAACCTCCTAATCCTCCATGAATTTCATGGTTGGTGTCAGATGGGTCTCGTAACTCATAATGCTAATCGATACCTAGGCACAACATGGCATATTATGTTAAACTGATACCCTCTACACACACACACACACACACACACACACACATACAGACTACACCTAAACATTAAAAAGAGAATAGCTCTGCTCATGGGACCAGAGGGATAATTGGAAAACAGATGAATGTCAGCCTATAACCACATCCCTATATAAAATACATCCTCAGACACACACACACTCACTCACACACAATCTGTCTCTCTCTTTCTCTTTCTCTCGCTTTCTCTCTCTCTCACTCACACACACACAGACACACACACACACACACACACACACACACACACACTGTGTCTGTGTGTGTAGGTCATATAACCGTACCAGAGGGTCTTGTGCTTAGCATGCAGAGACACACATGCACACACATTCTGTGTGCACAGGTGAGCTTATCCCCCATGGCCATATGCCCAACACACATACACACAAACACACACACACACACATACACACACACACACACACACACATACACACCCACACACATACACACACCCACACACCTTGAATATATATATGCACACCTGTCCCACACTAACTGTGTGCATAGGCACATACAATGTTTGCCCCTTGTGTATGTACACTACATGCACACTCACACACACAACACGCACACACTCACATGCACACATACACACACATACACACACACACACACACACATACACACCCACACACATACACACACCCACACACCTTGAATATATAAATGCACACCTGTCCCACACTAACTGTGTGCATAGGCACATACAATGTTTGCCCCTTGTGTATGTACACTACATGCACACTCACACACACAACACGCACACACTCACATGCACACATACACACACACACACACACACACACACACACACACACACACACACACACACACACACTCTCTGCTGGTGGGAGTTGTTTTATCTCCTCAGGCTGGCGGCTGACAGCCAGCCCCTTGGGAGATAAAGAAATGGAGAGAGAGAGGGGAAAAAGAGAGAGAGAGACGAAGTGTTTGTGTGAGAGTGAGCTGGTAATAACAGGCGTCTTTTTCTAATGCAAATCTCTCCTGTCCTGTGGGACACTGCTCTCCGGAAACAGTTGGTAATGGCTGGCTAAGTGTGAAACTTGACTTTAATGAATAATTGAGGGAGGCATCTCTCCCTCTGTCATTCCCCCCCATTCTCTCTTTCTTTTTCCTCTCCCCCCACCTCTACGCTGTCTCTCCAGCTTTCTCTCTGTGTCTGTTTCTTTTGTTCTTGCTCATTCTTCTCTCATTCTCCTTGTCCTTTCAACCTTGTTCTCTCCATCACTGTGGAGAAAAGAAAGGAAAGGGGAGAAAATGAGTGAAAGGGCAGAGGAAAAGAGACCTTCCTGTGTTTTTGCGCTCGCCTCAGAGCTTTAATTGCTGCCTTACAGTGCACTCGCTCCTCTCTCTCACACACACACACACACACACACACACACACACACACACACACACACACACACATAAATGCACACCTAGAAGACAAGCACGCTGTGTGTTCTAGCCCTGTGTTTGAGGCCACCTGTAGCACAGCCAATCAAGCCCAAGGTCACCCCTGTGAGATGGACGGCTCTGACAGGGGTGGTGGCAGGTGGCGTTCTGGGGCGCTTCTCCTCTGTGAAAGTCCCTGTCAGTGTCCGAGGCTCTCAGGCATCACACGGGCGTTGTGAATGCCCACTGTGACCTGCCTCTCCTCTGCCACACCGAAGATCAGTGCAGGAACATGAAATACTGATAGCCGTCGGGTGTGTTGCTGACTGCTGTACTGCTGTGGCACTATGTCAGACCTGGGTATGGATATGCCAAACAGTCCACAAGGATCTTCATAGTGTAGCCTGGCATTTCTTTCAGTTCCGTTTTTAAATGATAACACTAAAGCAAAATGTGAAAAATTAAAAGAGGTGTCTTCAGTGTATGTTGTCATGTTGTGATGAAGTCCCCTTGAAGAAGTGTACATTTTTATCTTCTTTGTCACTCAGTACATGTATTTTTACTTGAAAATTGATCATCTATGGGTGTATGAAGTGAAGTATGAAGTTTATATTTTCTCTCATCCTCCTCCAGAGTGGCATCCCGGTGATGAGTCCCGACATCCTGAACCAGTTCCCCTCTCCGCCCGTGCCCAACCTGCCAGGCCTCACCATGGCCATGCCCGCCGTCATGTCCCAGCACCAGCCGCCAATCATGGCCCAGCCGCCCGTCTCCATGGCGATGCAGAACCCCACACCGGCCGTCTCTATGGCCATGCCCACTGCAGCGCCGGCCATCTCCATGGCGATGCCAACTCCTGTGGCACCCGTCATTGGCATGACCCCTAACCCTCCAACAGCACAGCCCACATCCGGCTTCATTGCCAGCTTCCCTCCGGTACAGGTGAGGAAGGCGGGCCACACACCACCCCCATTCAAAGGGTGTCAATGGGAGGGCATTCATGTCAGCCTATAGACCTTTCTCACAGCGGCCATTTTGGTTTTGGTACTCATTTATTTTATTGTATTTGTGGGTAACAATATATATATGTTCACAACAGCCATTTTCACATAAAATGATAGGGCAAGCACAGATGTTACTTAATATATTTCATGTCAAAATGGCTGCTATGAAAAAAGTCCATTCAGGACCTTCTGTCCATTCAGTGACGAAGATGCTAAAAGGCTTGTTCACTCACAATGTATGTTACTGTATATTTTTAGAGATTCATGATGAAGTGATGTATTAAGCCAAAACTGAGACGTAATTTGAGACAAATTCTCTAATGACCTATATAAAATTAATAGCTGTGGTGAGTCTTGGCATATCTGCACCCTGTGTAGTTGAATAGATTGTTAGCTTTTTAGCATATGTGACATATGTCCACTCCTAGAATGATGCTCCCCTGTCGGTGTCTACCATGCATCTGAAGAATGCTTTGTCCAAACCTGAAAGAATGTCATATTGGCGCTAGAGCTGACTTGTCATTTGTCTTTTTGCTGTCGGTATCTTTTCAGGGGACCAAAGCGGCAGATGACGACGACTTCCAGGACTTCCAGGAGGCCCCGAAGGCAGGTGGAGGAGACGACTCGTTCGCCGACTTCCAGAGCGACTCAGGGAGCTCTTTTCCGGCTGCAGCCGCCCCTCAGAGCAGGTAAAACCCTAAAGGCCCAAGGACACTTCTACAGATGCGGTCTACGCACTGAAATGGTGACGCAAAATTTGTCATTTGTCAAGTCTGTTCCATACGGCCTTTCTGTGCGCCGTGCTTCCGTGCAAAACTGGACCTGTAGTACAGCGCTGATCTAGTAAATGGGGGTTATGCATAACTGTATGACCCTACAGCAGTGTTTCTCAAACTTTTTCAGACCAAGGACCACTTAACCAATAAATAAAAAAAAATCACGGACCGCCTAGCTAAAAAAAAAAAAAAAAAACAGTAGACCTACTTCAACAGTATATTACACAATAGGCCTACTCTCTGAACCACCTTGCTTATTGTCTTGGCAACTTGCTTATTGTGTCAGAGGATTCATATGATTGAAACTAGCGTAGTGTTGCAGAACTGTTTGGATTTACATACAAGGTTCAATTTACAAACAATAAACAATTCATCTATATTATATTTTACCACGTCTGCTCGCGGACCACTTGGGATAGCTTGCAGACCATAACCGTTTCCCTCAGACAAGAAAAATCCGCAATCAGCGATGAGAGGGGAAGATGAAACCGAAACTTATTGTGATAAACAGAAGTGGCAACACCGGCAAACATCAAAAAAGCAGTTGAAAAATGCAGCGCAGGTAGATCCACATACATTGTTTCCTGACTGTTGATGCTGTTTATTGTCGGTTTGTAAAGTTCAGGCGAAGTAGGAAGTAATGTTAGGAATCTCTGATCAATGTGATTGGTACAGACTGGACCAATTATTTCAAAGGTAGCGCCTGTCGCAATGCAAATGTTGAAAACGTTTCCCAGTTTGGATTTTTCCAGACTAGTATAGCATATGCGCAGAAGTATACTCGTTGCTTAAGGGAGACCAAGATAAGCAAGTCACAAGATCAGGAAGTTCCTTCAGTCAAAGGAACATGATGGTGTAGGTCTACACATGGTGTAGGTCAGTATGAGCACTTTCAGCCTGTAGACTTGGATTCAGTTCAAACTCAGATTAGAGTTACTTCTCTCCCTCTATTCAAAACACCAGCCATTCTCAGTATGCGTGAATTGGCGTTTGCTGAACTGTACACTGCCAAGCAAAATTATGTTTTCTGATTACATATCATTTGATTTCATGATCTCATGAACTGTGAATTGCCTGGTGAATGTCAGAGTGCAGTTCTGGAGAAAGGATTTGTCAGCATAATAATGGCTTGCATGATCATTGACATTGTACAGCACACCCTACATATTGACTCAGTGGTTTGAGTCCACTCCTGAAGGGCATTCAAATTAACATTTGTGGCGAACACGTTTCTCTGGACTGTTAAAGTTGATTGATTTTGTATTGAACATTACAACTCACTGGTAACCCAGCTACCATGTATGTTTGCGGAGAACTCAAGGCAAACAGAAAACCAGAGAGGGTTGATCAAGGATCTTTGAGAAAACTGTATGCAAACGGATGTCTGCGAATGTGAACACAATTCTGACCTCAGCTCCCACACCACACCTCCCTTTCCTCCGTCTGTCCGCAGTCTCCTCCCTCGGAGAGTCGGTCGGAGCGGTGTGCGGGAGCTGGTCCATTGTTTGGCCGCTGTAGCATTTCTCTCTCCCACCGCTGCCCCCATCTCCTGGTCATGCCGATAAGGCCTCCTTTGTAACGCCGTGTAATAATCTGCCTGGGCTAACAATTAGGCCGTGCCATGGCTGTTAATGAATTCATTTTAGTAGGATTACAGATAAGCTCATTTTCCCCAGTTGTCCCTTTGTGGTCTGTATGTGTGTGTGTGTGTGTACATGTGTGTGTCTCAGACTCTGTTTAACGGGGTCCTCAAAAAGAAAACTGCTCCGAGGGGTCTGGAGCTATCTAGGAGGGGAAGGCAGAAGGCAGCTGAAAGGCAATTATCTTTTGGTTTTGCTGCCTAAACGAATAAAAAAAAAGAAAGAAAGAATAAAGAAAGGATAGCGTATCAATGTGACAGACAATACTCGTTCAACAAAGCGTGCGTCACTCCTCAGCCTCAGACACGAGAGCGCTGTTGTTTACGGAGGCTGCATCTGTCGCTCCCAGGAGCACAGGATCACTGTCTAATTAAAAAAGAGGAGGAGAAAGAGAGAGAGAGAGAGAGAGTGTGTGTGAAGAGTGTGTGTGAAGAAGTGAAGGAGTAAATCAGGGAGCTGACAGATTAGGGAATCAAGAGGAAGGAGAGATCATCTCTGGCCAGGGCCCTTGTTGTAGGTTGAGGACAGGCAGGTGTTTCCAGGCAGCGTTGGTGACTCCCAGAATCCCTTGCAGCGTTTGATTTCTCTTATCTCATACACAGGTGACCAATCAGTTTGAGAAGCTATGGGAGGGATCATTGTATTTTAATGGGATTTTTTTTCCCCCTGTGCTATCAAAGAGAGCGAGTGATAGAGAAAGCCGAGTGGAGAATAAATGAACGAGGTGCACAGAAAGAAAGCGAGGGCCAGGGATGGGGACAGGGAGAATGAGTTTGGCCCTGATGCTAATATTCCCGTCTCTCTCTCCCCCAGCGCTCCCGCCATGCTGACGCCCGTGTCTGGATCTTCATCCTCCTCATCGTCAGACAAGTACGCCGCTTTCAAGCAGATGTCTGTGGAGCAGCCGCCAGAGCCTGCACCTCCTGCCTCAGGTATGGACCTCACTTTCTCTTCAGAACGGGCCTCTAGAACAACATACATGTACACTTATACACATATACACATGCACTTTTACATGTAACATAACTTACGTAACGTAACTTAAAACCAAATAACAATACATTTATGTGGAACTTAGCACGCTCTGTTATCCAAAGCAGTATTCTGCTTTCTGGTATCAAATATGTTTGGGTTTTAGAGGACATGAACATTTTACTTGACAATTTAAATGCAGTAGGGTAAGCGTTGTTGCTTTATTGTTTGTTTGTTTGTCCTCCGTTCCTAGATGGTGGGGATAAATACAGTGTGTTCCGATCGCTGGAGCCCACAGTGGAGCGGAAACCCGTAGGTAAGTCCCAACTCCGCTCCCTCACTCCGTATCAGTAGACAAAGCCTTCAGTCAACAAAGCCTTAGTCAAACAAAGGCCTTCAGGTGTGGAGTCGTAACCTCAGTCAGAGCAGTAATTGTAATGCAGTTGGAGCAACAGAGGGTTTTTTTGTGCGTGTTCAGTCTTTCAGATATTCAGCTCACAGGCCTACACAGCCTTTGGGTCCCTGGGTTTAAGTTCAACAAGCCCGTGCGAAAATCCATCTGTGTTCCAGCTTTACCCATTTTGGTATTATCCCAGCAAGAACTAAACAGGAGGATTTTTTGCCATCCCAGCCAGACTACCGTAGACATCAGAGGGTTTTAGTTGTTACCAAGCTAGGTGTTTTGTTTCCTTTCTTTTCATAAATCAGGAAATAGCTAAACTGTGGATTTTAGCCACCTGAGCCAGACTACCATAGACACCTGAGCCAGACTACCATAGACACCTGAGCCAGACTACCATAGACACCTGAGCCAGACTACCATAGACACCTGAGCTAGACTACCATAGACACCTGAGCCAGACTACCATATGAGGCCAGCTCCCATAGACACCTGACCCCAACTACCATAGACACCTGAGGCTGACTAACATAGACACCTGAGCCAAACTACCATAGACACCTGACCCCAACTACGATAGACACCTGAGCCAGACTACCATAGACACCTGAGGCCGGCTCCCATAGCCATCAGCTGGTGTTAGTTGTTCCCAGGTTAGATGTTCTCCTGTTTTCCTGTTTTCCAAGTCGATTGGCCTGCTAATGTGCGTTGTGCTTGATGTTCCCCCCTCACTAGAACAGAGTCCACTGACCCCAGCTCTCGGGGCCCCAGTAAGTCCTGCGTGCAGTGCAGTGGCTTCACTGTCCACTCCTCAACTGTGTTTTTCCTTCTTTACTCCACTCCGCTCTCCTCTTTTGAGGTGTTCAGCCACCTGGTGCAAGCACCTTCTTCTGATCCACAGCCTCTTCACTGGAACTCGCTTTCTGCGGGCGCTGTGGCTCAACAGGCTACAGCGCCTGTACCACATTTGGGACCAAGTGCCCATGGGGACCCGGCTTCGAGTCCGACTCGGCTCATTTACCGTTCCCACCCCATCTCTCTCTCTTCCACTCACTTCCTGTCAGTCTGTTTACTATCTTATCAGGAAAAAAGCTCAAAAATATACTTGGAACTGGAACTGGAACTACAGTAGCTCTCACTTGATGAGATGGTCTGCCCAAACTGAGAAGAACATCTCCTTTTGACGTTCCCTTTTGACTTCCTTCCACCCAGTCCTCCAGGATGGGGCTCTTTTTTCATGTTGTGTGCTGTGGTGTCTTTTGGCCCATTGGATCAAGCTCATGAATATCTGGGAAACCATGTTGTTCATGTTATTTGTGGTCTGTGTGAAGTTTTGCATGCGTGTTAGTGTGTCACTGCCCTTTTCAGATAGTTGGAGGAAAACTAATGACCACTTCTTTGGTGTTGTTTTTGGTCACTGCACGTTCTGTACATTATACATGTCATAGCATTCTGTCCCAACCCTCTTGCTCTCCTGTTTTTCTCGCAGGTGAAGGATTTGCCGACTTTAAGTCCGTCAGTGTTGACGATGGCTTCACCGACTTCAAGACGGCCGACAGCGTCTCTCCACTAGAGCCGCCAGACCCCGCCAAAGTCTTCCAGCCCGCGTTCCCCCCTCCCACCTTTCCCCCTCAGCCTCACTCTCTGTCTCAGCAGGCTTCGGCCCCTCTCTCTCAGCCCCCCCGCAATCCCCTCAACATGGCCGACCTGGACCTCTTCTCCTCGGCACCCTCTTCCTCCTCCTCTTCCTCTCTCCCCACCTCGGCGCGTCCGGCCGAACCCCAGGCCCAGGCGCCCTCTCTGCTGCTGCCGCCGGCCCAGGGAGGCACCGCGGGAACCACAGACGACTTTGGCGACTTTGCCCTCTTCGGTTCCTCTTCCTCCGCAGACGCAGTGACGGGTTCTGGCACCGCCGGGGTCGGCTCGGTGTTGGCGGCGCAGCAGCAGCAGCAGCAGCAGCAGGACGATTTTGCCGACTTCCTGGCGTTCGGAAGCTCGTCGGAGTCCCACGGAGGCAGCGGTGGGCCCCAGAGGCAGCCCAGCTTGGGCTCCTGCTCCGGCCCTGACCGCTACGACGTCTTCAAGCAGCTGTCCCTGGAGGGAGGCCTGGGCTCCGCGTACAACGACGACAACGCCAGCGGCAACGGTAAGGACAGCATCGGCGGCGGCTGCAGCGGGCTCTCGGGCGGCGGCCTCTCCGGCTCCTTCTCCTCACCCCGCGGCAGCGACGTGGCGGCCGACGACTTCGCCGACTTCCAGGCGTCGCGTCTGGGCATGGGCACGACGGCGCTGGGTGGCTCGGTGTCGGACCGATGCAGCCCGGCCGAGCGTGCCTTCCGGCAGGCCAAGGAGGACTCGGCCTCGGTCAAATCCCTGGACCTGCCCTCGCTTGGCGGCAGCAGCAGCGGTGGCGGCGGCGGCCGCGAGGAGGACGCCCTGTCCCTGCAGCTGGACCTCAAGCTGGTGGAGGCTGGCGGAGACCTGCGCCACGGCGCGTCCGACAGCTCGCTGGACCTGCCTGGTCTCTCCGCCCACCAGCCACACGCCGCAGGTGAGGAACTGGTGCGCCTCCTCTGGTGAGGCCACGCCTTCTGCCTACCCGTAGGCTGCCTGTAGACCAATCCCCTCTCTCGACCTCTCATTTCTAGTCCGACCCCCTATCAGTTCTCTCGTAGATAACCCAGCCCTGGTATTGGTAGGCTCCAGTCAGAGAAGCAGCACAGCAATGTTAGCGTTAGCATCAGCTAGCATACCTGGCTCTGCATGCACATCACCTAACCTCATCATCGCATATCACATCACCCCCCCCATAACACTCATATCGTGCCATCGTCTCCTTCCTGTTGTGCATTGCTCAACTGTACAGTTTGTACAGTTACACATTAATGCATATGCATTCGTTTATGTGTGTGTATATTTAATTATTTATACATATTTATTGAGGTATGCCAAGTTGCTGGCTTTATTTATTTATTTATTTATTTATTCATTTGATTGATGGCAGCAGAGTTTGGATCGTTTTGCACGCTGTTCTCTAAATGGCTTTCTATCGTGGTGCTCTTTCTTGTAAGTTAGTGTGATGCACCTGCTAATAGATGTTTAATTCATACCACAGCTCCACAAACGACTAAGAAGTAAAGAAAAGAAGACAAAGTTGCCTGGAGCCACATATGTTGAAACACAGTGTAAACATGTCTTTAGTGCGTCGTACCACTATTCTATACAGTAACACATCACGTCACTGTGCTAGCATGAGCATGGACCGTTCGTAGATAAGGCAAAAGTTAGCAGACAAAATAACTCACTATAATCCGAGCAGTGATTAAAGTTTGTGCCAGTGTAGCCTCTATACTGCTCAGTTCTCCGCACGGAACAACTGAAACCTAAACAACCGAATGGTTGTTTTCACCTGTAGTTTTTATTTCCAGATCGTAGCTCAGGTATTACAGCCTGTTGTAACTTAATATATTTCCGCAACTCTCTCGATAGAGCCAGCTTCTGTATCAGGACCGGCAATGTAATTTTAAAGATTGTGTCCATGTACTCCGATACAGTATATCCGATCCTGATCTATCTGCGATAGCATCTACAGTCGAGTGGTGTGTACGCTCCCACTCACTCGATGACCCCGTGGTCCAGTGGCACTCAGCTGAGCTCCCTATGCCAGGGACGACTATCTAGGCCAGTGTAGTGTTTACCATCCCATCTGGTATGCCACGAATCCCAGGCTTGTCGGAGCACTTCACTGAAGCCCCCTCTGAATGTAGAGAATAGAGATCAGCAGGTGGCCACACCGTCTCAGACGTTTCAGAAGCACACTCGGAGATGGGAAGTGTTAGTGCACACGCTACGGCACCATGCACTTGGCATGCATCGGCTGTTTCTTAGCTGAGCGGTTTTCTTCGCACTTGGCCGATTCGTTTCATTTGAGTGTTGTCATTGTCGTCACCGCCGTCACTGTTGTATTCGTTGGGTTTCCATTGCGAGAATGAGGCCAAAGCCTTTTCTTTTCTTTCCTGCATGCTCGCAAACTTGAAGATGAATTCAGTTGGTGTCGGCGCTAATGGATATTCCGTTCAGCTCCACCCCTCAGTCCTCCACAGACATGCACACAGCCTCCGTTATTTATATATTCGCCGCGCTACTTCTTTCCTCTCCCTCTCAAGGGCCTGGGGTACTCAGCCTCCATTCAAGATCTCTTACCGTGTGTGTGTTTGTGATGGCTCTGTGAGAGAGTGTGTCTGCATTTTTATGTGTGCATATGTTCTGTGCGTTTTTGGCACGTGGGCTTGGAAGTGTGTGTGTGTGTGTGTGTGTGTGTGTGTGTGTGTGTGTGTGTGTGTGTGTACTCATATCTGACACATATCTCATTTGTGAGCCAACATTCTCATATCTGTCCATTTCCACGGTCCTCATCATGGTGTTGTTCCCTCGTCCATAACACAACAAGCATATCAGGATCACGTGGCCCCACATCTTCAGTCCCTTAATACCACCTTCATACACACCCTCGTACAATCTGTTTGCCCCCGACCACCAAATTCAGGCCTTTGATCGACCCACCCCCTTATCCTTATGGAATGTCCTAATTAATATATCTGCATATATCCAGTTAGGTCACTGGAGCAATGTTCCTAAAGCTCTTATCTAGCCAGCTGCCCTTCATTCTTTAGTACTCACTTCCTCCGTCTCTCACACTCTGGCCCATATACCTCTGATGATCTAGTCGGCTGGTGCTCCCTCACTGAAGATCGTAAAGAAAACCATAGCAGTATTTTGTCTTTTAGGGGGACTAGAGGCTCGTAAGAGTCACAGTCACTTGCACTGTGCACCTGAGTATTTGCCCCTAAAAGAGACCGTATTTATTTGCACCCCAACTCCACCACTACATATTGTGCGGTGTGCAGTGTTCAGGAATGCAGCTGTACAATTGAGCCCGGTTTGAGAAAAAGTGTTACGATCCTTCCTACCGACTTCATGTCTGGACTGGTTTGTTTACCCAAGAGGAGTGGAACCCCCATCTTGCCTTGCTTATGCTGCAGTGTGCCTGCCTTTTTTCCAATTTGTGAAATTGACAAGAAAACAAACGAGAAAACAAAACAAAAGAAGTATTGTAGGATGAAGTAGGGTTGCATTTGTGTTTGTATCCTGCGTGTCTGTAAGATCAAAATGTTTATATTAAAGAACGGGGAAAAAAAATAGAAAAAAATGCAAGACTGTATACATATGAATTTAATAGTGTATTTTTTAATACAGGAATAATATATGATATACTTTTAATTTATTTTCACTATCACTAGACGTCTCGATTGTGTTTCCGTAAAGTATTTGTGTCCGAACCTATTTATCCGACTGTAAGTGAAAGTATTTTCTAACGGTTTCCTGACCTGAGAATTATGGGAGAGAAGCAGTGCTCTTTTTGCAGTTGAGGCTTTTTAACCCTTAAAGGTGTAGGTTTTTGAACATTCTAAGTTCCGCAACAATTGAAGGTTCTAAAATTCTATGTTGAATTCAATGAACCCAGATATTCTTTAGAACGTTCATTTCTCAACATTTCCATCACACCGGTGTGACGGTACTCCTTTAAGGGTTAAGCATGGCAGTCACACACCTGCAAATAACTCCATTACCGTCTCTGACTGCTCATCGAACAGTGTAAATTGTTCCCATATTATCATCCCTGTGGGTGTTCTGTAGCAATGAGCCATGTTAGTTTGAATCTCTCTGCGCTCTTTGCTTGTTCTCTACAGGAGTCGTATGGCCCTGATTTGTGCGCATGCCCTAACCTTAATGCAGTCGGCCTCTAAAGTGTCATGGGGGAGTCCGTCGACGGACCACCCAGCTCTCGACGCATGCACAAAGGAGCATAGTTAGTCCGTAATCAAAAGTCGATCTGACTTTTACCAAAGTCTGTGTGTCCATAGGGTGAGATGACAAGAGAATTGGGGTACTACTGTCTCTCTGACCAGCCCAAGTGTGCAGTTTGTACTGTAGGCAAAGTTCAGACAGAGAGACTTTGCAGACAATTGTTTACATCCAAACCTCTTGAGGACCTTAGGGTCTGTTTGCACCACGCAAAGGAACAACCCACAGACTTTAGTACATATCTTAATTCCTTAGACTTCAAAAAAAAAAAAGTTGTAGACTTGCGTCTAGACTCTTTTTGAGATTTTTCTTTAAAATAAAAAAAAAAAGGTCTACAGTGACATGTTGGTGAAAACATAAACAAGAAAGCAAGAAAGACAGGAAATGCTTTCAGGCCCTCAAAGGGTCCTGCGTCTGCCTGCCCTAGGCCATGTACTCTGCTTCAAATTTTGTTCTCTTCATCTGATGAGTGTTCTGTACGAATCTCTTATGTACTTCTTGATCTTAATCTGTTAACCCTCATCTCCACACCTCCCCTGCCCTCTGTAGAAACTGCAGTATGCTTACCACCGATTACTAAAGTCTGTGAATGTGCCTTCTTAATTCTGCTCTCTTGTATCTGATGTTTGGGATTTTCACTCTCCCTACTTCTCTTTTTGCTTTCAGTTTTCCTTCTCTCTCTCTCTCTCTCTCTCTCTCTCTCTTGCTCTTTCTCTTTTTTTGTCTCTCCCTCTTCTACTCACTCTCTCTTCATTTTTAGCCTCTGATCTTTTTTTGTTAATATCATTTGTTCCTTTCTTTGTTCCTTTACTCTTTTCCTTCTCCACTTTTCTCCCTCATAGAAAATCTCGTTTGCTTTTTTGTTCTTCATTTTTTTTCTTCTGACTAGCATGCTCCTGTATATTTAGAACAAAAAACAACAAATCAACCTAAAAACAAACAAAAAAAGAAGAAAAAAAATCACTGTTAGTTTGACAGACTTCTTGTAACAAACCTCTTTCACAGTATTTTGTGACTTCTTTCTCCTCCTTGCTTTCTTCCTTCCTTTCTTTCTTTCTTTCTCTACCAATGTTGTGGCAAATAAACTGAAATAATGGCACAGTCTGACTGCTATAGCCTCTTTTCTCTGCCTCGCCTCGCCTCGCCTCCTCTCCTCCTTAGCGCACACAGGGTAGCCTTAGCTGAGATCCCAGGTGCTCAGGCCCTCTGAGATCTCTCCTTGTCAATTTCACAAATTGCTTGTGCGTACATGTATGTGTGTGTGTGTGTGTATGTATGTATGTGTATGGGTGTCTGTTAGTGTATGTGCCTGTACACGTGTGTATGTGCATGTGTGTATATGTGTACATGTGGAAGTGTACATGCATGCATGCATGTTTTGTGTGTGTGTGTGATGTGCACTTGTATGTGTTGTGTTTTGTCTGTGTGTGAGAGAGTGGACACTGACTTGTCAAGCCACCTGTTGATGACATTGTGTTGGTGGATTTGCCCGTGTATTGTCATCATGCGTAACAATGTGTCTATGTGTTTGAGTGGGCTTGAGTGTGTTTGTGTGTGTGTGTTTCTGTTTTTGACCATGCATTTGTATGTAAGCAGAGCATATGCAAAGTGTGTGTGTGTGTGTGTGTGTGTGTGTGTGTGTGTCTTGTGTGTGTGTGCAATGCATACACGGGTGAGCAAGCTGCATACATTTGATTATATAATATAGCTCATATGTATGCAATTACACTGACCTACTGTACATGTCTGCTGCAGGCTCATTCACACTGACTGTCTCTGCTGGGTTTCTAGCCCTCCACCGCTCCATCATTAATGCACAGGGCCTGGTAGCATAGCACCCTCCACTCCACCCCTGCACACCTGACCTGAGTTGTCTCCTGTCTCCTGTCCTCTCATCTCATCGTCTCGACAGACACATCAGGCCTGACAGGTGGCCCACCTTTGGGGCAGCATTACACACACACACACACACACACACACACACACACACACACACACACACACAAATACACTCACACACACACACAAATACACACACGCACACACACACACACGTACACACACACGATCACAGTCTGTCTGAAGCAGCAAGAGGAGAGGGTGTTTTTAATGTCCGTGTCTGTGGGTTACATGATGACCTTTGTATGTTTGCTAGATAACACAAGCAGGCCGCCGGCGGCAGCTGGTGGAGGTAGATTAAGCCTTCAGGGGTGAGGTGGTCCACACAGAGGGATCTGAGCGGCATCTGGACGCCACATTGCCCAACACTCACTAGAGCAGCCAATTTAGATCAAATACAGAAGAGTCCACAGGGGAGAGGGCAGGGCAGGGCAGTGCACAGGATCTCTGGGCTTTGTGTGGGCAGTGTAGACACTATAAAACAGGCACAGGTTTTGTAGAAGCATCCTTTACTCCAAAAGCTGTAGTGGAAGTGTAAGGGTGACCATTAATGCCTTTTTTGTGTCATATTCGGAAACATCCTTTGTAGGTGAGTGTCACTTACAGTACCAACCAAACATCCCTAGCCCGACGTAGCCAACTCGGGGTTAAATTCAGGCTGGCTTCCAGGCTACAACATCCCAAACATTTGGGGGAAAAAATATTTACTTTCAGATGTTACGCACTTGAACAATCCCTGTGTTGTGTGGATTAAATATGGCTAAAAAAGTAGTCAGTGACGAGAGGTCTTTTGAGCCTCCCATTTTTATGTTTTTCTTATTCACTCACCTCATAGGCTGCCGCTATAAACTAGTAGTATAAAGTAGTAGTATAGTATAAACTTTATACCCTTTTCTGGGATTGTTGCAATCCTAGCCTAATCCAGCCCTAACTAATCTGACTAGCCACTGGAGAAACTGCCTCAGTGGCTGTGTGCGCCTCAACATGATTCCAGAGGGGTGTGGATGTGAAATATCGACATGAGCTGAAATTAATGAGGTGAAATAATGCAATAAGGGCCATTTTTCTCCCAGGGAACAAAAAAATCAGTGTTGGGAAGCTAAATGTGGCGGTTTATCGGTCAGGGACTTAATGGGCGGTGAAATTCAGCACGATGCTAAGAAGTTTGTAATGAAGACAGAAGATCGAGGGGAAATCCGGGCAGTGTATTTTCTGCTGGTTTAAGCACCCCCGAGAGCGAGAAAGCAATCCGAGTGTTTGTGGCCCGTGGCCAGTTTTATGTCCCCAACTCTTTGATCTTAAATCAGAATTGATGACCGTTCCCTACTGGGAATTAGCACAAACACAGCAGAATATCTGACCCCAGATCAGAATTCTTTTTCACTGAGTGGAGAGTTGACGAGCATCCGTCAGATTGAGTGTCCACGTTTGTATGAAACTGTGGAACCTTCCTGCATTCTACTCTGGATTCTTTGATGACCCTTGGATTCAGTTTCATGGCTGTGTCAGCTTTTATTGCCTTTGAGTATTTTCTTTTTCTTCTATGTAGAAAAGCAGTCTGCCTTTTTATCCGACTTAGACTGGAGCGTAGTCAATGCACAGCAGTGTGAAAGGTGAAGAGTTATCTATATGCAGTCTATATGCAGTTCTGTCGTTAGCAGTAGAGTTCAGAGGGGCTTAAAGATAGACACTTCACCTTAAGAATGTCCTTGCACACAGTGTGTTCTCCAACAATCTCCACGAATATGAAGTCAAGTCAAGTCGCTTATAGCATATTTTAAACAACAGGCATTGACTCAAAGTGCTTCACAGTTGAGGAAGTTAAGAGTTGACCGTAAGGAAATAGATTTGAGGAGCAAGGACATACTGACAGTAAATGGTCATACATGGCAGGGATAAAAAAAAATAAACAAAATAAAGTAATGCATGAAATTACATAAAAAAGTAACTGATAGATAAAACAAGAAAGGTATTAAAATAGAATAACGAAAAGTGGATCTTGACAAGGACCAGGCAGCATCAGCCTGCGCTAAAAGCAAGGGTAAAGCAAAGGTGGGTCTTTTAATTAGATTTAAAACTGGCCATAGTAGGGCAGTTAAGTTTAATTTTGCCATGGTCCTAAGCTGATAAAATCTGACCTTCACCACACTACTGCTTTCCAGTATCCAGCAGGACACCAAGATATCTTACTACACTGTGCAAATTTGCAGACAGAGGACAAAGTGCATTTGTCAGTCTGGTAACAGAGCTAGGGGAGCCAAATATTATACCTTCTCTTTTGTTGTCATTCAGTTGGAGAAAATGATTTGCTACCAGGATTTAATGTCATTCAGAAGGGAAATGTACCATATGGCACAGACAAGCAGGAGATAGAAAGAAGTGTATTAGTCTTCATGGTGCATCTGTTACATATGTTGCACATTGCAAGTTGCAGAATGAAATGTTATTTCTCCACCAAGGGGACCATTTTGTTGTATGAGACGACAAAGGTGAGAGAATACAAGTTTCTGGTGATGACAATCCTCAAACACAGTAGATTGGAAAGCCCCTCGGTGTGTTTTCCTTTACAGATTCTGATGACCTCAAGTTTGACCCGTTCGGCACGGCCAGCAGCAGCAGGGCCAGTTACGACTGGTCCGATCGGGAAGACCTTTCGTCCGGTCAGGACCGGCGGCCCCAGACCACCGCCCAGCGGCAGGAAACCACCTCCTTCGGCAGCTCGGAGAGCGTCACCCAGCCGAGTGTCCCCAAGGTGACCACCTTCCCCAGCGAGGACAGCGGCTCAAGTGGAGGGGGTGACCGCTTCGAGGCCTTCGCCCGATTCGGCACCGGCGACGGAGAAGAGGAGGAAGACGACTTCGGTGACTTCGCCAGCACCGTGTCGGAGAAGTCCGACTCCCCTCCGGTCGCCACCGAGACGGGGTCAGAGGTCACGGCCGGCTCCGAGGGCTGGGACGAGTTTGGGGCCTTCCAGGGTGACAAGCCCAAGTTTGGCAAGCTGGACTTCCTGAAGGCCAGCTCCCAGACCAAGGTCAAGTCCAGCGAGGAGATGATCAAGAACGAGCTGGCGACCTTTGACCTCTCTGTGCAAGGTGAGTCGCTCATCCCTTTGCTGTTTCCTCACTTAGGCACACTCCTCTCTTGCAATAGGGACAATTCATTCCTCTCTCTGGCAGACTCAACAAAAATGAGTCATACTTTATTTTTGGAAGGTGTCAGGGATTCTTCAGGGTTTAGGAAAAGTATACGCTAAGGATACTGTGGTGAGGTGACATTTGTAAACAACAATTGGATTAATACAAATGCTGTCCTAATAAGGTATAATCCACAGAAATAAATGATGCATACCTTTGTAGTCATATGTACTGTAGCCAACACAGTAGGGGATTGCATAGCATCTTTAGTATGGTGTGTATAGATGAAATTGCATTCAATTAAATTAGCCCAGTTTCTTAAGAAGAACTCAGACATGTTCAAAGGAAGGAGAGAAGAAAGAGTGTGTGTGTGTGTGTGTGTGTGTGTGTGTGTGTGTGTGTGTGTGTGTGTGTGTCTGTCCTCTGGTGTGGCCACATGAGTGTTGAGGATGAAGGGTGGGTTTGTCTATCTGCCTGCCTCCTCCTCCTCTTCCTCCCTCTGGTCCCATTTGTGAGCCTTCGCCCACTCAGCTGCTGTTCTCATGCAGAGCAACAGGTGGCAGCGCGGCCACTGCTCACCCAGCCATGTGTGAAGTGCGCTACAGTACATTACCTCACACACCCTCCTTAGCCACTTCCTGTTTTTTAAGGATGGGTGGCATACTGTCTCCATTTTCCCACCAAGCTCAGGAGGCATGCATCCACATAATATAGAAGTTTAGTTCTTTTTCTCACTTCTGCTCATCCTCCCTTCCTCCCTCTCTCCTCTCTCTACCTCTCTCCATCCTCTCTTAACTTTCCTTCTTCTCTCCCTTTCCCGCCTTCCCTCTCTCGTTCTTCTCTCTCTCTCTCTCTCTCTCTCTCTCTCTCTCTCTCTCTCTCTAAACGGATGAGATTAACATTCAACATTCTCTCTAATCTTATTTATCTGAATGTGGGGTTTGTACAAACCCCACATTCAGATAAATAAGATTACAGAGAATGTTGAATGTTAATCTCATCCGTTTGGCCTCTGGTGGGTCTTGCTCATGGAGTTACACGCAGTGTGTTTGTGTGTGTGTGTGTGTGATTGTATCTTGGGCTTGTGCTGTGATTACCTCTGGGAGTCTGTAACATGCCAGGCTAAAGCACTGGTCTGCCTCCCCGCAGGTGTGTGTGTGTGCGTGTGCATGTGTGTGTGCGTGTGTGAGAGAGAGATAGTGTGAATGAGCAAGAGAGATATGATGTGATTTGTATTAGAATATTTTTAGATTAGAATTAGAAGTATCACTTTATTGCCAGTAAAGCTTTCTTGCATTGAATTTAATCGATAGAGAGAAGAACGGGGCAATGAGAGTTAGTTTATGTTCTTGCAGGTGGATCTGGCTGTGTGTGTGTGGTGTGTGTGTGTGTGTGTATGTGCGCACACATATGATTGTGCATGTGTGTGTGGGTGCCGTATGTGTGTAAGGTAGAGAACTGTGTCTTGTGTTTGTGAATACATTTGTGTATGAGTGTTTGTATAGTCATGTCTGTGTGTGTGAAAGACTGTGAATGTGTGTGGGTGCCGTATGTGTGTAAGGTAGAGAACTGTCTTGTGTTTGTGAATACATTTGTGTATGAGTGTTTGTATAGTCATGTCTGTGTGTGTGAAAGACTGTGAATGTGTGTGTGTGTGTGTGTGTGTGTGTGTGTGTGTGTGTGTGAGGGAGGGATGGTGTTGTGTCCCTAGACTGGGTGAGGGCTGATGAATTATTCATGGGTGCATTACCTTTGCTGCTGCTAGGTAACATCATTATCATTTGTTGCAAATGAAGTGTTTGTGGCTGCCGCCCTTGTCCTTGGAAGTGTGGCTTGAACAGTGTGTGTGTGGGGGGGGGGGGGGGGGGTTGTTTGAAGAGCACTATAAAAGTCTGGAGGCCTCAGAAAGACCCTCACACACCCTCACAGGTGCAGGGAGGATGGAGAATGGAACCAGGATTTATTAGGTGTGTGTATGTACTGTATGCACACGCTTCAGCTCTCTGACCAGACACACTAGAGGGTGACACGGGAAGCAATTTTCACTCCCGTCCCATCCCGAGCCCGCACAAATACTCCCGTCATATCCCGATCACGTGACAGCCCCCCCCAAAAAATTCTGTCCCGCAAAATCCCGAGAGAAAGACTCCCGAATCCCGTCCCGCTCCCTATGTTGATGTCTAAAGTTATCCGACTGTTAGGCTACAGTAGCGTGCGGTGACCATACATTTTGGTAGGGCAGAAAGCCTTGTCTAACTTTTCTTTAATAGCCGATCATTTTGGGCTATATTAAAATTACATACTTTACAGTACTTTGCTGTAGGCTATGCTTAAATCATTTCATAGTTAGATCTCATCCCATCAGTTAAGTTTGCACCGTTCTCATCACGTTAAACCAGCGAAGCATAGCAACGTTGCTATGAGTAAACAAAACAATTTTTTGTGTTCCGCCAGGGTTATGCGATAAATATATTGAGGAATGCGATCGTCAAGGTGTCATGCCCCAACATTGCATGACACATTAAACTCAACGAGAATCGCTTTCCCGGACAGCTCGTGCAATTGAATAGAGTTGTCCTTTGCTGATACTTTCGCCTGTAACTGTTTCTTTGCATCCATTTTGCCTTAGGGCCTATCGCTGAAGCTGATTGATTGTGAACAGGGCAGCTGCTTGTCTTGCTCTGATAGGCTACCAATCAACAACAAACGTATTGTGGGTTGTAATTGGTTCTCTTTTCTAAAACGAAATGCCTCACGTCTTTGGGCGCACTCACTGCATTGCAGCGTCATTTTTTAAGTTAATAATCTCTGGCTTCCCGCCAGCTCCCGTTTATTATTTCCTGTCCCGTCCCAATCACGTTACCAACAGTGAAATTTACTCCCGTACTGCGGGAAACCCGCGGGAATACCGTGACCCGCGGGAGTCCCGAAAAATTGTCACCCTCTAAGACACACACAGGAACAGGCAGCTGAGCTGGAACTCCTATATAAATACAGCTCTCTCTGTCTCCCACACACAGTAGAGATGGACCATGTGGAACTCCTATAGAAATACAGCTCTCTCCCTCTCCCACACACAGTAAATCGGCCATATGGTTTTGTTAACGATATACCAGTAGATTTTCTCCCCATGATAAGAATGTGTCACATCACAATATTATTATTATTTGTATTATAATCATATAGGTGTTTAAATGTCCTGATAGGTGGGCAGCAAAGGAAACAAAGATGCAGAAGTAGAGTTCAATGCTGATGATGGTCAGGATCAAGTTTGACTTTTTATGTTTGCATGGCTCTCAAGACTGTAAGCTGACATGACTTACTGACATGGCTGAGAAAACTACAGGGAATATTACATCAATAATACATTTTCATATAGTCTTTTATAATGTTATCGCAAAAAATGCTGTGACGCATCATGATATAGTCTCAAGTCTGTATCGCCCCATGCTATTACACAGCATACTTTAGAAATATCTGCTCATTCTGAACAGCTCTTGTCTGGTAAGCACAGATTGTTGAAGGAGTGTTGACACTGTCTATTAACTCGCTCTCAAAAATATGAGCGTGTCCACAGACAAAATATGTCTGGTATAGATATTTATTTAGCCCAAGTGTGTGTCTATGATACTTATTGTTGATATATTGATACCTATATGTATTTTGTGTCTGTCTGTCTGTGTGTGTGTCTGTGTGTCTGTGTCTGCCTGTCTGTCTGTCTTTCTGTGTGTCTGTCTGCCTGTCTGCCTGCCTGCCTGCCTGCCTGCCTGCCTCTGTCTGTCTGTCTGTATTTGTGTGTGTATGTATGACTTTGTCTGCGCGTGTGTCTGTATCCTTGAATGTGTGTGTCAGGCTCCCACAAGCGCAGCCACAGTCTGGGTGAGAAGGAGCTGGGCCCGTGTAGCGCCCCGTCTCCCGCCCCCGAGGCTCCGTTCAGGGACCGGTCCAGCACCCTCAGCGACAAGCCCACGCTGCCCGTCATCAGGGACAAGTACAAGGACCTCACCGGAGAAGTAGAGGTCAGACACGCACAGATGCTTCCACATGTTTACCTTCTGCCCATCTAAATCGCACCGGTTTCCTAGACATGGGTTAAGCCGCACAGCTGGTCATACAAGATGGGTTTTTACATCTTCAACTGTTCAATGCACATTTGGACCATTCAAATGAGTGAAATCTCTACTGAAAACACGTTGCTTTCATTTTTGCTAATGCACATACAAATTCGATTCGCTAGAAAAGAGTGGACTAACTCTCGACTCTTAGTCACAGTAACTTAATTCGCGTTTGTTGTGTTTCAATAAACGTAGCTCTGACGTTCTTACGCTCAGAACTCCTTCCTTGATAGGAGGGTGTCCATTTGCATAACACAGTGGATGGAAACGCTCACATATCTTTAGCCGAATTTTCATGCATGTGTTGAATATATGCAAATAAGATGAATGGAATCCCAGCTAGTCTCTAGTTCTAATTCTCTTCCTTTGCAACTCTTTCACTCTCATTCTCTCTCTCTCTCTTACTGTCTATTGCTGTCTTTCTCTCTCTTCCCCTCTCTCTGTCTCTGTGTCTCTATCTCTCATTCACTTCTTATTACCCTGTGTCGTGAGTTTCTCTGTCTCCATTTGTGCGTCTGTCGGTGCCTTTCTTCCTGTGCCCTACACCACTCTCTCAGCCTTGCATCCTCATTCTTCTCCTCATCGACTCTCACTCCTGTCTTTCTTTCTCTCTCTCTCTCTCTCTCTCTCTCTCTCTCTCTCTTCAAGTCAAGTCAATTACATTTAGTCCATTTCAAAGGGGCTTTTTTTAGCATGATTGTAACAGCATGGTATTGACAAAGCACATTATATGAAAAGATACATTTGAGTCTCTCTCATGTCTGCCTTTCCCCCCTCGATGGTGTATTCCTATCTGAGCTGCGCGTGTGTGTGTGCGTGTGCGTGTGTGTGTGTGTGTGTTGAGCTAACCTATGCCTGACTGGCTGGCTGTGTGTGTGTGTGTGTGTGTGTGTGTGTGTGCGTGCGTAGATGAGGCCAGACGTCTGATCTTGTCTGTGTCTCTGCAGGAGAGCGAGCGCTACGCCTACGAGTGGCAGAGGTGCCTGGAGTGCGCCCTGCAGGTAAACCAAAGAGTGCTCACACACTCACACACACACACACACACACACACACACACACACACACACACACACACACACACACACACACACACACACACACTCATACGCACTCACATGTACACCGACACATTTATTCTTTATTCTAACTTTTCTTTCTTTTTCTTTCTCACTTACACCCCTCTCCGATCTCCCTGTATCTATCTCTATCCTATTCTCTCTCTATCTGTATCTTTCTCTCTCCTCTCTACTCTTTCTCTATCCCTCTCTGACTCTCTCTCTCTCTCTGTGTCTGTTCCGAGTAGGTGATCACTACGGCCAACAACACCCTGAATGGCATCAGCAGCTCCACTGTGTGTACGGAGGTGATCCAGTCAGCACAAGGCATGGAGTACCTGCTGGGTTAGTACACACTCCACACGCACGCACACACACACACACACACACACACACATACTGTACACACACACGCGCGCGCGCACACACACACACACAAAACCCACAGCATGGAGTACCTGCTGGGATCGTACGCACATACAGTCTTACCACTCCCACTATTGCATGCGTATAGTCCCACAGCATGGAATACCTGCTGGGCTAGTGTGTATACACGTATACACACACACACACACACAGACATGCATTAAGTCCCATGGCATGGAATATCTGCTGGGTTAGTCCATGTGCGCACAAACCCTCACATACGCGCACACAATCCCACAGCATGGGGTACCTGCATTTCAACAACGCAATCACACACACACACACACACACTCTCGCAAACTCCCTCACACATATACACACACACACACACACACACACACAAAATCCCACAGCATGAAGTACCTACTGGGTTTGGATGACACGACCAATACACACTTCTCACATAATCCCCCCCACCCCGCACACACACACACATAAACCACACATGGAACGCCTTTGCATAGGCATCCATCAGCATAGCTGAATCATGTTTCCTGTTCAGAAGTTCAGAAGCACAAAGATGGTTCAGCTCAGTCAGGGCATTTATCTCCCTCTCCCCCATACGTAGATAAGGGGCTTTCTCCTCTGTGAGACGGGTCCAGGTGTCGGTGGGATGTTCTCATAAATCAGTATGACGAGACTCTGATAAGTGTGTGTCTCTTGTATATCTCTACAACTCATGAGCTTAGTTGATTCCCCTTCATTTTGACTTTTAAGTGTTGAAGTGTTGGGTTTTATTCATTCAATTCTAAATCAAAAATGTCCTTCAATGGTTCTGTCTGTGCGATCACATCGTTAACAATACCCTGAAATGGTGTCTGTGAAAGAGCGAAGTCTTAAGTCATTTGTCATGTTGTGACTGTAGAAATTGACATTTTATCTCAGAAGCTGAAAATATTTCTTGTGTTTATCAGAAATCCATGCCATTAATGTATCACCAGAGACTTGAGAAAAACAAGATGGTAAAAAAAAATGTTTGTACAACATTGTGGCTGTCACATGTTGAGAACTGTCACTTCAATTTTGGGATTGTGAACCTCATATCTGCTGCTACTGAAGCTCTATTCTCTCCAGCGGGACTAGCAAAGGACTCTGTCAGCCGAGCATGATCATAGATCAGATCAGTAAAGCTCAGATAAGCTCTCAGCTGTGGACTAGGCTGCCTCTACTCTGATCTCAGATCAGATGATCCCATCTGATGAGTCTGTGTCGCCATCATTCCAGAAATGGATAGACATAGAAAAGTTAAACTCTGTGCTGATGCTGTTTTTGTTTTTGGCTGTTGAGTTGCCAACCAGGTCCCTTGCTGTGAAGGAGGAGTTTGAGAGGGAGAAGTGATGGTGGATTTCTCGACTGAGGTGGAGGTTTTGACAGCAGGCGTGGTGTGGGTGTTATTGTCAGTGTGCCATGCTGTGCGCTGATGGATGTTTTATTTGTCCTGGTTGTGGAGGCCCATTTGAGACTTTGCACCTCAATGCATGAATGGGGAATTGGCTCCTCTCTCTCTCTCCTCCCTGTCTCTCTCACTCTCTCCTCCCCTCTCTCTCTCTCTCTCTCACTCTCTCCTCCCCTCTCTCTCTCTCTCTCTCTGCCCCCCCCCCCCCCTCTCTCTCTCTCTCGGATCAGAAATGCATTGGTGCACACCAGTACTCTCACCCTAACAGCGTGTTTTGTTTGGTCTGGTTTGGAATCCCATTTCTGACTCATGTGAATGGCACATTATCTGTTCTAGACACAGTAGACATGCATTAGCATTCACCTGTACGTTTGGCACAGGCAAATAACTGTTTTTTTTTAGATTTTGTTGTTGTTGTTTTTAAGCGTAATTGATTTTATGTTTCAGTGGTGTTTTTGGTGACATTTAATGCCTTTTCGACGTTTTTTGTTGATGTCCTTGGGCAGAGCTTTGATTTTGTAAATGTATACATTGTACATTTTAGTTGTTTAGTTGTAATTTGTGGCGTGGCGGAGCAAAGATATCATCGCCGCCCAAGAAATGTGTGGGGTTCATTACCCTGTTGCTTTGGTTGAAAGGATCTGCTAAATCCCACTCACTTTACGTACTTCTCTTTAAATGACACTGTATGCGTGGGTGTGCGTGTGCGTGTGTTTGGTGTTGCAGGAGTGGTGGAGGTGTATCGTGTGACCAAGCGTGTGGAACTGGGCATCAAGGCTACTGCCGTGTGCTCGGAGAAGCTTCAGGAGCTGCTGAAGAACATCAACCGTGTGTGGAATAACCTCATGGGCTTCATGTCGCTCGCCAACCTCACGGTGAGAGTACACAAACACACACACACATTCTCACAGTCTCACATCATACTCTCAATTCTCACACTCAGATTCTCATACTCACAGATATCAGTTTCATTCACAAACCCATCACACACACACGTCACAAACAAATTCCCTTGGTTCCACACACAGACGTGTCACAAGTAGGGAACGACTCAGAAATTGTGCACATACATGCGCTTTTTAAGATGTCGTTAAAATACTGATACCACTTGCTCATAATATGACATGTAAGCACACACACATATTGCCACACACGCCAGATAAATGTTTGCATACACACACACACACACACACACACACACACACACACACACACACACACACACACACACGTCACACACTTTGGGTGAGATATGTCCCATTGGCAGACGCCGCTGAGAGCTTACAGTTTCAGATGAGTCACTCAGAGGCTGAGTTCTAAGTGCTGTGCCATCGGAGACTGAGCTCTCATCACAGGCAGCCTGGCGCTTTGGCAGCAGGAACATGCACTCCAGCCTGCAACATGCTAACCCACAGACGCCAGCAACAGCCCCTTTAGCATCTCACTTCAAACACGCTAACCCTCAGATGCCAGCAACAGCCCCTTTAGCATCTCACTTCAAACACGCTAACCAACAGACGCCAACAACAGGCCCTTTAGCATCTCACTTCAAACACGCTAACCCACAGACGCCAACAACAGGCCCTTTAGCATTTCACTCCCAAAGTGCTAACCCTCAGATGCCAACAACAGCTCCTTTAGCATTGCACCCCAAACACGCTAACCCACAGATGCCTGCAACAACCCCTTCAGCATTTCACTCCCAACACGTTAACCCATAGACACTCACTCCCAACACGCTAGTCTGTTCTACATTGCTCTCCCAACACGCTAGTCTGTTCTACATTGCACTCCCAACACGCTAGTCTGTTCTACATTGTACTCCCAACACGCTAGTCTGTTCTACATTGCTCTCCCAACACGCTAGTCTGTTCTACATTGCACTCCAAACACGCTAGTCTGCTCTACATTGCACTCCCAACACGCTAGTCTGTTCTACATTGCACTCCCAACACGCTAGTCGGCTCGCTATGGCCGTAGGGCCAGTAGGGAGATGGATAAAGCTTAGTGAATATGTTCTACACCTTTAGTTTTAATGGTCCACTGAGCCACAGATGCAACCACCCACTGGGATTCATCCCTGTGTCACTGATGGCCTGTGCAGCAGGTGCTCTCTGCAGTATCTGAAAGGGCTTTGGGATCTCTATTACTCCTTCATAGCAACAATACAAGTCCTTCGACTGAAGCATGAGAACCAGTAATGGCAAACACAAAACAGGACAGGTCAGCACAGCACAGGCCAGCTCTGTCTAGAGGAGCTCTAGGACAGGGACAGAGAGAGCAAACGCTGCGGAATAAGACCACCAGCAAATCAGCTGAAACAGAGATGACGGCAGGGTTCAACGAGTTCAGTGTGATCACAGAGTAGCTGTGTGTGTGTGTGTGTGTGTGTGTGTGTGTGTGTGTGTGTGTGTGTTTGTGTGTGTGTGTGTGTGTGTGTGTGTGTGTGTGTGTGTGTGTGTGTGTGTGTGTGTGTGTGTGTGTGTGTGTGTGTGTGTGTGTGTGTGTGTGTTTGTGTGTGTGTGTGTGTGAGTGAGAGAGAGAGGGGGCAAGAGAAATCTCTGCACCCACCAGGGCGTTAACAGCGACATAGTGTGAGGTGTTAAATGTGGAGCTCATCCACACAACTCCCCATCCTGCACACACACACAGGAACAATGCAAGTCCTTTGACCGAAGCATGAGCGTCAGTTATGCCAAGCACCGCATAGCACAGGTCAGTCAAGAGGAGCTCTAGGACAGAGAGAGCTAACGCTGTGGAATAAGATCACCAGTGAATCAGCTGAAACAGAGATGACGGCAGCGTTCAACGAGTTCAGAGTGATCACAGAGTAGCAGCCTGTGTGTGTGAGAGAGAGAGAGAGAGAGTGAGGAAGGGAGAGAAAGAAATCTGTCTCTCCACCCACCAGGGCATTACAGCAGCATAGTGTGAGGTTTTAAATGTGGAGCTCATCTACACTTTCCATCTCCCACACACACATACACACACACACACACACACACACTTAACTCCTTTGCTGAGTTAGAGATGTAGCTTCCTTCTCCCCACCTCCTCCTCCACATCCGCCAGTCCCCAGCACAAACCACCGCCAGAATATTGCTTTCCAAATGCCAGCCGCTAATATTAACAGCGTGTTTGTGTTTGCGTCTGCGTCTGCGTGCACCGAGTCAGATAGCGTCAGTTGGAGCAGAGAGTGCGGAAATAGATTGGAAAGAAGGTGGCTGCGGAAAAAAATAATTTCGAGGGAAGAAATATATAGAGAAATAGAGAGAGGAGAGAGGGAGAAAGAGAGAGAGAGGAGAGGGAGGGGGGGGTTAAAGGGAGATGAAGCCTGTTTCTCTGCAGATAAAGAGAGCCTCCTCCTGCTCCTCCTCCGGTTTGGTTTTGCGGCTGATAATGTGTGAAAACTCAATCCTGCCTCCTCGGCCCAATCAGAAAGGCACAAACACACGCTGGCACAGATAAGGAGCAACAGGTTGTCTCTCTCTCTCTCAGACGCTGCAGCAGCCACAGCTAGAACCCAGCGTGGTCCTCCGACCGCTCCTCAGGAGAGAGAGAGAGAGAGGGAGGAAGAGAGGGATAGAGAGAGAGAGAGAAATGGGGGTAAGAGAGAGCGGACATGGCTCCTAACAAATCAAAAATCTGTCTCAGAAACTTTCCTGAGAGAAGAGGATGGAGCTGCATGTCATTTCAGCTTTTGGAGCAGCAGGAGTTCTTTTTGGCACTGTGTGTGTGTGTGTGTGTGTGTGTGTGTGTGTGTGTGTGTGTGTGTGTGTGTGTGTGTGTGTGTGTGTGTGTGTGTGTGTGTGTGTGTGTGTGTGTGTGTGTGTGTGTGTGTGTGTGTGTGTGTGTGTGTGTGTGTGTGTGTGTGTGTGTGTGTGTGTGTGTGTGTGTGTGTGTGTGTGTGTGTGTGTGTGTGTGTGTGTGTGTGTGTGTGTGTGTGTGTGTGTGTGTGTGTGTGTGTTAATGTCAATGTCGAGTCACAGTGGGTGGCTTGGTCACAGTGGAAAAGATCAGAAGATCATGATGGAAAGAGAGGAGGGGAAATGCCTAAAGGCTCAGTGGCTCCTCGGAGATAACAGGCTGCAAGCCTACTTTAATTGAACCCTGCTTTTTGAGAAGGAAAAAAAAAATAATATGCCGTGTGTGTGTGTTTTCCCAGCCTGACGAGAGCTCCCTGGACTTCTCCTCTTGTATTCTGCGCCCTGGCATCAAGAATGCCAAGGAGCTGGCCTGTGGAGTTTGCCTGCTCAACGTGGACTCCCGCAGCAAGGTCAGTACACACACACACTCACTCATACACACACACACACTTACACACAGTGTAGACCACACTGAACACATATCTTACTAACATTTCAATACGTTAATGAATCAGATATGTGAGATAAAGGTACAGCAGTTGTCAAATAGCAATATCACTGCAACCATAATTTGGTTCCAAGTCTTGAAGCCCCTAGGGAGACACACTATAGTGATAAAGGTGACAGTTTACTACAAAAAAATACATAGTCAGTCTCTCCGTCTTAAAATATGATAATTTGACAACCCACATTTAGACACACTTACTTGAAACCAGTAGACATACTCTTCACACTTTACACTCAAATGCACACACACACACACACACACACACACACACACACACACATACACATGCACACACACATACACACACACACACGCACATCTCTCACTCACACCCACAGTGTGAGAATTGCGGCACAGATTGACAAGCTGCTATCATCACAAACCGCTTCCTGTACTAAAAATAAGCTGTGTTAACTCGTACAGGTTCTAAATATGTGTGGGGAGGCTTGTCTAGTCTCGCAAATCTTTACAACATTTTCATAATTCTGACAGTAAGATGAAGATGATTAACGCCCTAGTGTTCAGAAACTGACATAGTTCATTACTGAGGTCTGCGCAATGTCTAACAAGGTTAACGAATGCCCTTTGAACTCTGATCTCTGACCTTTACAGAAGAAAGAAGAACGAGGCCCCTTGGGACGCCTGTTTAAGAGAGTATGATGGGGTGGTGGGGGACCGGGTTAGGGGCTGCTGAGGGGTCCAAGTGTCAAAGTGACCCATCGTCTCTCCTCTCTCACCACGGCACGCTAGGCTTTTATCCCCGTGAAGATCATGCTCTCGCTTTTGTTTTGGCACGTCATGTTAGCTGACACTGATGACTGCCTAATGCAATGGTGGCCTTGGTGGTCTTGTCACACCTTTTTCCAGTTCCTAAACCAATCAGTGTACAAGTAGCTGTTAGTAGTCAATGGTAGTGATGAAAGAGGTGGATGAACAAGTCATGTTTGTAACTTTCTTGAAAATAGCCGGTATCCAGGGGTATTCACCAGACGAATAGGTTCTTAGCTCTCTGCAGAAGTCTCCAAAAGCTTGCCTGGAGGTCAACCCAGCACACTGGCCTGCTGCGCGCCAAATCCTATTTAGCCATCACACAGAAACATGCAATCACCCTGACCTTTCAGCTTTAGTACAACACGGGCTGTTAGCGAGAGTGTGCCTGAGTTGATCGATTCAACTCCTTTCAAAAAGAAAAGACGGGGGGTGTGAGAGGGAAAAAAAACAGAAATAAATCCTCCATGCCTGCCTGGACGATCTGCTCGTTGGATGGTCAGAACGATAGCGCCCAATCTTGTCTTCTTAAGGTCACTCGGAGAAAAAGAAAATCAATGGGGCATTATCCCCTGTGTGATGTGACGGCGTGGAGAAAGTTCTAGATGTCGTCCATTGCAGCTCCCAGACTGCAGAGGGGGCGGTGTAGTGGTGGACGAGTGCCGTGCGCGTGAGATTGAGTCCCTGAGGGCTCGATCTCGGCCATGCCTGAGAGCCTGCTGGACAGGTAACACCTTTGAGGAGGGTGCGATGGGTCACTTTGTCACCACGGCGGGTTGTCATGGGGACCAGGAGAATCATGGGGAAATGGTTGGGGCAGGTGTGGGGGTCGTCGCTTTTCACCACATGATCAGAGATGTCTCATCACGGTGTTCACTCTCTATCGCTCTCAATCACTCGCTGCAATTCTTTTTTTTTTCTCCCTCTCTTTCCCTCGCTCTCTCTCTCTCACTCACTCACCCACTCACTCACTCATTTGCTACTCACCACGGATGGTTGATTTCTCTTCTGTGTCGATTTGTTTCTGTGCCTGAGTGTAATATTCCCCCTCCTAGCAGGAGCAGTGCTCTCAGAAATCAAACTGGATCAGGTAGCATCCTACAATCTCATACTTAGGTTAACATTACTTTTTAACACACACACACACACACACACACACACACACACCCAACCCAATCAACCAGCAAGTAAACCATATATCAGACTGTGAGGATCCTTTCTCAGTCTGTTTGGCCTCATCCATACATCTCTCCCATTTTGCCTCGTATGTCATCTGTCCCTCCGTCCTAGACCAGACAGCGAACAGTGTGTGTGTGTGTGCGTGTGTGTTTGGAGTGTTGATGGTTCTGGGAGCAGATGTGGCCGAGGCATCAGTCTTCGGGGCAGAAAGAAGCAGACAGATGCACAAACGCAGGGAGACGCCCCAAAACCCCTCTCACACACACACACACACACACACACACACCCACACCCATCCAGCCGGCCGGCCAGCCACAGATTAATGGCCGTTGTCTAGTCCAGTGTGTGCCTAACGTCTGACTAATACGCTAGCTGTGAGATGACCGTTTCTGGTCTCGTAAAAAAATAGGCAGAAATAAGAAAATAGGAAAAAGAAATAGTGTTTAAGGATAACCGGAGGTCGCACTGGTCTTTTATTTATGGCCTCCTTATTCTCGCATTAATAAATCTTAAAAGTGTATTATAGTCAAAGAAAGTTAAATAAGTACTTTTTCGAAATGTGACATCCTCTGCATATGAGGGCGGTAGCACAAGTTGTTTTTAAGGATGACCGCAGGTCTCTCTGTACTGTCGACTGGGCTCTGTCTATTCTCGGTGTTGAGAATTCCCTTAAGTTTGTTTACAGTCATAGTCATGGTAAAGCAAGTGAAATTAGCACGTTTTCTGCCGTATTCCAAAATGTGACTTTCTCGGCCCATGAGCCGTTTCT
Organism: Alosa pseudoharengus; assembly: GCF_046254945.1. Classification (NCBI taxonomy): domain Eukaryota; kingdom Metazoa; phylum Chordata; class Actinopteri; order Clupeiformes; family Clupeidae; genus Alosa; species Alosa pseudoharengus. Next base: position 14,097,450 of record NW_027468598.1, on the reverse strand, counting down.
ATCAGACCCTGGTCTGTCAGCTCTGCGTCACCATGTTTCAAAGAACACGAAATGTCACCTACGGAAAGTGACACACGGTGACACTATGAGGAGAGAAAGGGAGAAAGAGGGCAATCAGGCAAAAGGTGCAATCAGCAAAACTACGGCAATCTGATCAATCAGTGGGCTTTCAGATTGGCGCGTCTCCTGTGAGTTTAGCTTTAGATTGGAGTGTTGCCTACGTTTGTCTGGATATCTGTGTGGTTTAGGATGGGGGAAGTGGCGCAATGGGGGGTGTGATTTGATCTGAAAGTCCAGTCTGACCTTAGACTGCAGGAGGGTGTCAGACAGTCAGATGTGGATGTCAACTCTCTCTCTCGCTCTGTGTCTCTCTGCCTTCAGCTATCAGCAGGAATAGTTTGTGGCCAGCTCACAGCCTACAGCACTTTCACTCTCAATACTAACACCCAAGCTACATCAGGTCCGTTCACGGAGTGTTAAAATTGTTTTAGACGACTGGTCTAATTTTTACTTCCACTTCTGATGTAGCTAATTCCATTGATTACAGTGGAAGCTGATTGTTGCATTGCATTGCATTGCATTGCAGTTACATGCCCGGTGTAGTCTGCCTGTTTGTCAAAGTTGATGAAAAGACCATCTCTCTACAAGACTCAGAGATGCCCAATTGTCCAGTTTTCCAGACTAGACATACGATTGACCTGCACTCACAGCAGCATCCTTCATGTTTAGTGGCTACAGGTGCCAGTCTGCACACTGTGGATGTGTTTGTGGAGATCTATCACATGGTGTCCAGTCTGGGTCACTGTTGCTCACTGCTTAAAAGCTGATGAGAGCGAGGAATGGGACAAAAAGGTGTGTGTGCGTGTGTGTGTGTGTGTGTGCGTGTGCGTGCGTGTGCGCGTGTGTGTGCGCGTGTGTGTGCGCGTGTGTGTGTGTGTGTGGAGGTGCTCTCACACTCTGGGTGACGTTTCCACTATGGCTCTGAGGATTTGGCGTACCACTGCTCACGTCCCTGTTTGCGTCAGGCCCACCTCAGTGTTAAAAGAACTCTTTGTTGCATCCCTGCATGGGCCCTGACGATGCTGCTGCTGTCTGTGCTACTGTTTATGCAGGCAAAGGCAAAAGACAATGACACGCGCTCCAGGGTAAATATCTGACTCTATTCCCCTCCCACACCTCTCTCTTCACCTCACCTGATGTAGGCTGTAGAAATATCTCCTGTTTAGCTAGCTGTGTGTCTGTCTCTGTCTGACAGTCTCACCGGTACAATCTGACAGTCTCCCTGGTACAATGTCGATTCAGAGTCTGTCTGTCTCTTCTCAATCTTTCTTCTTTACTAGCTTTTCTCCTTTTATTTCTCTCTCTCTCTCTTTCTCTCTCTCTCCCCCCTCCTGTCTTTTCTTTGTTACCCATAAGCCACTGCCCCCATGGCTGCTGCTGTAGGCTTTGGTCCTGAGTGTGGGGTCCGCAGTAGTGCTGCTGCCATGCTAGTGAGCGTAGTCACATTCCCCCATACTGCTCTGACCTTTCAGGTGCTGCCACGCGTCACCTGTTCCCCTCCCTCAGCCTACACTCAGTGCTAGCTCTCGCTCTCTCTCTCTCTCTCACACACACACTCACTCTCACACACACTCTCACACACACTCACTCACATACAGACACACACACTCACTCACATACACGCACAAAAACAAACAAACCATTAGCTAGCCATTTCGGGCAATAATTACACTCTTACTCGTACACATTAGACAAAGGCACCCTCATCCATGCTGTGCATATGCTGGTCCAGCATATCCTGGTCCAGAGATTCACCTTCACACACGCGGGCAGATCCGCACACTCAGGACTGGGCTCTCAGCACCACTGATGTGTGATGTGCTGAAACAGAGTGCACTGGATGAACATGAGAGAGCTGGGGAAGGGGGGGGGGGGGTAGGAGAGGAGAGCAAGCAGCTGTGAAGCAGAGGGGTAGTCAGTGTGGGGGGGGGGGGGCACCAGGGTGTGATCATCTCATTTGAGAGTGCTGAGCTGAGAAAAGGAATGGGCTGAGTGCACAGAAGAGCCGTGTTTGTGTGTGTGTGTGTGTGTTTGTGCAAGTGCAAGTAAGCTAGAGAGCAAGCTTTTGCTCTCTCTCTCTCTCTCTCTCTCTCTCTCTCTCTCTCTCTCTCTCTCTCTCTCTCTCTCTCTCTCTCTCTCTCTGTGTGCGTGTGTGTCTACAGACACCACAGGATCATTTAGCGTGGCTGACAATAAGAGTCCTGTGTCATTGCACGCCATTCACATTATGGGATGTAACTTGGTGTGATGTGTCTGTTAAAATAGGGCCGTGCCTGTATGTATGTGTGTGTGTGTGTGAGTGACATACAGAGAAAGAGAGAAAGATGATGAGAGGGGATTTTGAGAAAGTGTGTGTGTGTGTGTGTGTGTGTGTGTGTGTGTGTGTGTGTGTGTGTGTGTGTGTGTGTGTGTGTGTGTGTGTGTGTGTGTGTGTGTGTGTGTGTGTGTGTGTGTGTGTGTGTGTGTGTGTGTGTGTGTGTGTGTGTGTGTGTGTGTGTGAGAGAGAGAGAGAGAAAGAGAGAGAGAGAAACATGCACACACACATTCTTGCTGTTTTGTCTTGGTGAGTGGGTGGACATGATTCACCACATGAGTCACATCTCTCTCTTCTTTTATCCCTCTCTCTCTCTCTCCCACTCTATGTCTCTCTCTCTCTACCACTCTGTCTCTCTTTCTCTCATCTTCTGTTCAGTGCCTTCTCTCTTTCTCTCTGCTCTCTCTTAATTCAGTCTGTCTTTTCTTATTTCCCTGTCTTTCTCATCTCTGCTTCTCGTTATACCCTCCCTCTCTCTCTCCCTCTCCCTCTCTCTTTCTCTCTCTCTCCCTCTCCCTCTCTCTTTCTCCTCTGCCTCCCTCTCGCACTCTCTATCTATCCATCAGTATCTCCTGTGCGTTGGCTCGGATATTTCACCAGGGAAGCAGCACCACACATATTATCATCTCCTCATCTCAAACCCAGGACCACAGCTGTGCCTCTTAAAATCGATGCGCACACACACACACACACACACACACACACACACACACACACACACACACACACACATACACATACACACTATCTTTTAACTCCGTCTCTCTCTATCTCACGACAGGCACGCATACACACTCATACACGCATGTGCTTTATCTTTTTTTGTCACACAAAAACACACACAGACACAGACACACACACACCGTCTTTTTTATCACTGCCTTGCTCTCAAACGTGTACACACACACACACACACACATTCCGCTCGTAATGCCGGCTGAAAATAGATGTTTTATGTGGGAGAATCTCATCCCACATTCATCCCGGGAAAATGGGTCAGGGGGACACACAGGCCTTGCTCTGTCTCTGACTGAGAGTCTCACACAGTGCACAAGAGCTCTCCTCTCCTCTCCATTCCTCTCCTCTCCACTCCACTCCAGTCCTCTCCTCTCCCTGCCTTGCTCATAACTTTCCTCTGCTCATAGTGCCTCCCTAGGACACTTCACCAACTCTTTAGCGAACTACCTTCATAGTGAAACCACTCGGTCCCACTTTTAAGAATCATCATTAGTTCGTATCTCGGCAACTCAAGTAATGGATTTCACTAACACTACTACTAAGTGTTTCAAATGTCAATGTAAATTATTTTGTGTCGTCACTAATGAATTAATTAACGTCTATAGTACTTAAGGGCACCTAATGTAAATAGAAATAATGTTCAGTTTCTAATAGTGTCCAGAGTGTCAGAAGTTTTAATCTCAGTCTTAACTAATTTAAATGACGGGCAGTGCAGTGACTCCATGAGCAAAGTGTCTCATGCATGAACTAGAGCTATCGTGTGTAGTGTGGCAGCATCCAGCTGACCCACCAGTGTTTTTGCATATGATCTAGCTCATGGTGTTAAAATTAGCAAATATATTTTGCCACATTACTGAATTAGCTCTAGTTACACTCTTAAAACAAATGTGTTGTCCCTATCTGGACACAGAGATGTGTTTAAAAAAAAAAAAAAACTATGTAAGTTGTGTTATTTTCAATGCAAGTTTTGTTATTTTCAACACATATTGTGTAACAAATAAAAAAAGGAAACAACACAAACTGTTTTGTCCCTATCAGGACACAGAGATGTGTCAAAAACAATGAAAGTTGTGTTGTTTTCAACACGTTCGTTTTAAGAGTGTAGACTGTAGACTTTACACTCTGCCCGCAATTTAAATTAGGGCCAGTTTCAGTGAATCTCTCTCCCGGTCCCCTGTTCCCCGACTCACTGTCTTGTGCCCGGCCCACAGGCCTTCAACTCCGAGACGGACAACTTCAAGCTGACGTACGGCGGGCACCAGTACCACGCCAGCTGTGCCAACTTCTGGATCAACTGTGTGGAGCCCAAACCGCCCGGGCTCATCTTGCCCGACCTGCTCTGAGGGAGGGAGGGGCATCGCCACGGCGACGACCTCTGCTGCTACCACGGAAACGCACAAGGGTAGCCGACACTGGATAATTGCGGACGGCGGGCGGAAACGACCCCTCTTTCCCACCCTCTCCCTCTTTCCCCCACTTTCTCCTCTTGTTCCGTGTGCTGGAAAAAGGACTCGCTGAGTGAGTTAGAACAGATGAGAAATGTTCCCCAGCATCCTCCTGTATTTATTTATTTATTCGTTTGTGTGTCTGTTCTGTCGGCGAGACCTCCTATCACATGATTGTTTTGGGGGGGCGCCTCTTATCTTTTGAGAACTTGGCTGATATTTCCGCTCCGCTTATCAATTATTCTTATACATGCACTATGTTCCCTTCTTTCCCGTGTATTTTCTCATGAGTTTCTCATGTGTTTCTCATGTGTTTCTCGGACTGAGAGAACGATAGCGTAGGAGGCAGTCAGGATTCTTCATCAATGCCTCAGTCTGTCTCCTCCTCTTAGCCAGCTGTTTCCCACTATATTGCGGTGATCTGACACTAGTTCTTGTCAAAGCTGTGTCTTATTGTGTTGTGTGTGCCTTCTGCAAGGCTTTTCCCCAAACACAGCTTCGCAACACACATCAGTATCAGCAGCACGCGCTCGCTAGTCTGAGCCGAAGAGAAGCAGGACTGCCTAGAAGTTACACCCCTGTCAAAGTCAAAGTCACCTGAGACAGACGGACAAGATTGAGTGCAACTTTATAAATACAAATGAATGAATGAATGTGAAGTGAAATTAAAGAAATAAATATTGTAGAGCACTATCTCTTTTTAAAAACACTGCTTTTAGCATTCCAGACATACATAGTCTTGGTTTCAGGAACTTGCTTGGATGATTCTTGATGACATTATTCATTCTATGAACTGTTGGTTCCTTGTGTTTTTTTTGGAGGGAGGGGGGTCTTTTTCTACTCTTGTGACCACATATCAGTGGACAAGCTGACAAATCGATTCAGACAGGGTTTAAATTGTTGGCTGTGTGAACTTTAATTCCGGGGACTCTGAGTGGCTATTCTGAAAGACTGAGGCTATGTACGAGTTTTTACGTGTTTGGCTTTTTTGTAGCACATCTGAATGTCTTACTCTTTGCAGTGTGATCTATTTTGTTTCTCTATTTCGTTTTGTCCATATCATGTTAAAATTGTATCTTTGCTACTTGAAAAGATGTGATCCTAATCGACCGAGTCATATTAATTTAAAAGAGGAGGTGCATATCAGTGGTCTCTGAGGTCACGGCGTGAAGACACTAAGGCCGACTGCAAAGACTCGATTTGGAACGAGCCCGCTGTCGGGCAGAAGGAACAGGAAGTCGTCACAGCAGCACTTTGGGTGTTGATGATGTTGTTCATAGTATTGCATTGACCAATGTAACCGATCTCATGATGTGGTGGTTTATCATGCCGATTAAAAATATGTATATGAAAGTCAATATCTGCTTTGGTCATTTTTAAAAAAAAATAATGGCAAGTATATTGAAGAGATCAATAAAGTGAAATATTGTTAAGTACATTTTCACACAGACTCTCTAACTAAATGCATGTTGTCATTTCTCAGCAGTGGTTGGACTCTCTCTCTCGCGCTAGGTCACAGACACATCTAAGACTCATTAAGTCTGTTTTCTCAGACGCAGATTATGCCATCTAAACCCTCCACCCTGACATGTCAGTGTGCATTCCACAGCCCCAGTGCAAGTTATTCCAGGCTGTGACTTAAGCCCTGTGCAGAGAAGGATTTTGGACATGACTTGAAAGACTGCACATGGAGAGGGACAGTGGCCGCAGATGCGAAAGCAAAGCAAAGAAAAGCTTCATTAATGTTGTAGAGATTTCACAGTTCCTCTCAATTTGCCTGGAATGCTTCATTGGTGAGGTGTTCACTGGAGACTTCCCATGCACTTTCACTGAACTTTGGTTGGGTTCAAGAAGTCATCCAAAGATAAACACATCATTCCCTGTTTGATTTCAAATGAAGGGTCATTATCGCTAATTACATGCCGTTTTACCCTTACAAGGCAACCATTTTGTATGTGAGCTTCTAATGATGTTTGGCTATATCAGCAAGAAAGGCTATTTATTAAACTTCTATTGGCAGAGCCGCATGCTGACAAAAATGAGGGAATGCATATTCGATGGTTGTGGCCTCTGGAAATGCCCAGAGATCTATGCCGCAAATTATTAAATAGTATTAAATAGTTATCCATATAACTCCCTGTTCAACCACAAGATGTTTAACCTCATGCTGTATTTGGTGTTTGGAGTATTTTAGATCTTCAGTAGTTAACTCATAGATCTGCCAACAGCCCTAATGAGATGGGCCTAGTGGTCAGGTTAGTGTGACATGGTAACTCCTCACAGTGTTTTACACATTGTTCCCAAACTTCTGATAGTCACATGTGAACAAATGTGCTCTTATTTTAGAAATGAAGACATTTTAAATGAAAGTTTATATATACGTATGTATATAGATATAGATATATATACCGGTATAAAATATATAATAATTGCCTATTATTGCATTGTGTATCAGTAAGCAGTTATTTGTGATGCAGTTCCTTCAATATTACTGTAAGGACCATCACCAAGGGCCGTTTATTTCATTTGTCTGTACAGGTACTGTATGTATGCACACCTTTTTGCTGTCGGTTGCATGGCGGTGAAATATGGGAAGCATCTAACAGCATCTTACGCAGACATGTATTAGATGTATAAATGGACTATGTCCAGCGGAGTCCACCTCACCCTCCTCTCTCTCTCAATTCATTTGAGTTTGTGGCCCTGTTGCGGCGATTGATTGCCTTCCCCGGGCATTGATTCAATGTTAATATTCATCCCCAGAGGCGCCAGTGCCTTGGTGACAGTTGCCAAGGTTACTGTAGTTTTCATTTGCTGTCATTTTCATCCCAAAGTGCATCCTTTGTGCATTTCTCTTTTTTCCCCTCTTCCGTCCTGAGTCCATAATAATGTCATAACCAGAGACGGCAAATGAGCAAATTTGTCGCTCCTGACACACTCTATTTTTTTTACACCTTTCATCACATAATTTCCACAAACCAAAATTTATTTTACTCAGTGAACAGCCTGTAATACCTCCAATAACTCTTTGCCATCCACAGGTAGACTAGCGTTCTCGCCGTTCATATTTCCCTGGCCTCTCTCCTGTACTCCCCTCAGACGTGTGCGATACGGCCGTGCGGTGGCTTCCATCAGCAAGCGGAGAGGCATGTGAGCCGACTCTCAAAGCCACGACCTTCTCAGATAACTCACTGGCCTCTCTGGCTTAATTTCCTCTGTTTGTCCACACGCGCACACACACAGAGGAAGAGAGAGAGAGACGTGTGTATGGGGGGGGGGGTCCTTTGTTCACTGCTCAGACTTATTGTTTGGGGTCATGTGATGAGAGTGATGATGTGATAACCACAGAAGCACCACGACTCCTTGATCAGATTACTCTGAATGATGCGCCGCAAACGGAGAACTCATTTCAGCACAGAAGGCTTCAGTGCGTGGTTTAGGATGTACGTGCTTTTTGTTTGGTTGATTTGGCATCATTTTACATTTTGGTGATTTTGTATAACACAATACTGTATATTATTGTGGTTATGTAGTAGCCTATATCAGCTAGTGACTGAGTGTTTTTTGTTTGTTTTGATTGGTTGGCTTGGTTTGATTGATTCTATGTATTAGGCTACATAGAATGCAATAATATGTATTTCAGAAAATCCTACAGATACTTTATAGATCTTGGCGTTGTTTCACTATAAAGTGTTGACACTGTAGCTCCAGTCTGATACAAATGAAACTCATCAGTATGTTCTTAGGCAGAAACGTTGTTTATACAACAAAGGCATTTCAGTGCCACTCATCAAGGTGTAAAAACACAAGCCTCTAGTCCCTTATCATTTGCACAGAAATGAGCTTTGTCTTGCAGAAGTCTTTGGCAAACCAGTTAATCCCCTGCTACTGGGTGTTGGGACCACAGGCAAGAAGGATCAGTTTTTCACACAAACCATAGTAACTGAATATGCACAAGATCTTGCCAAACAGACACGTTGCCATCGGAGAGGAATTTATTTTGCGCTTGTTCGCTCCCGCGGAAATCAGATGAGAACCATTAAACATAATTGTTGGGGTGTCTCGAGTGATGAAAATGATGAAATCCTGGGAAATAAAACATCCCATCCTCTGCTGCAATGGCTTCAGATGAATTCAATACTTACAGTCATTTCTAGACAATGACATTCAATCATTTAGGGGGAAGAAGCAAACGTGTGCAGTGAGGTATTTTATTTTTAAAAAGCAGTCACTATGTAGCAGTTGTTTACCGGCCATCATAAAGCCCAAGGACTAAGTCTGGGTGGGCACTGCCTTGGTTGACTGGTGGACCATGAAAACTTGACATGTGTAAGTCGCTTTGGATAAAAGCGTCTGCTAAATGACCACATTAGAAATGTAAAACTAAATGTGCATGAGGTTTAGTCTAGCCCTATCTGAGACATCACTGGCCCTCCAGAGAAGTCCAGGACAAATGTTCTTTCTCAGTACGGCCCTTGCTCTGGGTTAGAGAATATCAGTCACTTATCAAAAGTCAAATTGAGGAATCCATTGGTACTGAACAGCTGCCGTGGAATTTATCATTTAGTTCCAAGTTTTATGGCTAAGCACACTCGGCCCTTACTTGACCTAGAAAAATGTCAATTCATCTTCAGATGTGTCTTTTTTGTACTGTGAGGGAAGGTTCAAGGATTACTGATGTTACACAAAAATGTGGCCACATTATTTATCAGATCAGATCAGGTTCATCTAACAGGTTGTTTCTTTAATTTGAAAGCTGTTCAGGGAGTACATGCCGTGAAAGTATGTTATGAAACATGAACAGATAAAACTTTTAATTTATTTTTCTGTTCTTTCATTTTCAAACAGAAGCAGTTTACCATTAGTCATTTTAAGATATCAGTGATTAAGGACTTAACATGGATGTTTTTAAAAAGCTTTTCCTTTTTCGCAATATACCAAGAGCAGCCTCCTGTTTATAAAATTACAATGTTGATAACCAAGAAGATCTGAAAAGAAACTACTAATCTAAGACAAATGTATGTAAATATAAGTAGACAAAAAGAGGTTAAGTGACGGTCATTTTGGACCGGACCTTCATAACCCTGCCTATCTCTTTTGTGAAAAGCTTTCGGTAACAGTTAACATATAGAAAGTCGGGGGCATTCCCGTTAAGAAGGAAACCATCCTTTAAAAGCACCATAAATACTATTCTTGCATATTATCCCTTTAGAATAATCTTCCTTTCCTTTATATATACAGAGACTGATATGGAAATAAAGAAAGATTTATTTATAGACCTTATACACTTAAGTTGTAGTGCATCATGTTATGTCATTACACTGTTTCTTCCTTGTATGACCTGTGCACTCTAAAGTCCCCTTTCTTTCTCTTTCTGTACAGTAATTTATAGAATTTAATAAGTGCTACAATGTACTGGAGCAGACTGCTGCCACTCACAGTAAAAGACGACAGCAAAACTGGCACGATACCAACACCAACATCAAATTTGAAGGGAGACCAATGTGTGTGTGCATGTGTGTCAAAATGCTCTTACATATGACACCAGGTTGAGTGTGTGTGTGTGTGCGTGTGTGTGTGTGTGTGCGTGTGTGTGTGTGTGTGCGTGTGCGTGTGCGTGTGCGTGTGCGTGTGTGTGCGTGTGCGCGTGCGCGCGCGCGTGCGTGTGTTTATGTATGTATGTACATATGTGTGTATGTGTGTATGTACGTGTGTGTGTGTGTGTGTGTGTGTGTGTGTGTGTGTGTGTGTGTGTGTGTGTGTGTGTGTGTGTGTGTGTGTTTCTTCAGCTATGAAGAAGCCCCAAATCAACCCCACACCACTTCCTGGGTCCCTTGTATTAACACACACAGAAGCCTCAGGACATTCTCAAGGTCATCATAGAACTCCAGTGGTCACTCTTGACCTGCATCACCACACCCTTCTCTCTCTCTCTCTCACTGTCTGGGTTAGCCTGTTGGTTAGCTTTAGCATTAGCAGCACAGAGGCAGTGGCCCTTCCTGCTCCCTAAAAAACCTCAAAAAGTGCTTTTTTTTTTCCTCAGACATGTTAGGTGTTAAGCTTCAGACGAACGAGTGAGTGGCCCGCACACACCACCATCACCACCACACACACCTCTCTCCAGGGGGGTCGGGGGCTGGACACAACGCCAGAAGTTCTTGAGTCTAGCAGGAGAATGGGTTTCCCTCCAGGAAGACAGTCAACACGAAGAACAGCCATCAGCCAAATAATCCTCCATCACTCCATCCATCCATCCATCTATCTATCCATCCATCCATCCATCCATCCATCCTCTCTTGTTTCACTGTCTTTCTCTTCAGCTCAGCGTGGGAACCACCCTCTCCCCTTGGTCCACCCCGACTCCCGTTCTTGCCCCCCCCCAGCCCTCTACATGCTCCAGTAGGGCACCAGGTTCCTGCGGTCCCTCTCGTAGACGTCGGGCACCACGCCGTAGGGCGTCTGCACCATCTTGACGGAGCTGCGTCCGAACAACTTGCGCTCGTACTCGATGAGCTGGCGCCAGAAGCCGCCGTTGGGCCGGATGACCGGCCGGCGGGCCTTGACCCAGGCGTGCGCCTCGGCCAGCGACACGCGGTGGTACTTCATGAGGTAGGCCAGGCAGAGCGACGCCGAGCGGCTGACGCCGGCCGCGCAGTGGACGAGCACGGCGCCGCGCTTGCGGCCCACGCTGTGGATCTTGTCGGCGATGCTGTCGAAGTAGAGCGCGATGGGCGAGTGCGGCGCGTCGGCCAGCGGAACCTTCACGTACTCCACGTGCGGCCAGTTGAAGTTGGGCAGCTCGATGGTGGCGTTGACCACGCACGTGATGCCCTTAGAGAGCAGCAGGCTGCGGTTGGACGCCACGTTGCCCCTGCTGAGGAACAGGGAGGGCGTGATCTGGGCGATGCCCCCCAGGAGGCTGCTGGACTCGGGCATGAGACGGGGAATTGTGGCCGGCACCATGGAGGTCCTGTGGTGCGGGTGGTGATGGTGGTGGTGATGGTGGAGGAATCCCTGACTACGGGAGCCCATGGTGGACAAAATGCAATAAAACGAGTCAGGGAAGTCGAGAGTTGCTCAAGAGGAATCTGGATGTGCTTGCAGGTCTTCTTTCACTGATGTACTGTCATCGTGATCCTGCAGACCATTATGCACCTTGAAGAACTGCGATCGTCTGCCTGCCCTGCAACAGATCAGAAATGAGAAACACGTGAACCCAAAAACAAAGAACAGAACAACACACACATATTTTCTTTCAAAAAATAAAAAAAAAACGATTCAAGCATGCCACTGAATCTCTGACTGAATCCCAAGCCTCTGCCACAGACGGCATTCAGATGACTCAACAGTGAGGCAGCCATCAGGCAGCATTTTCCTGCTCGGCTGGGCCGGCCGCCACTGGGGGATGATGAGTTCATTGCGGTGCAGCGGAAGCTGCCGTACCCCAGCAGATGGTCCCCCCCCCCAACCCCCCACCCCCCATCGGCGTCGACCCGAATGCTTCTCTCCCCGAGCCTCGCCGCGGCGCCATGACTCAGTGTACTGGCGGCAGGGTGGGGTGGGGTGGGGTGGGTGTGAGAGGTGGGGTGGGGTGGAGAAGGGTGGAGAGCCATGGGTGCCGTTTCTGCTTGGCGGGCTTCGGCATCTGTATTAATCAAGCCGTGACCGGAGGTCGTTAGGCGGCGATGATAAGTGAGGCGGTGGTCTCGGCAGCGCGAGGAAAACCATTACCAGGGCCGCCAGAGAAGAAGGGTGTGTGAGTGTGTGTGTGTGTGTGTTTGTGTGAGGGAATGGGGGATACACACACAGCATGCAAAGCAGAGAGGAAAGCAAGGGACGCACCGTGTCTCATCAAACAACATTTGTGTCAAAAGCAAATCTCATGCACACGCACACACATACACACACACACACACATACACACACACACACACACAAGCAGACTAGATGGGGTTGTGAAGCCTCTTAACTCAAGGAGTGATCAGTCCTTGCTTGAGCCGAGGTGTGTTTAGTTAATGGCCATTTATGAAAAACAAGTGTTTACAGATTTTTCACTATCCCAACTGCAAGTGTTATTTGCCCATAACAACGGCGTAAACTAATCTGTTTGTCAATGCAACCCTTGAGGAATGAGAAATTGACAGCTATGAATGAAGTATAAAATACGATGTAATATTGCAGAGCTGTGTGCCTATGTAAACAATGCAAGCCTAATGCTATTTCAGCAGACTGCAGAGTATTATTACGTTATGTGATATAAAATGATGACAGTAACCCCCCGCTCATCATCACAGCTTATCTGGGCGTACACCGAGGCGCTAATGTTAGATTACAACACAGCTGAGCACGGAGGACCAAGCCTGCTGGAGGCCTTACATCTGACACACGCACACACACACACACACACGCACACACATACACACACACAGACAGAAACACACACACCCAGGGGACAGGGTCTCCTGCTGAGAACTGAAATCTCGTGGCTGCTACAAGCCACTGAGGACATCTGCACACTGAACGTAGTGCTCCCATCGCATACATATCATGCACATACTTAGACTGAATCACACACACACACACACACACACACACCCAGAATCACTCATAATTCACTCTTGTAAATTCACTCACATACAGAAATACACACTCTGCACCCCCCCCCCCCCCCCCACTCACACACACACACACACACATATACACCCAAAATCACTTATAATTCACTCTCATAACTCACTCTCGTAAATTCACTCACATATACAAATACACACTCTGCCCCACACACACACACACGCACACAGACTCATACACATACAATCTCGTTCCCTTACACGCATGCGCACATAATGTGTGTTGTTGGAAACCTCTGGCATTACACAGACTCTTTTTTGTTACCCAGGTCTACACTCTGTACATGCCTGAAAGATCAAACCAAACTGATTAAATATGAATGCAACAGGGTACAGGCAACACCTGCGTTGTCTCTCCCTCTCTCTCTTGCTCTCTCTCTCTCTCTCTCTCTCTCTCTCTTCCTCACATTCTCTCCTATATCACATATGCACTCATATTCACAAGGTGTCTCGGCCTCTCTCAGTCACTGTCAAACGCAGTCGGTCACAGAAAACTAATATATTACAGCGACAGATTTTGCCTGCTGGCACAGAAATGTCTTGTGTGTGGGAGAAGTGTTGCTTCAATAATGTGAAGACAGAGAGATAGAAAGAGAGAGAGAGAGAGAGAGAGAGAGAGAGGGAGAGAGAAAACACACAGAAAACACACACACACACACCCTCTCTCCAGCACTGATGTGCATTAATCCCAGGCTCCCACAGGTCTAGGGACAATTTCCCCATCAATAAGAGCCCAGCTGTCCCAGTTTGGGTCTGTCGTGTGCACCTGTAGCCCGTGCTTTTCCCCGAGATCCAGTGGACAGCGACCTGCCTGCCTGCCTGCTTGTCTGCCCATCCCTGGGGAACCCGACCGGTGATGAAAGATTGAGCGAAAAAAAAGCGGAAAAAAACTGTCCTCTCGAGCAAGGAACAGCATTCTTCTTTCAGCAACTGCCAATCATCCCTCAACAAGACCCAGCTGAAAGGAGAGAGTGCCAACTGGGGCTGACTGGGGCTGATGCTGTAGGTCTAACAGTGGTAATGGCAGGCTCAGAAATATGGGCAAAACAAAGTGGGAATTTACTGTAATCAGATGACGGGGAGTAATCAAATGATATGCCTGGAATATAAAGGGGATCCCAAACCCCCCCACCCCCCTTCCCCTGTCATATTGGCCCATCCAAAGCTGCTTCAGTGAGAGAGACAGACAGAGAGAGAGAGAGAGAAAGAGAAGGAGAGCGAAAGAGATGCCAGGGACAAGAATAATAAAAACATGACCTTGCTGCAGTGACCTACTGACCACACAGGGGCAGAAGCAGTGGCAGCCACCCAAGTCAGCAGGAGAAGAGGAACAGGGGAGAGAGAGAGAGGGAGAGAGAGAGGGAGAAAGGGAGAGAGAGAGGAACAAACAGAAAAAGCCTTGTCCACTGGAACATTAAAAAAGAGACCACACGATTGGCTCACCACTAAGAAACACAAAACAGCAAATCCACACCCATGATGAGATGTCCTTATAAGGACATGAGGTAGGTCTATGCTGCTTCGCTATCTCTATGTTTATTCTGAGCAGATGCTAGCATTAGAGGGACTAACGATCTAACTGATCCCAAGAACCCTCTCTGCTTTGTGTCTCCCTCCATGTGCTGTAAACACCGCAGACGCCTTAGTGTGTGTGTGTGTGTGTGTGAGTGTGTGTGTGTGTATGTGTGTGTGTGTGTGCGTGCGTGTGTGTGAGTGTGTGTGAATGTGTGTGTGTGAGTGTGTGTGCGTGTGTGTGTGTGTGTGTGTGAGTGTGTGTGAATGTGTGTGTGTGAGTGTGTGTGCGTGTGTGTGTGTGTGTGTGTGTGTGAGGGGCCATCTGTCTGGCACGGCAACCACGCCACCACCTCACAGTCCGCACGTCAAACACTCCAGCCCATCACTCAGTGTGTGTTTCGGCCTCTGTCAGCACCATGGGCCTGCACCACAGCAAACCCCTACTGATTTCCCCCCCACTGCTTTGCTTCGTTTAGCACGCCGCACCCTGTGGATTCCGAGGAGCTCCGTTTCCACCTCTGCCAGCAGTGGCGGAAACGTGAGACGCCAAGCCGAGACACCAGAGATCCAAGATGGCGGCGGCCTGGCACTTCCATCTCCCCCATGCCACAGGTGGGAAAATGAGGAGACTGAGCTTTGACTGTCATTATTGCGACTTGGATTAGCACCTAATACTCAACTTGCAGTCTGCATGCATGGCATTTAGTTTATCTCAACAAGCATCAGTGAGCATCCTTCAAACTCAAACTTACAAGTTATATTTAAACTAATTTAGGTTAATTTACACCTAATATACAATGATTAACCAATTATAACATTATACTAGAGACTAGCAATACATTGTGGGCAATTTAAAAAATCTCAACCTATATATTCTACACTGACTGTACTATTAAACTAGACTCTATAATCTATACTGCATAGTATGCCTAAGGCAAACAGCTCTCATTCAAGCCCCACCACCATCCCTGGCGATGCCACTGCAGACTCTAGTCATTATTGGTCAGCTCAAAAGGCCAGGCCACTCATTTGTTTCATGATCATAAGCACAGTGGTGTTTGTTCAGAGCTAATTCAGCCTCTGATTCATTTCTGCTACCCAGTCAGGACGAGGCTGGAGAGCTCGTACGTTGTGACTGCACTCCTGTGTGACTGAACCTGCCACCTCCCTGCAAATAGTGAAGCCTTAGTGTGGAGGGAGGACATGTTTCATATCACTGCTGCAGTCATAGAAACTGTACACAGAGACTCAGCCCAGGACCTTGCTAATAATAACACACCTTGCAGGAAGACAGGGGAACGAGAGGGACAGGGTGGCACAGTTTAAAGACAGTTTTAGAATAAAAGGTGTGAAAGTGTTCTTAGAAAGTGAGCATATATTCCTATAGAGACAAGGCCCCTTGGGTGTACCAGCTGTGTCAAGCTCTAGACCTAAAAATGTGCGTAAAAATCAAAATAAAAAACACACACAGACACACAAAAAGAGAGTATTGCTTTTGGGGGCTCGGATCAACATCCCGTGTGCAGTGTGCTTAACGTGCAGATTCATACTCCTGCGGTTTCTTAGCCGTAACAAGCTGCAGCTATCCACTTACCACTTATGACCGAACGAGTTTTTAAAGAGTTTTTAATTCTAAGAGAGCAACATTTTTGCAAACGATTTTCACTAAAGAAACAAACAGAACACACACCTGTTGCGCCAAAGTATCTTAGGCCTTTGAATAGATAGCCTTGCGGGATTCTTTCTACAATCAAAGCACAGCCGTTCTTTGTACAAGGGACTTGATTAATATCAGTGACTGCTATTGTGTGTTACCAAAATAAAACATAAGAGCTTAACAGTAAACTAGGAAAGCTGAGGCAAGTACAGTCATTCGACTGACATGGCCTCGAAAATTAAGAGATGAGCAAGGTGAGCGGGGCAGAAATTGTCAATGAAGGGAGCTGTGTGTCGTGCAGAATGCAGTATTTGAAAGAGGTGCGGCGATAGGCCTACTCATTGCGAGTTTTAGAAACCCACATGGTTTCCACCACAACTGCCTCTGATGAGAAAACTGAAAACGATACTGTAGATGAAGTAGCCTAGTGGATAAATCATGTGTGATGAATATAGATCGGCATTATTCTGCATGGAAGCGCCATGTGAATATCAGCCAATATTAACCAAAATGACTGTCGTGCCAAGCTGGTGATCCTACTGGTCAGATTGTCCTGTCATTCTCATTAACCACATATTTGCTGTCAGGAGCCTATTTAGTGATTAAAACACGCCTAGATCTGTTGGAGATACTGGACCACGAGAAAGCCACAATTAAGGGGCAATGATATGCAATTTTGTAAATTAAATATGAGAACTGCAACATGATATGCACAGATGAAGTTTGAAAGGGTTTTATTTGATAGCATAACACAGGAATTCCAAACAGGTTGAGTCACTGTAAGAGTATAGGCTACAGGTAGCCGATCCAACCGCTCTCAATGAAAAGCCTCAAAGACCTCCCGTGCTGACGTATTCGTGCACTTTACTAGATTTTAAAGCTCTCGGAGATCGTTATGTCCACTTGGAGCACTTAAACAAACCAATATTATAACACATGTAAATCGTTGATATATCGCCTACATCAAAACCCAATAAAAAACGGCATTTGTGGATGCGCACTTCTTCATTAAAATTCAACAAGAATTAAATCGCACCATCTTTATGTTATTGATCATGGTGACATTCCCAATTAGTTAGTTACATGTGTCAAGTGATCTGTACAGTTCAACTTACCACAGCACTCCGAGTGAAGCGTTGATGTGGCGATGCCAGAGCGCCGCTTCCTAAACCAGATAGCTGACACTCAACTCCTCGTCGTTCGCCACAGACAGCAATTCGGCTCAATAGTCGACAACAAATGTAATTTGTGTCAACTAGACCCAGCCCAAATGCATCTCATACTTCTGCGAAATCGACAGAGAAAGAAAACTCCGTGACCTGTGGGGTTCTTTTGGTCGGAGCAAACCTTAGTGAGCACTCCGCGTGAGCGTGCGAGAGAGCAAGAAATATTCGGTGCTGAAAAAGAAGCTGCCTGAGATACGGAGAGAGAGGAGAGGCGCCTCCCCCTGAGCAACGTTGAGCGGTTCAACTGCCTGGCTGAGGGATGCAACAAATGCTCTGTCAATGAATAGTGCTGGAATCACGACGTGATGGAAAGGCTCAAGAGGTTTGGATTGCATACCATTCATTCCGTAAAACCTCTCCACACACATCTCCACACTAAATCTCTCGTTATTTGTGACGAAATTAAAAACCTACCACCCTGTGATTTCCCTCTTATGGTATACAGAGGGGAAAGCAGAATACATAGATAATCTTGCAGATATAGGAACAATCTAAAAGCCCAGGCATACACAAGGTGTTAAGGGTCATAGGTGTACAGTTGATGGTGACCTGTGGTAGTCTAGAATTCAATTTGTATAGTATTTCTCGATTGCTTTGACCTGCTTAAAGAAACTGGGATCCACTTTGTCTTCATTAACACCTTCTTTGTACAGCAGAAGTCATCTCTTGCAAATGTGCTCACAAATTTTTATTGGGTTTACACATTTGTCACACCCTTTTGCAAAACAGTTATCATAGATGCTATCAAAGACTCCAAACATCTATTCACAGTTGGCAGAGATTCCTTGCAAAAGTCTGAATCTCTGATACACCTGTGTAAATCTCCTTTGCACAATTCTTCAATCAGCAATCATTCATTATCCATAAGTGATAACATGTCTGTTCTGTGTTACTATTTGCAAGTATGGATCTATAGCCTGGGTGCCATTCCAGACTTGAGTATGACTACGTCAGGCTAATGGATCTAAGGCACATTTAGAGAAAGTACTGCATTGCCTATTTGGTGACAGAACAAAAGCTGACAAATTCAGGTGTTTACTGGTCTATTTCAATAAAAAATGACAAGTTGTAGTTCAATGAAATTTGTCATGTCTAGGTGCTTACTGTAGGTCTTGAGAGTGACCACTCAACTTTCCTCTGAAAAACAGATACACCCTTGTTGGTCCCTTTCACACACACACACATACACACACACACACACACACTCACACACGCACACACACACACACACACACGCGCACGCACGCATGCACGCACGCACGCACGCACGCACACACACACACACACACAAAAACAACAAAGAAATAGAGAAAGAAACAGAAGAGGTCAGGGGCAAACTTGATAGCCCTCTCCCGCCTGAGCGCAGAAGGGAACCCGAGGATGTTTTTGACCACTTTTGCAAAGGGACCGAACCCAGGGGATGGCTCCCTCTACTCACATTACTACTCTCTATGGTGCCTTAGAGTGCAGGAGAGAGAGAGAGAGACAGAGAGAAAGAGTGAGAGAGTGAGATATAGAAGAGAGCGAGACAGAGAGAGTAAAGAGAGTAGCAAGGACAAACAAAGAGACTGTTCAGAAAAAGTCAGAATAAAAGCACACAAAAATGCTGTATCCATTCCCCTGTCTATTTACCTCCATGTGGATATGTGCTCTGTACACTGCAATCAATCACATCTTCTCTCCACTAAACCCTACATATCCCACTTAGCGGGCCCCGCTCACCCAGGGTGGTCCACCGAAGCAGCTTACTGGAGCTTCAATGCATTTGTGAACAGGAGGAAGTGAAGGAACTGAATTGAACACAAATCCCTTGATCCCATACAAAATTACAAAGATGCTTTGAATCATATCCAGCATGTTAACTGCTCAGCTGTTCTCAGTTTGTATTAAGGACCTTCTCCATACATTGACAGTATATAATGCTCAGTAATCACTGGTGGATCTTCCTCAGTCTTACCAATATATTGTAGGATGGGGAGGTTGCAAGCATTTCTGTTTGCTTCTTAGCTGCTTGGCTGAGATATTGAGATGTGTACATCACGTATCTAAAAATACACCAGCTGTGATGTGCAGCAACATTTTAACAGGGAAAAAACACACACTCAGCCAGACAAGGGAGCAGTCAGACAGACACAGGTCAGGTAGGTGTGTGA
Source organism: Alosa pseudoharengus (assembly GCF_046254945.1). Classification (NCBI taxonomy): domain Eukaryota; kingdom Metazoa; phylum Chordata; class Actinopteri; order Clupeiformes; family Clupeidae; genus Alosa; species Alosa pseudoharengus. The sequence goes on along the minus strand of NW_027468598.1, from coordinate 14,077,712 downwards.
AGTTACAGAAATGGGACTGTAAAAATAGACATGACGAGACAATTGTCCTTAGGGAAAAATCTGCAATCTAATCTGTTGACTCAAGCTGTGTAATGGAAAAGCCAGTGTGGTATGTGTGACGAGGTTGCAAGTGACCCCATATTAAGGATGTCCAAAGAGCAATGGCCTTCTTTGGTAGCACAGTGTGATGTGGATACGAGAGATTTGAGACCATTCCTCTTGACCTTCCTTCTCTCTGAAATTCTCTGAATAATCCAATTTTATTTAATGTGAGGTTAATAACTGCCCTTTTTCCTTACCTGTCAATTCCACTTAAATCAATTCACTTGAAAAAAAAAAAAGAATCCAAATAACTACTGAGTACAGGTTTGGTAAAAACATCTACCTAAAATGCCAACACTTTCCTAACTGAGTGGCCTCATCCAACCCAGCTGGAAATGCCAGCCAGGTGTATACAACCTGCAAAAAACCTGGGGTTGTTTAGTTTACTGGACGCTGGAAAACCTGAGTGTGAGCTTGCTGGGCTTCTATGGATAGCACATTTGACACTGGTCTTTCAGTACATCTCTCAGGCCCCCTCATAAAGCAGAGTCAGCTTTGATGCGGTAACTCTTTCAACTCGCACAATCCACTGTCGAGAAAAAACAAAACACATTTGCATCAAAAGTTGTTGGAGGGGGGGGTGGAGTGGACGAAAGGGTGGAGGTCAATGGTAAGGATGCAGTGGTCATGTCTTCTACCCTAAACAGTGTGGTTGGAGGATAACAACCTCAATCACATGGAGAGAGAATGTGAAGAAGAATGGAGGGAAAATAAAGAACCAAGAGTAAAAGAGGGGGGACGATGAGGAGAGCACACCTGACCTGGCACACAGCTCTGATGTAGTGAAACAGTACAAGGAGAAGAGAGAGAGAGAGAGAGAGAGAGAGAGAGAGAGAGAGAGAGAGAGAGAGAGAGAGAGAGAGAGAGAGAGAGAGGCAAATACCCCTTGTACGACATCTTCATTCCATGTCACCACTTGCCCGCACAGTCTGGGGCTGAATTCAAAGTGAGTAATGTGCAGTGCTTATTCACATGGTCCTTCAGAGCCCCCGTGATAAAAGCCCCATGGAGTACAAACCCATGCATATTTATAACAGAGGGAGCGAAGGGCACGCTCTTTTAATATACAGCAGCACGGAAGAATACAATGAAATATGGCACAGTGAGTGAGTGAGTAAATGAGATACCAAGAGAGGGAGAGAGAGAGAGGAGAGAAAGAGAGGGAGAGAGACAAAGAGAACAAGAAGAGGAGAGTGACAAAAAGAGAGAGAGAGAAAAAAAATAACCAGGAGAGAGAAATGTAGGAGGACAGAGTGAAGGAGAGAAAAAAGAGAATGAGAGAAAGAGAGTGAGCAAGAGATAGAGAGATTGAGAGAGTGAGGGTAGGGGATGAGATTGGAATAAGAGTGAAATGTCAGATGAGTCAGAGTGACTCCTGTGGGACAGTGCAGTTTAATATGCTTCCCTTCCCACAGTTGGGATGGATGGGGAGCCACAGCATCTACAATGACCCTGACAAGCCAGGCAGCCAGCATGGGCAGAATGCATCTGACAACAGCCACATTCCCTCAGAGAGAGAGAGAGAGAGAGAGAGAGAGAGATGGAGAGAGAGAGAGAGAGAAAGAGGTACACACGAGAGAGAAATATAAACAGAGAGGTCTAAGATAGTAGGTGAGATAGAAACAGAGAAAAAAGATAGAGATACAGAGAAGAGAGTGATGGAGAGAGACAGACAGGAGGAGAGAGAAAAATAGAGAAGGGGGGGCTAATGATTATGAGAATGTTTTTTTTTTAATTGTAAGTCATCTTCAAAGCCCAGGCTTTCCAGAGGTCACTTTGTGTGGGTTGCAGCAGGCTGTGCGTCTCTTGATCTCTTAACTCCCCTCTCCTCCAAACCTGTTGCTTGTGCCTGTCAACTCACCCCGAGCCAAATTATTGGCCCGTGAACGGCCAAACACTCCATCATCCATGGGCGAACAAAGATGACTATCAGGATCGCAGGGGGGACGGGCTCTAATTAAATACGGTGGCTGGAATGTCGGACGTGGCGGCTCACCCATATCGCGGTGCCAGGGCGAGAGCTGGAATAGAACTCGCAGCAGAGTTCCAGACCTGCTGGCGTGCGGCGCTCTGTTATCCTGACCCTCCGGAGACTGTGAGAATCGCCTGGCCCTGTGCCCCCCCCCCCCAAACACCACTCACACACACATACATATACACACTCACACATTCACACACACACACACATATACACACACACTCAGACACACACACACACACACTCAGAGTCAGGAGAAGCTCTCTGAACTGCTCAAGTCTCCCAGGATACCAGCCTTCAGCATGGAGTCCAGTGTCAGTGAGAGGGTCAATGATTTGTGAGAACCTGGAAGAAGAAGCTATCTAGTAACAAATTGTGCACTGTATGTGGCAATTGACTCCACCTTTGTTTTGAATAGATAATGACTTACAGTACTTACGTATATTAAAGTGACTTACGGGCCAACTCCTGGTAAGATGCCATGGAGGAGGGCACCTTCCAGGCAGGACAGAGGATTCGGTTTGAGTCCAGGGAGATTGGTGTCCAGACCAGAGGCTGAATGTGTGCTGCACTGTGAGTGAGTTAGCTGAGGGAGCTGGTGTAGCCAACGCTGGTCCTGGCATCAGGAGGCCAGTTAATTGCCTTGGAATAGGAGTAGCTAGTGACTGCAGTGCGTTGCCTCTTTACTGGAATGACAAAGCGCTGAGGCATTTGGCACCACCAGCACCACCACCGCAGTTCAGCAGCTGAGGTCAGCCCAGGTCCAATCCTCACCTGGCCTCGGTGCGGTCCGCACCTGGCCCAGGTGCGCTCCAGGGACTTGGGACCGAAGCACAGCCAAGGTCGATACATCAGTCTGGTCACTGATGCACTGCTCTTTGGGTATCTCACTTTCAGCCATAAAGGACTAACAGTGACAAATATGTGGTCATCTCTGTCACTCACCATACAGTCAATGTTGACAGTGGCTATATAATGTATCGTGAGTTGACCACTGCTTTCTGTCCTGTCTGTATTGTTACAGCTGTATTGGTATTGTTTTCAGTGAGCTCGGCTGCTTTTTATTGCCTTGATGGGCAGGCGGGAAATACTTTGTGGTCAGCTAGCGGTGGATGGGAGCTAAGGTTTCTGAGCCGTCACGGGTGAAAAAAGATATCTGACGCACAATCAGCGTTCTCCACAGTCTTTCCACACTTCGACCATCACGAACAATACATGAAAGCTGACCCCAGCGAAGTGAATGGGGATGGCAGGTTCCATTCAGGGCTCGTGTCTAAATAAAGCTGTGCCACACAATCCTTTATGGTGTGTGTGTGTGAGAGAGTGTATTCGTGCGTGTGTGTGTGTGTGTGTGAGAGAGAGAGAGAGAGAGTGTGTGTGTGTGTGTGTGAGAGAGAGAGAGTGTGTGTGTGTGTGTGCTTGTGTTGCAAGTGTGTGTGCTTGTGTTGTGAGTGTGTGTGTGTGTGTGTGTGTGTGTGTGTGTGTGTGTGTGTGTGTGTGTGTGCTTGTGTTGCGAGTGTGTGTGTGTGTGTGTGTGTGTGTGTGTGTGCTCTTGTGTCGTGAGCGCGGGTGGGTGGTTTCATGTCCCCTGCTGTGGCAGCAGTAAAACAGACCCCCACACCGCTCAGTGTTTGCTGGGGTAACATGCAGCGGGAGGCTGACCACCGTGTTGGGGCCCAGCTCTATGTCTGTCATGTAAGTTAGAGCCTGCAAACAGAGTCAATCTGTACCAGCAGTGACAACAACAACAACAACAATAACATCAACATAGGTCATGTGCACAGACAGACTGGATGGCAGTGCATTTCTTGAAGAAAAAGACTGCAACAGTGGCTCAAAACACACGCCATACACGGTCAGTCAGCACTATGGCGGCTGAAATTGTTAGTGTTGATGATTGATGACCTTCCACACATCATTCATGGTCATTGCTTTTTATTCTCGAGACACACGCTGACTGTACAACATCGAATTATGAAGCCTCCGTAATTATTTGTTCAAGCTGAAAAGACGAATGATGAGCAGAAGGGCCACAATTAGCTACAGCTAATGGAAATCCCAGACATGTCATTGTCAAGGGGAAGAACATGTCAATACCGGAGCCAAGGACATGGGTTTATTTCACAGGCAGGCGCAGGCATGTGGTGTGATGTTACACCTGCCTCAAATAGTAATGTTACCGCCTGGAGGTGAAATGTCTATTAAATCACTCCATATGAGCATCTCATCATATTCACTCTGATTATGTTATGAAAACAGCATGGTCTTGAATATTACTTTTCTGGCTTCTTATGTTAATGTTTATTCACTTAGCAGGGAGATTAATGTAATGGTAGTGGATTTAAATCCTGTTTTATTCTTTTGATGAATGAAGAATTGAAAACTAGTACAATGTGTTTTTTTTGTATCTGTCTAATGGCTGAAAGAGCCTTTTAGAATGTGAACTCTGGACACTTTCGGCACAAACAGAGCAGCATCTCTGTGTAGTGACACAGAGAATTGATCCGCTTGCTCTTCACAATAAGGCAGGGACTCCCAGAGAGGCTGCATGCAGGGAGACGCAGAGAGGAGGAGGAGGAGGGAGGGAGGGAGAGAGAGAGGGAGAGGAAGAGAGAGAGAGGGAAGGAGGGTGGGAGAGAGAAAGAGAGATGCTGCGAGAGAGGGAAGGAGGGAGAGGCAGTGAGAGGGAATGAGGAAGGAGCAAGAGAGAGAGGGAGGGAGGGAGGGAGCGTGGTGGTGATGGAAGTGAGGGAGAGAGAGAGAGAGAGAGAGAGAGGGAGGGAGCGTGGTGGTGATGGGGTGAGGGAGAGAGAGAGAGGGAGGGAGGGAGGGAGGGAGTGTGGTGGTGGTGGGGGCGGCGCAGCCTTCAATTTGAGCGCTACTCTGGTTAGTCACGACTCTCACAGATGAGCATGAGCAACAGGGCGAGAGCAGACGAGTGCATGTGCACGTGACTGTGTGTGTGTGTGTGTGTCAGGGGTGCAGCTACCCATTTTTTGAGGGGTATGCAACAACAAATTGGCGCCCCCCCCAAAAAAAAAAAAAAAAAACACAAACAACTATAGTAAAACAAAAGGCCAATAATGTATTACATATTATTTTTTTTAAAGAAATTCTGCCAATTTGAGTGTATTGTTAAATGTCGCATTGTCACTTTAAGAGAGTCTAAACGGTTCTCATAACGTCCTTTTGCCAGCTGTTGCTCACAAAGGATAATCCAACTCTAGCCTTTGTTTGCGCCACATTGACAGCACAATATTAAGTTATTACAAGGAGTCTTCATTATTAGGAAATGGAAACATAATGAGTTGTTGCTAGTGTGATATTTCTGTTTGCAGTTTGCCATTGCAGTATGAGCATGGTAGCCACCTAGCTATCTGAATGGAATCAGTTTAGCAAAGTCTGGTAACATGAATAACGTGAACATGAAACGTGTGCCTCCAAGCACAGACGTCACACTTTAAATCCTACCTGTTTCTTTTCACCATCCTCTTATTTAACTACTGTCGCATCCCTTGACATGCCATTTAATTTTCCCTTTCTTTTTCTATTTTTAGCCCCCGACATCTTTTTTGCTTTATCCATCTTTTTCCATAGACGAAAACTCACTACTCGTACCTGCTCACTCAGCGCTCACGGCGCCCCCACTCCCTCTTCTATGTCAAAATTCTATGATAGAATCTTATGAGATAGGGCGCCTAGCCTGTTAGTCCTCTAAAATGTTATTAACATTGAGGAAATGCAAAAATGATTTAGAAACGTACAACAGTAGCTACTTATAGAATATACAAATATATTATAATTATTTTTATTATTATTTTAGCATCGTTTTGGCGCCCCCATGGTGCTGCGCCCCTATGCATTGCATATAGCGCATACCTACTTTTTGCGCCACTGGTGTGTGTGTGTGTGTGTATGTGTGACAGAGAGAATTGTGTGCAGCCTGTGTTTGTGTGTGCATGCTCATTTGTGTGTTTGTGTTTATCTGTGTGTCTGTGTGTGTGTATTGCATGGCATGCACCCCCCCCCCCACACACACACACTGTATCTCCTTCTCCGTCCTCTCATTGACCGTCAGTACCTTTTTCAGACTCAAGCTGTAGAATGCCACAGAGCAGGTTGCCTAGGGAACTCTGTGTGTTGACAATAGAGAGGCAAGTTCACCTCCATGTTAATCACTGCCTAGTGATAAAGGACCTGAAAGGGCACAGACAGACAGAGAGTGAGAGAGAGAGAGAGAGTGGGGGAGGGGTTGGCGAACTAGGCGAGCAGGTCGGCTTAAGGCAGTGGACAGACAGACTGGAGGATACAGTCTAGAGAAGCTGGAGAGAGGCCAGAGTCTGTGCCTGTTTATTCAGCCAAGTGGAAGGATTCACCCTCCCCCATACACACACACACACACACACACATACACACAAACACACAAACACACAAACAGTGCATTGCCTAACGTTGCAACATGAGCGGGCAAAAGAAAAGATACAGCGCTGTTGAAAGCAGAGGAATAAAATCCACGATCAGCTACGAGCATCGCCATTCTGTGAAGCCCTGTGTCCATGGTGTTTCTCATTTACACTGCTGCTGAGGCTGAACCACTGCGTTTAAAGGTTAATCCCTTTCATGCTTGGACATAGCACACAAATGAGATGGTCACCCTAATTAGGAACCATATGTGATGGTTTACAAATTGTATTGCTAGGAGGATCAGCCAATATGGACGACATCATTTTTGACCATCCATAATGTGGCACCTACTGTAATTGGCTTGTTTATGATAATGTGGCCGGAAGTGAGTGGACGCCATATTTAAAGATGGTAACAGCCCACTGAGCATATTTTTGGCTGGATTAGCACCGGCCATAGGGGTGAATGGCACCACATCTATTAAGATCTATTCCTGAGATTATTGTAAATGAACGAGAATTGTAGAGTCTGCTTAATTAAGGCTTAATTAGAGAGCACAATGCAAATACCTGTAGAGAGAAGTGTTCTCTTTTAGTTGATGTTTCATTGAAGCTCCATCCACACAAGTAACCAAACAATTATGTATGACATTACTCTAAGAAGAGATGCCAGTAATGTTGTTTAGAATAATCTCAGCAGCAAGCAGCAGTCAGCCACGTTCCTGGGAATTGTGTTGTACAGTTGTGGCAAGCAAACAAGTATTTAAATTTCAATTTGACAGAAGCGAGAGCTTGATCTGCCAAGTCAATGAGCAGCTAGGAAACTGAGAAAAAGGCACAAGCAGGGAGTGAGTAAAATGGGTAGAGATGGGTAGAAACAGAGATGCACGGAAAAGGAACAGAGAGATAAGCAGAAAGCTATGGGTTCAGAATCTTTTTTGGCAGGTGACCCTATTTTAAAGGCACAAAACGTTGGCGACCCCAGTCATTCACATGTTGCAAGAGATAGCGCAACTCAGAGATAGCGCAACTCATCTCTACTGTAGTACTTAGCTAGATTGTAAAAAAGGATCCGTTACTTAACTTGGGTATCGTGTCTGCATAGCTATGATTTTTTGATAATTTGTCCAAGTGGGAGCATACAGAGGTTGAATAATAGTGGCCCCAAGATCGACCCCTGGGGAACACCACAGGTCAAGGACGTTGGTGTTGAGGTAGAGTTGCCGATGGCAACAAAGAAGCTCCAGTTGGTAACTATGCCTGTAAATCCAACCCAGTGTTCTAGTCTGTAGTAAAATATTGTGATCAACAGTGTCAAATGCTGCATGTTTTTTTATATATATTTTCTATTTAATTTATGTGTATTTTTATGTAATGTACTGGTCAATTGTGAGAGACCCAGTATGTCAGCCGACCCTATTTGAATTCCAGGCGACCCCACACGTGGTCCCAACCCCAGGGTTGGGAAACGATGGTATAGAGAAATGTATATGGAATGATTTGAGATGTGAAAAGAGACAGAGAGATGTGTTAGGAGAGAGACTGTCGGCAGGAGGGCACCTTGCCTTACCCTCTGAGGGTGAGCTGGGTTTAGTCATGACAGCTGAAGCCAGACAGCATGAGAGCTGGAAGATCATCCTCCCACGCAAACACACACACACTGCTGACATCAGTAACATCTGCTCTGGCCGCTATCTCTGCTGCTCCAGCCAGCCTGATAGCACACTCTGAACTCTCTCTCACACACACACACATTCACACACACACTCTGTTAAAAAGATGTCTAGCCAAAAAATAGCAAATTGCTGTGTCTTTTTTTTACAAGGCTGCAGACACATCAAATGTGGAGCCGTTGCCTCTGCACTGCCTGAAAGGCAAATGGAGCACTTTAGGAGGCCAGTAGTGAAATGTGGAAGCGCTAATCACAGGTTTCATCCAGACAAGCCATTGCTCTGCGCTCTAAAGTACGTCCATCTTAACTCAAGTCAGCAACACAGGTTAAACGATACACTATTTATAGTTTTTATTTATTATTGATATCTTATATTGTTATTGACATTGATATTAAAGCAACACCAAAGAACTTTCCCTCTGTCGCACGCACGCTATTTGTTTATCCAGCACCGGCTTTGCAAATAACGATGTTCACAGACAAGGTAGAATATTTTGCATGACTTATAAAAGTACGATGTATTGCGACATCAGATGCAAGTCAAATTTGTAGTTTCTTATATCTTACTATTCCATCTAACTACAGATCCGCTACCCGATCTGGCAAACTTACATAGTGCGGTTATAGCCGATAGAGGGCCGTGAAGCGAATGCAGAATTGCCGTTCACCCTGTTACGAGTTGATGAACCACTGAAGCGATTTTGGAAACATTATTTTAAGGTATAAAAAACTCTTTGGTGTTGCTTTAATACAATTATGCTTAATGTAGGCTTTTCAACCTTTTTTAAAACAAAAAAAAAACTGTTCATTTTAACTATTGTAATTCTGTTAAACACTTTGGTCAAAAGCGTCCACAAAATACTATGACATTATCTCGCTGGATTGCCATAGCAGGCTTTATGGTGCCAATGTGAACAGCAGCAGCCGACAGACACCCTTTCTCTACTTTCAGGGTATAACAATGGCACTGGTGTGGGCTGGGCACAGATTGATTGGATGAACCAGGATAGCACCTACAGGCCCCCAGGTGGCTTTCACCTTGATGGGACAATCCTTCCCTGACCAAGTCTCAAGTGCCCCCTCATATCCATCAGCCTCTCCTCAGCCCCAAGCCCTGACTGACAGACAGTTGGGGCATTGTGTGTGTGTGTGTGTGTGTGTGGGTGTGTGTGTGGACACTTCAAGTAGTGATGAGCAAATGAAGCTTTGGTGAACCACTGAACCACAGCATTGTGAACCTAGCGACACTAGCTGAAAAGCAAAAAGATGGCCGCCACACATACATTTTTTAACATAAAAGTCCTTAGCAAACCAATATTTTTGGTTACATATACTGGTTTGGGACTTTTATGTTGAAAAATCTACATGTGGCAGCCATATTGGATTTTTTCATTAGTGTTGCTAGCTTCACACTGCTGTGGTTTAGTGGTTCACCAAAGCTTCATTTGCCCATCACTAACTTCAAGCATCGGCACAGAGACATGCGGTGCCTCCCTCCCTGCTGCCATGGCTACGGCGGAGCGCCTCTGGCGGAGAGGGACTCACGCGCGGGGGGGGGGGGGGGGGTTAGGGGGGGAGCGGCCGAGAGATCTCAGTGGGGGCCTGGAGGGCAGACAGAGGGTACACACGCACCACGACTGCCAATGAGGAGCGAAGGACGCCACTGGCACACACCTCAGCTGGGGTTCAGCCTAAGTCTGCAGAATGGTGGGGTGGGGTGGGTTGACTAGGTGATGACGTTTTTACCAGCAAAATCCCTCATGAGATGAGAGGAAATGACAAAGTCATATGGGAACAAAGTGGAGAGTACAGAATGCAACAGATTTTTTAGCAAATGCTGGAGAGGAGATACTGTATGGTGAAAATCATTTTGATTCCTACGTGTGTTTAACAAGAACACAGTACGCACAAATACACTTTTGACTCTTTTTGACTTTTCCCAAGATACAAGATAAACACATATACACACCGACACATACACACACAGGCATCTTCATGTGTTTGGATGAGAGTGAGAGTGGCTGAGCTGTGTGTGAGTGTGTGTGTGTGCGCGGGCTGAGCTGGCAGCACTGGTCCGGCACATGAGTGTGATAAGCTTGTCACAGCCACTGGTCCTCCTGTGCCCGGATGGCATTCACATTAGTCACTGCTCGCTCGCTCGCTCGCCCACCCCGGCCGGCCAGCCAGCCAGGCCTTCTGCTCGACTGGAGGACGCTCGAGACGGACGGTCAGGAGATGAGGGGACAAAAGAGAGGTGGAGGGAGGGAGGCAGTAAGAACAAGAGAGACAGAAGGGGTTGAAAGAGGCAGGAATGATGGAGGGATAGAGATAGAGAAGACGGAAAGGCAGGGGGAGGGTGTTGAAGGTTGGGAGAGATAAAGAAAGGGTAAAAGGTAAGAGAGGTGGAGAGATGAAGGGAGTGAGAACGAGAGAGAAAGAGAAAGGGAGGGAGGGAGACAAAAGTGGCTGAAAGAGATGGGGATGATAGAGGGATAGAGATGGAGAGAGAGAAGGATGGAGAGCTAGAGAAGTATAGACACAGATGCAGACACAAACTCACCACTTCATGGCTGTATACTCCCACCGGAATGAAAAAGTCTTGACACTATTTGGCTTGTACAAAATTACTTTATGTACTCTTCAATAAACGTTGGATACTCTACAGACACTAACGTCATTTCATGTGACAGCACTATATACAATGCACATTTAATACACATTTTTCATACACAGAACACAATACATAATCCCAATACATCCCTTCGCCTGTCTCAAGATGGACACTGGCCATACAGTACTGGGCTGGGCATCTCAGTGGCCCAAAACTGGCCCTTACAGCTGATATGAGACCAGCACAAAAGGCTTTTTTTAATTATTTTTTTTAATCAGACACAAGAAGAGAAAGTCTTTCGCCAGGCCTCTCCCACCACATCTCCCGTCTCTGATCTCTGAACAGTGGGGGACACCGTGGTGGTGGTTGGGGGGGGGGGGGCTGTTAGCTGGCCTCAGGCCTTGTTGATGTAACCCTCCTTGATGAGGAAGTCGTAGATCTTGCGGGTCTTGTTGACGTCGATCTTGATGAGCGCGCGGGCCTGGGCCAGGCGGAGGCCGCCCTGCCGCCGGCACTCGTTCAGCAGCGCCTGCTTGTACTCCAGGTAGGCGCCGGGCACCAGACGCACCACCTGGCACAGCTGTGAGGGGTGTGTGTGTGTGTGTGGGGAGGGGGGGGGGGAGGGGGGGGGAGGTCAGAGAGAGAAGCAGAGCGCCGCAGAGTTAATCTTTTATACGGAGTTGTTCTTAGGGTAGCATCACAAGATTATAGACAACAGAGCCCTCTGGGTTTTGTTTTTAAGTGTGTGTGCAAACCCATTAGCTGGCCTGCTGTTTGTTTTGTGTGTACGTGTGTGTGTGTGTGTGTGTGTGTACTAATGCCACCAAGACAAATGCACACAGGGTCTGTGAATGTGGGCAGATGTGTGTGTGTGTGCGTGTGTCATACCTCTTTTTCTCTCTCGTTGAGTTTCTCAGTCCCTGGCAGGCCAGTGAGGTTGAGGGGAGGGGCGCTTCTACGCCCTGTTCCTGTCAAAGAAGAGCACACCAATGCTCCCATCAGACACAATATACACACACACACACACACACACACCTCTGCTACAAGGGATACTCACACACGAGCATCACTCATTACTTCTACTTTACACTACTAATGTTGATCAGCAACCAGAACAGAGAGCACTTTAATACATTTAATAAATAATTATAATTTGATCCAGAAAATGATCCAGAAATTCAAAGACGGGTATTCAGGGACATAACCTAGAGAAACATGAACAGGACAGAGACTGAGTGACCACTAATGCATAGAGACAGGAGAACACAGCCAACGAGCTGTCCTACTTGTGCACTGGGGGGAAAGAACTAGATACTAAGGCAGAACGTGTACATGATGAACACAAATGTGTATGCTGGTCTGCTTGTCTGGTCAATTTAGGCCGGAGGGTCACAACCAACAGAAGAGTTTTGTTCCTGTTGAGGCCTGGCCGTTAGGAAGAGAAGAGAAGAGAAGAGAAGAGAAGAGAAGAGAAGAGAAGAGAAGAGAAGAGAAGAGAAGAGAAGAGAAGAGAAGAGAAGAGAAGAGAAGAGAAGAGAAGAGAAGAGAAGAGAAGAGAAGAGAAGAGAAGAGAAGAAAAGAAAAGATAAGAAAAGAAAAGAAAAGAGGAGAGGACAGGAGAGAAGAGAAGGGGAGAGGAGAGGAGAGGAGAGGACAGGACAGGAGAGAAGAGAAGGGGAGAGGAGAGGAGAGGAGAGGAGAGGAGAGGAGAGGAGAGGAGAGGAGAGAAGAGGAGTGCATTCAGCAGAGCAGATGGATGAGGGCTCACAGCATACCGTACCTGTTGTGACGATGGGGGTGACCACAGGGCTGATCCCAGCATCTCTACACAAACAGAGAGAGAGAGAGAGAGAGAGAGAGAGAGAGAGAGAGAGAGAGAGAGAGAGAGAGAGAGAGAGAGAGAGAGAGAGAGAGAGAGAGGTCAGTAGGTAAAGCTTATTTCTAGCATATACATAACAAAAAGAATGCACACCCTCCGAGGTGCTGGCAAGGGAAAATAAACTAAGAAAAACTTGGTCGCCGCACACTCTCTCTCTTTTTCCTTTTATTTTAATCCCAATTAAAATAAAAAAGGAAAAAGATTAAAATAAAAAAGGAAAAAGAGATAGAGTGTGCAGCGACCAAGTTTTTCAAAGCATATTTCTAGAGCATATTTAACAACACATTACTCTGGATAAAGTGCTGTACAAATAACATTACATTACAATATACATTTTAAAAAAAGAAATAAAAGGACTGATACAGAAGTATAGACATGAGAACAGATCGAAAGTTTAAGGGGGCCAAGAAGACCAGCGAATAAAACTCTGCATTTGTCCTAGATTTAAGCACAGAGATGGAGAGGGCACATCTAGTATCTTAACAACAACTGATTCGACATTCATTCGGCAGAAGCTGCAGAGGCTCTGCCACCTTTTAGTTTTAAATCCTGACTGCGTGACACGGAGGAGATATCAGAGCTACGAGTCCTCGGAGCTGAGTGGGGCCTGACCGTTAAAAGCCTTGGAAGCAATTAGCAAGGTCTAAATGACCAGGGAGGGAGAGGGAGCGAGAACAAACTTTAGTCTCAATTTAAGTGGAGTGTCAGTGACAGGAACATTTCAGCTATTAAAGCCTGGAAATCTATTCTGCTTGTTGAGTGTGTGTAAGTGTGTGTGTGTGTAGTGTTTGATGGAGCAATAGAGAGCAAAAGAGGCAGACACTGTGTGTGTGTGTGTGTGTGTGTGTGTGTGTGTGTGTGTGTGTGTGTGTGTGTGTGTGTGTTCCTGTATCTGTGTCAGTTTGTCTGGTTGTGAATGACTGCACTTCTGCAGACTTTGTTGAGTGTCTTTTATGCTGAATAATTGCACAGAATGTGTTGGAGAGCTCCCAAACCCTGAGCCCGACAAATAAATAATTCTAGAGTATGCCGAAAAGAAGAGAGGAGAAGACAGAGTTTGTGAAGACTACGGGGCGAGATGGGGGGGGGGGGGTAGTTGGCCAGATCGTTTTTTTCTTCCTGCTTTGCTTGACACAGTGATTGAAGCAACAGACACTGGTTCTCATTTCTCGCTCGACTATCTCGAGTGTGTTTAGCGATTAAATCTTGACATTTCTTTGATCCGAGCAAAGAAAAAATACCTAAAAATAAAGTAAGTAAAGGGGAAAATCACTTGGCTGGTTTGGCAAGATGGAAATCGGTTTGGAAACCATTTGCAGATTCATGATTAAACAAACCCAGTGCAGCAGTTGATGAGTGGAAGAGCGAGCAGAGAGGAAAGAGAGGAGGAGAGGAAAAGAAAGAGTGAGCAGAGAGGAAAGAGAGGAGGAGAGGAAAAGAAAGAGTGAGCAGAGAGGAAAGAGAGGAGGAGAGGAAAAGAAAGAGTGAGCAGAGAGGAAAGGGAGGAGGAGAGGAAAAGGAAGAGTGAGCAGAGAGGAAAGAGAGGAGGAGAGGAAAAGAAAGAGTGAGCAGAGAGGAAAGGGAGGAGGAGAGGAAAAGGAAGAGTGAGCAGAGAGGAAAGAGAGGAGGAGAGGAAAAGAAAGAGTGAGCAGAGAGGAAAGGGAGGAGGAGAGGAAAAGGAAGAGTGAGCAGAGAGGAAAGAGAGGAGGAGAGGAAAAAGGAAAAGGAAGAGTGAGCAGAGAGGAAAGGGAGGAGGAGAGGAAAAGGAAGAGTGAGCAGAGAGGAAAGAGAGGAGGAGAGGAAAAGAAAGAGTGAGCAGAGAGGAAAGGGAGGAGGAGAGGAAAAGGAAGAGTGAGCAGAGAGGAAAGAGAGGAGGAGAGGAAAAGAAAGAGTGAGCAGAGAGGAAAGGGAGGAGGAGAGGAAAAGGAAGAGTGAGCCAAAAGACAAGATGGCAAAAAAAAAACCCAGGACAGAGGAGAGAGATGAGACAGAAAAGAGACAGGAGATTCATTTGCGTGGTTGAAGGCAGAGGAAAAAGGTCCCACAAGTGCCAAGCCCAATTCTGTCCACAAACTCCCTCTATTCTGACAGTGAGAAAATAGCCTACTAGCTAGGGAACGAGTGGAACTATGGATAGCACTACTAGGGAACGAGAGGAGCTATGGATAGCACTACTAGGGCAAGAGAGGAGCTATGGATAGCACTACTAGGGAACGAGAGGAGCTATGGATAGCACTACTAGGGAACGAGAGGAGCTATAGGTTGCACTACTATTGGTACCTTTTGAAGCAGACAGGTGGCTAGTTGAAAAGTATTCTTTGTATGCTTTGCCAATGATAGATGAACTGCTTGTGTACTACCTAAAACTGGTTATCCAAAAACTGTGGACAGTTGGAGGTGGAGCAGTCAAGGGGATAATGAAAGAAGGATGAATGGTGGGTGGGAGAGAGAGAGAGAGAGAGAGAGAGAGAGGAGATAGTTTAGAGGTAAACTAAAGAACTGAAATGATGGGAGACAGGGGTGAAAAGAGAGAAAGAGAGGAAGAGAAACACAGAAAGAGAGCGAGCGCAGGACTTGAGGCACAGCACAGGGACGAGAAGGTCAGAAGTGGCCCTTACATGGCGGCCTGCTTGTGTAGCCACTGGCGACAGAGGCGGCTGTCCTGGATGTACTGCAGCACGTCACACATCATGGTCCTCTTCCGCCGCTCATCCTCACGCACGCGCTTCACACGCTCGTACACCTTCGCACCTGCAGGGGGCCACAGAGAGGCCGTCACACACACACACACACACACACACACACACACACACACACACACACACACACACACACACACACACACACACACACACACACACACACACACACACACACACACACACACACACACACACACACACACACACACACACACACACACACACACACACACACACACACACACACACACACACACACACACACACACACACACACACACACACCCAAACACTCACCAAGGCATACATCTACTGACTTTACAATAGAGGCCAGATCTGCCCTAGGACGATCAAGTGTTTGTGTCAACCATCATAGTATAAAGGGTCGCTGACACGTATCTATTGGAACTCCCCCTATTACCATCGGTCCCGTATTTCCACCGTCTTGCGTGTATGTGTCACTTAATATCCATTTCTATACAAACCAAGACAGCGGACTCCTAAAGAAACGCAACCACCCACACCATAGGTGTATCTAAATTAGCTATGTACCAAAAATGACATTTTACCGTGACTCGAAGAGCTGTAAACAGTGTTGTAAGGCTGCGTGTACACAACCGCTTGGAGCTCCAGTGGAATTTGAATTTCATGACGAGAATTCTCGGTCTAACCGTTCATGTGCCGTTGAAACGGTGTAAATAGGCGACCCATCAGGCCAGCACTATCACTCCGAGCGTGGTAAACAAAATCGGATATTTCAGGCAGTAAATGCTCCCGTTAAGAACCAAACCAGATTTTGTTCAAATCTACACATCTATGGCTACTGAAAAATGTAAGGTTCATTTAGTAAATGTTATTTTGAAGTGTTAAAAAACATCGTTGTTTTAGAATTTCTGAACAAAAGTGGTGATAATTGGGGGTGTTACGATAGATATTTATTATTTTATGCGTTTGGGGCTTTCATTCCCATGTAAACAGCGTTTTAGCTCCCTCAAACGGATATTTTTTAAAACGCACTCCAAAGTAAAGATTTCTTAAACGCTGATTCTGTGGATCCATGTAAACAGAGTAACGCACAAAGCCAGCTAACCGTCCTGGTTCCTATTTCTGAGCAATATCAGTTATTAGCTATTAGCCAAAATAAGCTCATTCAGCATGCAGCAGTTTTGAATGCATAAAAGCCCTCAGGGCTTGGTGGCATTTCAAACACTGTTTACTTGACGTACCTTAACCTGTAAACCCGCAATGTCCATATTGCGATGTAAATTAACATAGCTGGTGGTAACACCAACTGTGTGTGTGTGTGTGTGTGTGCATGTGTGTGTGTGTGTGTGCAAAGGGTGGGGGTGGGGGTGTGCGTGTGTATGTGTGCATGTGTGCGTGTGTATGTGTGCATGTGTGCGCATGTGTGTGTGTGTATATAAAGGGTGGGGGTGGGGGTGTGCGTGTGTATGTGTGCATGTGTGCGTGTGTATGTGTGCATGTGTGCGCATGTGTGTGTGTGTGTATATAAAGGGTGGGGGTGTGGACTCACTGCAGAAGGAGCGGATGCCTGCTTCCCTGTACTCCTGCAGCCTCCGGATCTCTCTCCTCAGCTCAAACTCCACTGCAACGGGAGAGAGAGAGGGAGAGAGGGAGAGAGGGAGAGAGAGAGAGAAAGAGAGAGGGAGAATGAGAGAGAGGGAGAAAGAGAGATGGAGAGAGAGAGGGAGAGAGAGGGAGAGAGAGGGAGAGAGATGGAAATTCCTTCAGCCAAGGGGCACAGACACAAAAGCACAGACCAAAATGCATAAATACACTCCAAGACACTTAAACAAAGAAACACACTAAGAGCATACAAAGCCCACTCACAAACACAGACACACACACAGAGACACACAGAGACACACACACACACACACACACACACACACACACACACACACACACACACACAGACACACACACAGACACACACACAGACACACACACAGACACACACACTCTGCACGCTCCCCGGCGGAGTACACATTGAACTCTTCAACCCTGACTGTGAGACTACATGTGAGCTGAGCTCACCCAGCTGCTCCTCCGGCTGTTCACCCTCCAAAGGAAACAGCGGCGGCACGGCAACGGCAGCCCACATGACTCAGCTGTCCGGCGCCGCGTCCGCCTGCATCTGAGGACGCTTCAGCACCAGACAGACACCGACACGACACGGCACGACACGACATGCGTCGCCCCTTGTTCTCACCACACCCCTCGTTACACAGCCAGAGATCACTCCACTGTCCCATTTCACATGCAGTGACCCACCACAGTGGATGTAAAGGTGAAGGGCAGCTGGGTTTTCTTGGTGTATACAGCTCTGGAGAAAATGAGGGGACCACTGCACATTTATCTGATGTCATCATACTGAGTGACATTCGAATGAGTTGACGGTCACATTCAATATTAAGAGACCCCTGCAAATTTGAATATGATCCGTCAATTCAGCAACCTTGGGATGACATCAGAAAAAAAGTGCAGTGGTCTCTTCATTTTTTTTCCAGAGCTGTGTACAAAGATAAAACAGAGACGTATACGGCGTCCACTTTCATCTGAAGATGCTTTTGCACCAGACATGACGTCTCCTTCTCCTCTTCTCAAACGTCATTACAATCACCCCGTTATTACGTCATTACATCATCCCGTA